>NC_137822.1:15391439-15418939 GCF_963921795.1 Nannobrachium achirus
TCACCGATCCGATCAAGTTATTATTTATATATTATTTATATTTTCTGAATGTTAATGTTTTAACTTTAATTAATTAATTCACTCATGAATTCATTTATATATTTGCCTTATAGTTATTTACCAGCATTACTATGTATTTATTATCATAGCAGTAACTAATTATTCCTTCAGCACTGTGGAAATCAATACCCCAAAATGGCCTCAAGTGGGCATACTGAACGGCTGGTTGATCGGATGCACCGATCGGATCGGATCGGTGAATTTACCTTTTGATCTAAACAACCGATTATCGCCGATCACGCTTTGATCGGCCCGATCCGATCCATTGCCGATTGATCGGTAACATCTCTAATATTTTTCCATATCCTGGAAAGTGACGGCATTGCACAAGCTTTCTGCCCGACACTCACGATACGCTAGTTTGCTTTGCTTTGGATTCTTTAAGTTGAAAATTGAAATGAAAACTTCCCGTCGTTGGGATGAGGCCAGCGAATGAGCGTACGAATTTATCATGTCTATAATTTGTTGACAGCCAGTTCACTGCTCCCATTGCACCCTGCAGAAAAAAAATAAGAACTACTCTTCCGGAGTTGTCAATGATTCCCTCTACGAAAACCTAAGTACCAAGTATCATATCTCTGCATATTCGTCTTTTCTTTTTTTCATTTCTTTGGAAACAAACACATAAAGCTGGAAGGTGAAATATTGAGCGTATAAAGATTGTCTGCGACTGTGTTGTATAGTGTTTCAATGTTGGCTTCTCTTGGGAGGGAAATATTTATTTGTAAAGCCTGTTCAGAAGCAAACGTAATCTTTAGATGGCATTCTTGTGTGCTAGCTACACGGTCTTTATGGCTATATGTCAGGGCGAGGAACACATTTTGTCAGGTGGAGATCGAGGTTCGGGAGTTCATTCACAGTTCAAGCAGGAGCATTCCGTGCAATCTTTACATTGCCATTCACCCATAATCTTTTCTTCTCTCGTTTTTGTTGAAGAAGTTCTCTTTTTTTGTCTTTTTGTTTTGTCAAAATCAAATCCTCCGTAACCAGTTATTTCTGTCTTGAGTTCTGTATTTTTAAATTATGTTTGTCTAAAGTGTAGATCTTTAGATTTATTTTTTCCTGTTTCACATTTAACTAAAAGCCCAGGAGTCTGTACCCATGTTGGAAGCATGGGGCAGACTGTGTACTGTAACTTCAGTATATGCAACCTCGGCGGTTAACCTGAATAACCGCCAGGGTTTGTGTGTGTGTGTGTGTGTGTGTGTGTGTGTGTGTGTGTGTGTGTGTGTGTGTGTGTGTGTGTGTGTGTGTGTGTGTGTGTGTGTGTGTGTGTGTGTGTGTGTGTGTGTGTAAACATTAATATAAATAAATATATATACACACACATATATATATATATATATATATATATATATATATATATATATATATATATATATATATATATATATATATATATATATATATAAAACCTAAACTAATTTTTGACTAATTACATGAAAAACTCCCAATACATTTTGGAATAACCTTTGGTCCTTTAACTTGTTATGTTAATATTATAAGATGCACCAAAATTCATAAGGATGAAATATCTCTCTTGCATGGCTGAGACTGAGTCAAAATAAAATAAAACATACAATTTAAATTTTGTATGATGACCATGAACAGGGCACAATGTAACTTCAGTACAAAATAATATTTAAAACAGTGGTTCACAAACATTTTAGTCTGTGACCCAAAAGTGAAATTTGATATTCGCCCGCGACCCAAACTAGTGAAAATATCGATCGACTATTTTCACTAATTGTTATCTAGTTTATGGAATTCCTTAGGTTTCTCTTAGATTTTTTTCATGAAATTACTGAAAAAGATATTTGAATTAGTTTTTTTTAATTCATGAAAAAAAAAAAAAAAGCTTTTTGGGGAATATCTTTTGAAAATATTTTGAATAATAATTATTAAAAAACTAAATGAAGGAAACAAAAATTAAGGGACCCATGAAAATGTGTCCGCAACCCACAGATGGGTCCCGACCCAGTGCTTGGGAACCAGCAGGTTAAAACATATGATTTTATCGGTATTTACAATTTACAACCCAGACCGACTTACAATAAGCAAGGCAATACATCAATACATCAACATCAATACATCAAACGCATAGAAATAGCAATCCAAGAAAAAGAACGTAGGTAGACCAAGCAGTAAAAGCTTTATAAAACCCAGCAAAAAAAAGAAAATAAATGCTATCTAAATACACGTGTGGTCATTGAGGGGAGGCAAGTGCTACGGTTAGCGCTATGGGCTAAGGTGGAGACAAAGCTGATGGTAGTATTTCAATATTTCATGACTAAGCTTGAGTACAAATCTATGTCTGAGTCATACAAAGCTATTGCTAACTGTCTGAATACAATGGGGGAATATTTCATTGGTCAAATACCTTACATTTGCACATGCATGTATACATGGAATTTGTCCTCTGCATGGTATAACCATCCAAACTATAGGAGCAAAGGGCAAATATTGAACAACACCATAACCACTAAATACTGTTTTGTGTCAACTGTTGATCGAACTGTCTTTACGTTGGTGGAAGATTTGGGAGTGCAATGTTGCAGAAATTACTTATCCTAGTGTTTGAAGGAAATGTATTGCTGGAGACAGGAGATTTTTTGGGAGGTATTCCTAATTGCACCTCACATCAACACAAATATGAATTGTCAACGATTCCCCCCAACGCAAGACCAAAGTCTCTCAATATTCCTTAAAAAACAAACTCACATTGTATTATACTCTGAATAGAAGCTGAAAAGCAATTATGGGGAAAGTTGTGTATAAGATCACCAATGCCAAATGCTACTAATGAAACAACTGTTTAAAAGCTCTCATAGTTGCTTTTCTAATTTTACCAAACCTTTTTGTTTTAACCCATTTAGATCTGAGGCCGGTTCTAAAAATGTCTTCTACATACTAAAATGATCATGTCAATGACCCCCAAAAATATATGTATTTGTTCGCGGACTCCCGCCATCCAAAAATATTTTGTTCCAGGGTCCCCCAGAAGAAACGATTTGAGTTAAAAATGTTAACATACTTCGCTTTTTATGATTTTTCTAAAATAGCAGATCTGCAAGCTCATAGCATGGCATGAAGCGACTCACTATGAGCTTGTATATCCGCCAAAGTAAAAAATATGGTTAAAGTGGTTAAAACGATTGTAACCCTATATTAACTACATTTGCAAGGGACTCCCTGATACCCCCCAAGGACCCCTGGTGTTTGCCGGACCCCACTTTTAGAACCAATGCGCTAATAGCTAAAATCTAAAATCTAAAAGCTTTCCCGGTTTTAACACTACATACTGTACATAGGCTACTGTGGCCCCCTTAAAGAGCAATGCCAGAACAGTTTTAACCAAAATTTGCTGTTTTTGTCAGTGTATTTTTTTTTACTTTCAGGGATATTTCCTGTCTCAGTAAAAAAAAAAGCCTTAACACAGTTCCATCTGTTTGTCTAACCAAAGTGGCAGCGAGGCTAACTTATTGCTAGCACATGTGACCGGGTGAGCGTGTGTATGTGCCACGACCTATAACACAGCAACCCCTTGCTTACCAGCCCCCCCCAGATGGGTCTCCAACTTCATTAATGCAGGCCCACGGCAGGCACACATATCTCCACATTTTGGTTCGGGGTGCAAACATCTGGCTTATTTTGAATGTTGTGGGTCGCATTCCCTCTTTCCTGGTGCCCTATAAGAGGTATAACCCACATTTTGCCTCTCTCTCCTAGAGGAGAGGAAGTGGTGCCGGGCCCGTGTTTGTGGTGGTTGAGGGACTTCAAAGAGGTCAGGACGTCAGTCACGAGCGCGCAAGGAGGTAGAACCTGGTCAATACCAGGGATTTGTCGTCTAATGGCCCCTCTGGGGAGACTGCTGGTCTAATTTCGGAGGTGTTGAAAGTTGGTTTTATAGAGCATGCCGTGTCTCGGGGTCAAAATGCTTTTGTTTTCCGTGGGTTTTGCTGTTAAATGGAGTTATTTACGCGAAACGCACACCTGTGTACTTTCTTAGTTTGGGTAGTGTAGGGGAGATAAGTGTAGGGTTTAAACCACTTAAAGCAGTGTTTCTCAAACTTTTAAATGTCTCCCCTCAACTCTCACAGAGTCACAGTATGAAAATGGAACCAAACGGACCCGTTAGGGTCCATTTGGTTCCATTTGCATACTGTTAGAGTTACAGACTTGGATGGGTCAATTTAGACCCCCTTAAAGAGTCCCTGGATTCCACTTTGAGAACCACTGACTTAAAGCAATACAGTATGTATTTTAGCGTATGATGAATAGGGGCAATAGCAGCTCACATGCATAATGCGTGTGAGCTTGTAGATTTCAAATTTTAAAATGTTTGGAAAACCTTTTTCTAAAATGTTCGTCTAATGACATGGCCAAAAAAGGGATGCCAGATTTATTTATTTTTTTGTCTTTTTCCCTAGACTAAGCCTATAATTATATTTTGCCTCTGTACATAAACACCATTAGGTCACATGGCTAAATTCATGAGAGATTCAAGTAATTCAACACAAGCTAATTCGTGGAATCTTTGGCATTAATATATGTAACTTGGCAGTGACGTCACACAGGGATAAAGTAGGCTCTGCTACCTGCTATAACTTCAGCTCCCTTCCATATTGATGTCTACCCTCCCCTTGTCTCTCCATCAGCAATATATTTAATGGTCACATTCTGCTGCTTATTCAGCAGGAGGAGGAAAACACAGAGCTAGGTAAACATGTCAGCCACGGAGCAGAAGACATCATTCTTGTTGGTTGAAATAACCGGATTGCACTGGATCGGACGGGAGACATTTGTTTCGCTCCTGACAGCGTACACCAAATTATTTGCTCAACTCGTAGCAGAGCTCTCAGATGTCGGGACTTTACAGTGTCTCGGGGTACACATCAAGACAAGCTACTGATCTGCAGAGTTTGTCGGCCCACGACGAGGTCGTTTGGAATAAATGCTCCTTTAATTGTTTGATCCATTGTGATTGGAGTGGTTAATTGATGATCCGGTCATAAATCTCTGTTCTCCTGTCTTTCTTCCCTTCCTTTCTCTTATCCCTCCCTGTTTCCTTCCTCCACTTTTCCCTTTATCCCCTCTCTTCTTTCTCTCTCTCTCTCTCTCTCTTTCTCTCTCTCTCTCTCTCTCTCTCTCTCTCTCTCTCTCTCTCTCTCTTTTCTTTGGCATATCCCCCCCCTCTTTTCTTCACCCGGATGGGAGGGTGGAGATGAATAATCCTCTTGAAATATTCACAGTTGAAATCCATCTAATTGCCCAGTTGAAATCCATCTAATAAAATTATTCACAGTTAGAGAGTGGGAACTGTTGTTGTTGGCTGCCCACCAACACACTGTATTGCGAATGCCAGATTCAGAGTTTGGGGTGGGGTGGGGGGGGGGGGGGTGGCGGGGTAGGGGGGTTTAGTTGCTGCTGCTGCAGCAGATGTGCCGCCTAATTGCAGATCCCACCATGCGGAAACTATTCTCCACAACCATTTCAAAGCCTCTGCAATAGGTGTCACTGCAAGGTTAAGCCAACTTCAAAATGGAAGTCCCGTTTCCATTCCCCACTGTGGAACTGATTGTGCGGTGATTGTGTCTTCTTACAGGGGAGAGAGAGAGAGAGAGCGAGAGAGAGAGAGAGAGAGAGAGAGAGAGGGATGAACGGGAGGAAGACAGGAAAGGATGGAGGGAGAGACGTTATATCTGACATCAGTCTGATATGCTGGCTGTTCAGTGTTCCTTTGACCTGAAACCTGGGGTAAGTATGTGCAAAACATTAAAAGTGATGGGCACTGTTACAGCTTCTTTTGAAGATATTTTGGTCCCAGCTGACTATATCTCAATAACCTTGGCATATGGGATTGCTTGAGCACATTGCTCGAAACATCAAGACACTCTCTTCTGACGGGAGTCTAGATCGGATGCTGTCATGTGTTCTTCGTGTTTATCCTTCGTGTTTATTGAAACCATTAACTGTTATTGGCATTGAATTTAGAACAGAGTAATATACTATATTTTAAGCTGATTGGGATGCATTCTGGCATGGGTATTGACTTCTTCTAATGAGTCGTCAATTAGCTAATGGCAATAGTAGATGCTAACTCAAACCTGGCAAAGAAACTCATGACTTGTAAAATATTAGGATCTACATGCTTAAAGAATACTGGAGCTGGGGAAGGATAAACTATACCCAATTATAAAACACATACTTTTGAAGGACAGGGAGTGGGGCATATAATGTTTCCTCAGACGTAATGTGAATGGGACATAACATCAATCGAACAATACACGTTTTAAAATGTAGGCCTACAAGAATACCACTGAGGCTCAATATCAAGTTAAAAAACAAAAAACAAAAAACCTGATGATCAACTAATTAACTAAATACTATGTTGCTACAAAACCTGAATAGAAATGATCAGGAGGCCAAAGGGTAGTGACTATATCATTTGTTTATTATCCCTATCATCCTGCACCCAACCGCCATCATCTCCTGGTTCAATATTAACATATTTTGCATCAGGCCATGGACATTGATAACACAGCAACAAAACAGGATAGAAAATGACCGTCAGATAATTGCTTAAAGAGGTGGTGCCATAGTTTCGTATTTGTTTTGTAGGTGTCTATGAAGTTAACATTATTCTTCCTCCTAGTATAATCATACCTGATCATCATGTTTTAGGGGAGAACAAAATCATGGCACTGCATCTTTAATGTGTGTTAGTACTTCATTTTATGTTGCACACTTTTATAGAAAAATAAATAATGCAGAACTAGAAAGATGCAATTCTGAGAAAATTGCTAGTGTGGTTGCCTATTTATAGTACATACTGTATTGTGATGTCACGAGAATCTCTTAAACTCGTAAACATTTTGAGTGTTGTTGTCCGGATTGGATATCTTGGACAATTTGGGGTGCGTTCGGAAATGCGCACTCAACGCACTGGTGTGCCATGTTGTCGTTTGTTTATTCAGTGCACTTGGTGCGTTATCATTCGGAAATCCAGTGCGCGGCGCACCGGTGTGCTGAGTGCACGCACTCACCGACCCTACTCAGAAGATGGGGTTTGACGGTGTGGTGCGTCAGTGCGGTGTTTTGACTGGTTGCAGTGTCTCGAGCGCTTCTCAGCTGTGAACAATGGAGGAATTGATAACAAAATGCACTATTTGCGGCTCGAATAGGTCCTTTTGGGGTTTATTGTTACACAAGCATCACCGTGTGAACTAGCAGCAGGTAGGCCAATGTTATGAATTAAATTACCTTTCAATAGCAACGTTACGTTAGCAACTGCTGCTTTTCAGAAAGTTTTCCTTCTGATAAAGCTCACCGCTGCCCCTTAACTGGTCGTTCGTAAATAAACCTGAATGCACTCTCAACGTCACCGCCCACTGCACTCACTACACTGAACACACACCCGGTGCGCATTTCCGAACGCACCCATAATGTCCCATCAGAGGTCAGAAAAAGGGTAACAACAAATAATATATTGTGATGTCAAGCGAAGCATGACCCGTCTTGTCTGATCGGACATGATGTTGTCCATGATATCCAGCCTTACGACCCGGATAACATCACTCAAAACGTTAACAAAACGCAGGTTCACTTTGCTGGCAAAAAGTCTCGGATTGAACAGTGTATTGCCCATAGCAACCACGCTAATAATGCACATCAAAGTACGTTCTGAACTATGAGCTACTGACAGTCACGTTGAAATCTTGACAGCTTGTCCCGCTTGATTTATGCTTCGTTGCGCTCCAATATCCCACACCGAAAATACTCGATCTTCAAGCACACAATGCGTGGCAGTGCGATGGATTGTGTTCTTGTAGGCTACTTTCCAGTTGTGATATAGGCTCTATATGGGCTCATGTGGCTTTTAGAGTCTGCAATGTATTCTGAATTACTGGTTGCCTGAAAGATGCTTGTGTTTTTGTTGGTTTTGTGGTTTAAGATGTAAAGAGTGTTTGTTTATGCTTTCTTGCAAATGTCCATGTTTGTCTTGAATTTGTCTTTGTATTTGGTCTTTTTGGTATTTATTTTTTTGTTTATGTCTGAAATAGTGCTGTATTTAAAAAAAAGAAAATAAGATTCCTATTCGTCAATAAGTAAACCCATACTTTTTTCTGAATGTTGTGCACAGTCAGTGAAGCCTGCAGGCTCTCTGTCTGTGTGTGTGTGTGTGTGTGTGTGTGTGTGTGTGTGTGTGTGTGTGTGTGTGTGTGTGTGCGTGTGCGTGTGCGTGTGTGTGTGTGTGAATGCGCATGCACACGTCTGGCCAGCCAGGGCCACATCTGTTTGTCATGTTTGCACTTAAGCGCCTGCAGGAGCCACAATACAAAGTGGAGACAGGGGCCGCTCTCTGTCTATCTGTCTGTCTGTCTGTCTGTCTGTCTGTCTGTCTCTCTCTCTCTCACACACGCACGCACACAGACACAGGCACACGTGCACACTTCTCACTATATCTACCTCTCTCCTTCCTGCATTTTCCTAGTTACATTTGCCCTTAATCAATTTTCTGCCCACTTCTTCTTGTTTGTGTTCATGCTCTCATCCCCTTAAAACAGCAGACACTGACCTTTAAGTAGATGCCAAAAGAGTCTGTAAGGCAATGTTACCCCTTCACCCCTGCACCACACACACACACACACACACACACACACACACACACACACACACACACACACACACACACACACACACACACACACACACACACACACACACACACACACACACACACACAGCCCCCACTTGGCCCCTGAGTATCCCCTCAGGCCATCTCCTTCAGAGAAGCTAATGGAGTTAGCCTAATGTCTGCGCAGTGCCAGTCATAAAACTGATTTGGAGCTAAAGGCTTGGTGCCGAGACCACCACTCTGCCTACAAACAAGAGAGATGTGAGTGAGATGTTAAAAGAGACTGAGTGTATCTTTAGAGGGGGGAGAGGTTGGGGTGGCGGTGGGGGGCGCGCGGGGCGAGACTGGCGTAACGAAGGCAACTGCAGACAATCTAATTGGTATTGACATCCTTGTCTCGGAGGAAATTTGACATCTAAGGGCAAATCATTCTATTTAGTCGCCTGAATAGTCTCCAAGGCGGGGCCTGAGGAGCACAATCACGCTGCCGCGTTGTTCTGGTCCTCGTGTCTGGGCCAGTGCTGCCACGCGGCAATCGATCCTAATCCGATCGCGGGAGGAGAGGAGGACGAGGCACGGAGGGAGGGGAAAAAATGAAAATAAAATCAAAAGCACTGTTGGGGTAATATTTAACAAGAGGGAGTACAATCAGGCCCCGCCGGGGCGCCGGGCCGTAATGCACTTGTGCTGCTGCAGTATGGCTAATGTATAGAAAAGTCTGGGAGTAATAGCTCTTCAGCCTAGGTGGCCGGGCTTCAAAGAAATGTGCTTGCTCCAGCTAAAAGGACCGCTGGGCTGGAACGTTAAAGACCTTCATTTTGTTAGAGCATCAGATATGGCCCCTATACCCTGGACCCACACACACGCCCTGATTTTATTAGGCTCACCCCCATGACAAACCCATCTCATCCCCTTCTTGTTTGTGTGACCAGCCATCAATGTGAAAGAGTGAAGTAGTCCATGGCCACCACAAAACACACACACTCATGATATAAATATATATATTGTCACTGTCGGGCAGAAACCCTGTATCTCCAAGTTTCAAATTTGTATTTTTTTTCACAAAGTAAAGCCCTGCTTCATCATACATGCCGTCTCACAAAAGTAGTGAAAACGGCAGATCTAGATTGGCGAGGCGTTGTGTGCTTGTAGATCGGCTGTTTTCACTAGTTTAAATCATTTTTAAAATGATAAATGCAAAACGAACGGTATTGGACATACAAGGTTTTCACCCGACAATGACGATACACACACACACACACACACACACACACACACACACACACACACACACACACACACACACACACACACACACACACACACACACACACACACACACACACACACACACATACACACACACACACACACACACACACAGGTTTGCAATTGCTACTTTGTGGGGACATTACACATAGTCTACTATCTTTGTGGGGACATTCCATTCATTTTAACCCTAACCCTAAACCCTAACCCTAACCCTTAACCTAACCCCTAAAGACCTTGTGGGGACGTATTAATTTGTCCCCACACGTTTTTTTCCCGGGATTGTACTATCTTTGTGGGGACATGAGGTCCCCACAAAGATAGCTTTGCAAGCCCACACACACACACACACACACACACACACACACACACACACACACACACACACACACACACACACACACACACACACACACACACACACACACACACTATATACCAACCAGGTGTCTTCAATGTTTTTCAGGCCAAGGACCCCTTAGCTGAAAGAGAGATGACGAGGCGAGACCCTCCATTTCCTATTGTGTAGAATTGTGTGGTAGCTTAAAGTTTTCAGAATATTTCATAGATAGCTTCATGACAGCACTATAGCATCAGTGCTGTGTAAAGTAGATCCGCTATTTTTGGTTCCCCCTAGAGTAGGGATGCTAGTATTCCCCCATAGGAACTCCGAGCCGAGGACCCTCTGTTTCAGACCCTTAACACTTATGTTGCAATGATTTTTTCTCTTCAATGTCTCGCGTTGCCATGGTTACCATAGACTTCCATGTAATTGTGCAATTGTGTAAAAAGTGCACGCCCATGCCTAGATGATGCACCACGTGTGTAGATGCTGTTCACAGCTTTCAAACAAAGAAATCCGCTTGGAAATCCGTTCAGGCATTCATGATTTATCAGCCATTATGTTTTCTTCAGATGTAAACAAACATGGCTGCCATGTTTGAAAGAATGAGTTGGTATGGGGGTTAAACATGCAATTTCGCGATCATGCCTAATACATTTCTGGAGGTCCAAAAAACATTTTTGAAAAAAAAAAAATGATTTTTTTTTCTTTTCTTTTTTTTCAAAAACGGCCCAAACTCGGGAAACTCGGGGTTGCATGGCACAGCGGTAGTACCAATACAAACTCGGGAAACTCGGGGTTGGCACCATATGTGTTAATATATACTGTATATATATATATATCTAACTATAAACTAGAAATACTGTTCCTATGAAACAGTGTGGGCTTGCATGGAACACCATGTATGGGCACAAAGAAAGATCTACCCTTTGGCAGCTCCTCATTGGCTAAGGGCCCTGCTTTTGTACTGTCTGTCATTTTGAGGAGAATAAACTTTACTTATAAAGATTTGGTATAACTGGTCCACAATTAGCTTACGTCATCCAATGGGAAAACCCTTGATATAAATAAGCCAAGCCTATATGTAATCAGAGAGGGGTAAAGGGTAACATCATAATATAGAGACATATTTAAGGGCCAATCAAACGGGCATACAGTATGTCCGAAAATCTTGAGGATTGGTGCATTGGTGAACTTCACATGACATTTTGGCCAATCAGACTATAAATGGGCCAATCTCCATGATTGGTCAAGTTTCACGTGACAATCAGAGAGGAGCAAAGGGTGACATCATAATATGAAGACATATATAAGGCTGCGTACGGGTATTTATCCAATTCATCTGAGAGACGTGAGCAGCCCGAGATCAGACAAGTAAGGATCCCTTAGGGATGGGTGAGGAGACGGTAAGGATCTAGTAAATAATAACAAATAACAAATCATTAAGAATAACAAGTATAAGAATTGTGAGTGCAATTAACTATAATAAATCTGCTTGAAGATGCTTGAAGGTGAATTAACCTAAAGTGAGAGTGAGTAAGTATTTACAAGTCTGTCTAAGGTCTAAGGGGGACCTTCTTATCTACAGAAAGAAACAAGTTATTTAGCCAACGCTGCATACCAGCCAAAATTACTCTTGATCTATGCAATCTTTTGACCATAATCAAGAGACCATAAAATGAATAGCATCCAGGTTATTCTAAGCAGCTGGAGATTGGAGAATGTATACGAGTGTAACCAGCACCACTGTGTTTATGTTTATGTTTAACCAGCCTGTAAGGAACCATGCAAGTATGCCCAATGCCTATTGTCACAGACAGTACCCGTTGGACCTGTACAGTGTCTGTGTCCCTCTTATGCCCTTATATGGACATCGCTGAGGGCTATATGCCCATCGGTCACAACATGTGTTATAAGGACCTTAGCAAATACAATATAATTTTGTAAAACAGCATAAAATGACAACTTTAAAATGTTCACACCGCAGTAATAGTACACTGATGAGCGCATTGGTGTTTCTAAAAGCTCATCCTGGCACAACATGAACACTGAGGAACTAAATTATTTGAGTCATCAAGCAAGTCTGTCCATCACCTGATCACAACATGTTGAACTGCGACACGTTGTGACCTTATAGATCATCTATTTTCAGTGCACAGCACCCGCATGTGACTCAGTGTAACTCAGGTTTAATGGAGCAATCACTAGACCAAGAATCAAAGCTGTGTACCTGGGCGTCTCCATTGTGACCAGGGGTGTCACAAGGGGTAGGAAAGTGGGACTGAGTTACTGGGGCCCAAGGTGTTGGAGGGGCCTTCATTATTTTATGCTTTAACTATTGAAAAATAGCAGATATACAAGCTCACAGCGCGGCACCGAGTGCCGCGCTGTGAGCTTGTAGATCTGCTATTTTCGAAAAGTCGTGAAAATGTGTGCAAATCTTTGAATATATGTCTTTTTTAAGCGAACATTTGTAACTCAAATTTTGCTTCTGGGGGGTCCCTGGAACTAAATATTTTGAGATGGGGGTCCGTGGCCAAATACATACCATTTTGGGGGTCCTGCACATGAAAAAGTTTGAGCTCCACTGACATCGAAACATAGGTTTTTCAAAAAAACCTTTTGAAGGATTTGAAATATTCAAAGATTTTCATGATTTTTAAAAAATAGCAGATCTACAAGCTCGCAGCGCGGCACTCGGTGCCGCGCTGTGAGCTTGTATATCTGCTATTTTTCAATAGTTAAAGCACAGGGGCCCCACAGTGAATCCTTGTACCCAGGGCCCAGAATTTGGTGCGACACCCCTGATTGTGACGGCACCAGTGCTTATTATGCAGCTATTAAAGGGGGCTTGATTTACGTTGTCTGTCTGTCATCTGTTAGTGTGTACTGTGTGTTGTGTGTGTGTGTGCACACGTGCACTGTGTGTGTGTGTGTGTGTGTGTAAGTAAGTAAGTATGTGACAAGGGTGTACTGAGCTGATGGCTGCAGATATCAGTCCTGGATACTTAAGTCATAAAAGTGTATCTCGGAGCCCCTTGGCTGCAGACACTGGTGCCTGATGTTATCAGGGTGAAACAGTGGCCACTCTATCAGGCCAGGAGAGTACTGAGGCATTCCTCAGTGGCTGGAGCTAGTTGCGTAGGGTCTGGGACATACACTTGCACAGTAAAATCCTGAGTCCAGGGCTGGCTGCAGGATGAAATGACTAAGGGGGCTTTTGAAAATTGTGAGGGGGCACATATTTTTTTTATATAGGCTAGTAATAATGAACATTCATTTTATTATCTATAATACCTACAACAGATGCCAGTTTTATAATAATAATAATATTCAGCCAATATTTGTGTTGTTTTTGATATTTTCTTGACTTTACATATAAACTGAGGGGGCGCAACTTGCAACTGAGGGTGCAATGCCCCCCCAGGTCCCCCCCCCCCCCCCGTAGCGCCGGGCCTGCCTACTCTTAACGTAACCCTGAGAGGGTACAAATGTAACCCATAAGTGTCCATTTGGTTGCATTTGTAAGCACTCAGAGGTACACTGTCGTACACATTTCTTTTTACACTACCAGAGTTACAAATGGATCAATGAACACTGAGGATTTTACTGCTTGGGGTTCAGTGGACCAGTGAGGGAGAGAGACAGATAAGAAACAGACAAGTTACAGCAGAGTGTTTTGGGCTTCATTCAACTGTGTTGACAGCAGTTTGAAGACACTAACACAAAATAAACTTGTCATAAGATGTATTGCCAAAAGGTTCACCTTTTAAGTTGTCCTTATGGGTCACTGGGTTGATCGCTCTCTTTGTTTTCTTTTAAATATATTTAATAGATGCCAGTAGGGGGACATTGAGTTGTCACTGCAGTAGAAAACATAGGGCAGATACAGATATGATTATGAGATGTACTTAATATAAACTGGCAATTTTTTAACCAAGAGGAGATTTAACCATTTAAACTATATAATTCATTGACCAGAGTAGGCCCCCTCCTTTTTCACCCTCTACACCAAATCTCTTCGCCGAAAATAGCTCATAAGCTCACAAATTAATGTTCTACCCAGAATAGGGACTCTAGGATTCATTTGATTAACGTCTGGTCTGACCATAACTGCTCTTGGATCGATCAGGATTTGTATTATGTTTGAACTGATCAGGTAAACTTTATTATTGCAAGTTGTTACAAGTTACTTGGAACCTGATGAATTAGCTGTGAACTACAAGAGGAAACAAGTGAAGGACTGCTGCTTTACCAGTTTACCATGTGTGTATCGCAGTAATGCTTTGCAAAGCTAGAGTTTTCATAATAGATCGACGGGGCATAGAGATAAGCCTTTAGCTTACTAACGTCCACATCAGAGGGGTGTGTGTGTGTGTGTGTGTGTGTGTGTGTGTGTGTGTGTGTGTGTGCGTGTGCGTGTGCGTGTGCGTGTGCTTGTGCCTGTGTGCCTGTGTGTGTGTGTGCCTGTGTGTGTGTGCCTGTGTGTGTGTGTGTTAGAGAAAGTTATACTGTTTTATAGTAATACTAGTCCTGTGCCCGGGGGTGTGCGACGAGGGATTAATGTAGGAGTCTCAGAAGTGACGTTGGAGAACCCAGACCGGTGCCCGTTGGGCAGAATAGTCACTCACCATCAATGTCCAGTTGTACAAAACCCGTTGTATCCGTCTGTCTGGCTGGCACTCTTTTATGCCCATATATGGTGTTCTGTGTCCAGGCCAGTCTGTGATGTTATCTCCAAATTTGTGCTAGGTGCTATCGCCTTGACATAGCTAATATACCAACATCTATGCTTATTTCGGTGTATTTGTCCAATCCTATGTTATGTTAGGCTATTTGATATGCTTCATTGCATGACGATTCTGCAATTAGCCTTATTTATATTAATAAAAAACCGAATTAAACCGATTATAAAAAAAGATTAAAAACACAATTTTGTATGTAATAACAATTTTATATGTCCCTATCTTATATGTTTTGTCTTTGACTATTTTGATTTTTATTTCGAAGCACATTGAGTCTACAACTGTCCTATGAAATGTGCTACATCAATACTTTTGTCTTGATTTGACTTGAAACGGCGAGAGAGGGAAGGTCCCAGTTGGGTGTGACGAGGTTATGTCTTCATTAGCCCCCCCCCCCCTCACACACACACACACACACACACACACACACACACACACACACACACACACACACACACACACACACACACACACACACACACGTGCGTGCATAGTGCAGCAGCTCTTGGTTGCCTCAATGCAGGACTCGCGGCCCTCACCACAGAGAGCAACCCTCGTCGCAGGGGGGTATCAGCACCTCTCTGCCCCTGTATGCCAGCAATTGTCCGTGGCCTGGATTAGTTTTTGTATCCAGTTACGTGACTTTTATTCCTGTGGAGTCAAGTTCAGCAGGGCACTGCAGGCCAGCAGTGTTGCTGAGAGCCCAGTGATTTATGTGTTGCTGAGTGAGAGAAGCAGGTTCAAGTCAGAGGTCTCCGGGCAGAGGGAGCGCACAGCCGCACACGCATACGTGTGTGTGTGTGTGTGTGTGTGTGTGTGTGTGTGTGTGTGTGTGTGTGTGTGTGTGTGTGTGTGTGTGTGTGTTGCGTGCGCAGCGTGCGTGCGTGCATCTGTCGTCTGAATGAGAGCATGCGTCACTGTAAATGTATATGTGAATATGTGTGTGCGTGGAATGTGTTTGTGCGTGTGCGTGTGCGTGTGTGTGTGTGTGTGTGTGTGTGTGTGTGTGTGTGTGTGTGTGTGTGTGTGTGTGTACGTGTGTGTGCGCGTGCATGTGTGGGGGCAATCCAGAGCTCATAGCAGGGTGCGTTGGTCTATTTGAGTTGGAGAGGCTTCATCCATTTGACTCAGAGCATACCTGGGAGGTTTGCAGCGCTGTAAAAATAATGACACGGTCAGACAGGCAGGGCTATCTATGCATTTATTTGCTTTGCTGCACTGATTAGTTGAGGTGGGAGAGTGAATGATGGGTTTGGATTTGGAACAAAGAATTTTGAACTTTTATTTAGGCACAGTGTTCAGACAAGAAACTGAAGGCATAGACAGGTCTTGGGCATTGTAGTATGTGATGGACACACCATCTAGTCAGCTATATACCGGAGGAGAAAAACAAATGTCTTTGCCAAACTTTCAAAGCTATTCATTGAGCAACTTTCCCTATAACCCTTTCTAAGAGAACAGTGAAATAGTGAATTGTCTTTAGCTATAGACTAGAGTGCCACACATCGACACTAAGCTCTTGTGACTCAATTACTTAGTCACACCAATGAAGTCACTTCCTCCGGCTCTGGTCGGGCCTGTTTTCTGGTCTTTTTCTAAGCCTTACATCATGGTCTGCTGCCAATAGCAACAATCTAGTCTAACTAGGCTGCTAATTTCGTTGGCGGTGTATCGTAGGCTCTACTGAGAAGAAGAGCTCATATTTCTCTCAATGTCTAAGTAGAGATTCCTCTCTATTCTATTTTAAATGTCCTCTTTATTTTAAAGTAAGGACCTGCGCAATGAAGGAATGGACAGCTGAAACGCAAGATGTAGAGAAAGCAAAGCCTTTTCACAGTGATTGGACCAGTGAATCAATGTGACACACTTAACACCTTCACTTATCCATTCCACTTCCACCCCGCATCCATATTGTTGGTCCTTTGAAATATGATGTCCCAAAGATGGAACCATATTTATTCTCTATGGTGGGGCGTCTTGAAATCGTGCAGATATTTTAAAGTGTGGCATCTGTCCCAGGGACATGCTGGCCATTGGGAAAAGCGGGACAACTCCCGAACGGCCGGTTCATTCCCGGCCGGTCCAGGCTGGCTATTAGGAAAAAAAATTAAATAAAATGTCGGCCTTCGTTCCATTTTGGTAAAGCCCTGCTTCATCAGACAAGGCCGTTGCAAAAAAGTAATGAAAACAGCAGATCTACTGCTGTTTTCACTAGTTTAAATCATTTTTAAAATGATAAATACAAAACAAACGGTTTTGGACATACAAAAATAAATAAATTAGGGCCTCTCCAACTCTTTTTCCCTGGCTGAATCAGGGGCCCAGCATGTCCCTGGATGGAACCATATTTATTCTCTATGGTGGGGGCGTCTTGAATCGTGCAGATATTTAAAAGTGTGGCATCTGTCCTGTGGCCTGGCCAGTGAGCAGCCATCTGGATGAGCTGCAAGCAGGGAGCAGAAGATGATAATGCACTTCACGACCGGAGAGGAGGACAACACCTTTGACCTTCCCTAGCCTTTGACCTCCGTGGCTGATATGGAGCCACTGACACTATGGGTTTCCTATATCTAACATATGCCAGCCAAGCCGATATGTTAAGAGAAATTCCTCATCTGCTCCACAATGTTTATATAGCCCCCTGTTG
Organism: Nannobrachium achirus; assembly: GCF_963921795.1. Taxonomy (NCBI): domain Eukaryota; kingdom Metazoa; phylum Chordata; class Actinopteri; order Myctophiformes; family Myctophidae; genus Nannobrachium; species Nannobrachium achirus. The sequence continues at coordinate 15,409,142 of NC_137822.1, forward strand.
TAAACAGTCGGCCTGTAAGAAAATAGATATTTACTTCACAGGCTTTCTATTTGATTAGACACGAGAGAGAAATTGACATGCATATTGGATATGTTCTTATTGCCACATATGCTAAAGGAGGCTGGGTCATGGATACCTGAACAGTTTGCGCAATGTAGGATTAGAGTTGGAATTTCTGTGAGTGTTACTGTTGGTTGCCAGTCGATATGCAAATCAATCAACCTTTATGGAAACCTTGGGAATGCATTGTAGGGTAAACCTTCCAGGAGACATTTTAGCTTCCCATATGACTGGTTATAGCAAAACAAGCAACATATGTTAAAAATGTACATTATATACAATTATAACAGAAATAATAATTGGTTTTCATTAAGTATAGATGCACGCACACACATTGTTTTGGTAAACTATTGGGAATATTGCATTATCTTACATTTACTCCATATCTCCTTACCCTATAAACTCCACCTTACCCAGTACAGTACATGCCTAACACCTTAACCCCTACCTAACTTTAAACCCTATACCCTTAAAGTCTACCCTAACCTTAACCACTATACCCTAATGTCAACCCCTGATACAGTACAGGCATAACATAAACCCCTACCGTAACCCACAAGAACTGCTGTAAAAACGTATTGGGGATTTCCCCCAATTAGACACACATCAGACACATGGCGCGCACACACACGGCACACACACACACACACACACACACACACACACACACACACACACACACACACACACACACACACACACACACACACGTCCATAAGTGTTCTGTTGACCGTAAAAAAAAAAAAACGAAAGCAACAACAGTTCCAGCATTGTAAAATTCTGTATCATTTTACTTGCACATCACAGGACCACATGTTTGGAGCTGCGTGATACACTTACATTAGCCTTGCCAACTCCTCAGCTCGTTAGCTCCGTTCCTCCGTTATGATGAGCTTTTAGATCGTCTATTTTCGGCGTGCAACACCACCCCGACAAAAACAAGTATAAATCACACTCAAGGGCTAGCACTCCCTGTACTCTGGTGCCTGCAACCCTTCCAGTGGTGTTTCTGAGTGCTCTGACATTTGTACTGACATTATTTCCCAAGGGGGTACAGCTACGGGGCCATGGGTGTCCGGGCACCGGGGTGGCGGGTGGCGGAGTTCAGTCTTCCTAAGTGTGACGCCGTCCTAGCCTTGGACCTTGTCAGTAGTGGCCTATAGGCAATGACAGATCACTTTTCCTCAATGAGATTTAATTAGAACCCCGACTGCATGTCACCCCTGACCTCTAAACCTGCACAGCTCCTGTTGTGGGGAGAGACTCCAAGGGTATTCACTTATAAGCGGCCCATGTCTACCATAGATTTATGATGCAAGGACTGGTGCTTGTTACTGTATGATGATGAGGCATATCTACTGGGAGGGCTAGGATGGTTGAAAATCAATTGATGCTATAGTTGTAAGGGAGATTATGCAAAGTGTGGTTAAAAAAAAGGCAGAGTGATAAATATCATGAAAGTGATCAAGGTCATGAGGCTGTGAAATATATTATGACATTTAAAACTTCTATAAAAGTCAGGTTTTCACACACACAAAAAAGCTTTATGGATCATTTGGTTATTGTAAATGTTTTGAAAACCATCAAATATCCCCCCATAATTCAAGGCAATTCGTGGAAAAGCTAGAAATGTGATCATTTTGGGGCAAGAGTGCTTTTATTTAACCTTGATTTAGATGATAAAGTGCTTTTGCATCGCGACGCGTTGTGAGCTTGTAGATCTGCTATTTTTTTTGGCAAATGTTCCGCCCCAAGATAATGGATTTTGATTATTAATATCGTAAATCGCGATTTCTTTTGTCACAATAATCGTGATATGACATTTTCATATCGTCCCATCCCTAGTGTAGATGTTATTATTATTATGAGGTAAATCTGCATGGAGGCAGAGTCAAGACATATCTAGAGACGGCGCCCAATAGACAGAGAGAGACAGAGACTGTCAATCAATGACAGAGGCTGCAACACTTCCTTCTCCCACAGAACAGATAGCTGTCCTCCTGGATGCATTTCTTGTCATCTGGCCAGGCCAGTGTGCCGAGCATTGACATTGTGACCCCTGCTCATGGCCCCTGACCTGTGATGTTGACCTCTTGTCCAGGGGGATGGGTTTCTTATACATCTCGATCGGCCGTCTCCATTGACTACCTGCCAGGCACCTGCTCTGAGAAATGAAGCCAAGGGGAGAATGTCTCTCCTGGGAGCCTTTGGGGCTCTTGCAGACAACAAGGCCTGGCCTCAGCCCTGCATGTGAATGGGCCTTGAGTGGCCCTGGTAAACCAATCTCCCTAATTATCTATTGAAAGAACATTCTTTTTCCTTTCCCAGTCATTACCCTGATTTCAATTGCTGAAAAGTAACATGCAGTGAGCTAAAAAAGAAAGGCAAGGAAAGGAAAGACAAGGGACAAAAACATATAGTAGTCTCACACACACACACACACACACACACACACACACACACACACACACACACACACACACACACACACACACACACACACACACACACACACTCAGTACAGTACACGGGGAGACACTCAAACGATAATGTCCCCAATAGGATCAAGGTTAATTACAGGGCAAGGGAGGGGTGCAGATGCCGGATATAAATCCACAGTTGGGGTGCAGGGCCAGGCACTGAGGAGAAATTAAAGATGAAGATGGGCTTTTAGCTCTGCTTTGCTGCAACAATGACTGCTCTGGGGGCAGGTCACCGGTCAGTCAAATGTGATTGGTTTGCCCCACAGGCCGTTCTTAAAAAGACTCCCAAGCTCGGCTTTTGCTTGAATTGAATGAACAATTGTGCCTGTCTTCAATTATACTGTACATGCATTTATATCACTATAGACCGGTGCCCAACACCTATATTCGGCAACAATGCAAGTCGGGAACGATGCAAGGAATGGAATTGCGTGCCCTACTCAGTTATGCAAACCTGTTGTACCCAGGGTACCCGTACTACTGTACGCGTTATACCCATCTATTTGTCTCTGCTTTTTTTAATGCCCCTATATGGATTCCATGTCAGGCATGCCCAAATATGGAGTCTGGGCCAGTCTATGATGAGTTTACTCCGATGAGTTTGAAGTCAGTCAGGCCCATATATGGGCATGACCAAATAATGGGCATAGCAGTCGGATCGGTGGTTCTGTACAATTGGATCTCCATATAGTATGGGCGTATGGTACCATATAGTATGGCATACAGTATGGGCGTACTCAATGCCAGGCACGACACTCCCTCTGGCAGGTTTGAAGTCAGACTGTTCTCGAGATATAGCACTCGAGATACGCGTTGTGAGCTTGTAGATCGGCTATTTTTTGGCAAAGACATTTGATAGAGAGTTAAAAAAAAGACTGTATCATGTATATTTTAAGTACCGAACGATGCAAGCCTCACCAGTTATGTAATACCCGTTGTATTGGTTGTCAGAGTACCTGTTGTACCCATATCTGTCCCTTTTACTTTATGCCCATATATGGAGGTCTCAGTATCTGTCTGTCTGTCTGTCCATTTTGAGCGATGCTCCTGTAAGGAGCTAACCACTACTACATCTGGCTTTGTCCATGTGTCCAGAGAAAAGGGTCGCCCAGGGTCACATTGGCCAAGTTTTGCGGGACGCTTAATGAAATTAACTCATAAATAGCATTGCTCACTTCACACAGGGTGTGATTTTTTTATTCAGGTGGAAGTCAATGGGGCTCAGATTGGGCTTCTTCTTCTTTCGTGTATCATCATCCTTGATAGTATTGATATAGTATGTATGCTGCAACGTGTGGCATTGTACTTATACTGCTAACCACTTAAGCCATATTTTATACTTCATCATATGCCGTCAGAACATGGTTCATCTACAAGATCACAACATGTCGCTTTGTGCCACATTTTGAGCTTGTAGATAATCTATTTTTGGAATATTTGTGAACATGGTTGACATGACATGGTTGAAAATGGTTGACATACACAATATAAGAGTTTTGGACATACAAGGTTTCCACCCGACAACGACGATTGGTTTACTGATATTAAATGTACCTAATGCAACTTGATATGAATCTTACCCAAGGAAAACACCTAACTCTAACCTGAAGGATCGTTTTGAGTAGACCTGTACAGTAAAAGAGAATTGTGGAGCATCCCAGCTGGGATGGGAGACAACCAGGGAGCCAGTCGTTTGTGTCCTGTCTCTGTGTGTCAGTTACCACTGATCCTGGGTCAAGAGCACAGAGATAGTGACTGAAGAGCAAGCTCTTAGGGTTCTAGGACTGTTCTCAGAAAGAACTCTTGGCTCGTGCGTGGCCTCCAAGAGGAGTGCACCACCATCAAGTGGTGCAGATAAGAGGAGACAGAGGTACCCTTTGAAACCAAATATAGATCCAGATAACCAGGGCTAGAGCCGTACCCTGCCTCTGTAAAGTGTCCATATTGTGCATATTCTTCATATTGGTTCTTGGATGTGTACTGTATACACAGTACTGTATGTTACTATAGTCACGGTTGGGGGCTTGTAAATGTATTTTTCTTTGCATTTGAAATATGTCAGGTGGATAGTGGAAGTACTGGAGATAAACCATTTAAGTCCTATAGGCTATACTATACTATACTATATGTTGTATGATAGCTGCGTAAAAAGACCATTTAAGTGCATGACATGTGTCATCGTGAGCTTGTAGATCTATTATCATTTTTACAAAAAAAAAAAAGAATTGTGAACATTATGTATTATTATTATGTATTTTGTTTTATTTCACCTATAATGACATGACAGTGGTTAAATAAACTAGAATCAAATGATGACTTGGAGTCATCAAGGAGTAGAAGGAATATACATTGATGTCTAATATTCAGACATTGTTAGCATTAACACAACTCATGAAGCTCCAGTGTCTTTTTCCAGACATCCTGCTCCATATCTGTGTCTTTGAACTTCTGTGCGTGTCTGTGTTGAAGTTCTTTAATCCAGTCTGCCTGCCGAGTGACCAGCACCTCTAAATCTACACTGCTTCTAGACACTCTGACTGGTACTCAAATAACCCCCACTCTCTGATCTTACAACACTTACACACTCACTCACACAGACACGCACACGCACACGCACGCACGCAGTGTGCGCACATGCGCACATACACACGCACACCATACAGAGGCACACACACTCATGCAAATGCACATGAATACATACAGTGGTGGAAAAAGTAATGCTTTTTTTTTTACTTAAAGGGGTACTGTCACCTAAAGGGGTACTGTCACTTTAAACAGTCATCTTAAAAATATGAGTTAATATTTTTATGATGTCATTGTGAGAATGCGCAATTATAAGCCATTCAAATTAATTGACTGTACTTAGACTACTTACTGTACTGGTCAGCTGTTGTTGGGGAGCGAGGGGCAGATTACACTGTGACATGAGTTTCAGACTATTTCAGACCGTTTTCAGAGAGACCACGTGACCTACTGTATCATACTATTATAATTTCGGGGCCTTTAAGTAAAAGTATCAATACTCTGATATAGACAAGTAAACGTCTGGAATTCAAAGTGCACTTGAGTAAAAGTACAAAAGTATTGGTATCAAAATGTAGTTAAAGTACCAAAAGTAAAAAAGTACTCATTATGCAGAATGTCCCGTTTCACAAGTTGTCTAAAGTATGAAAATCTGTGAGCTTGTAGATCCGCTATTTTCAAATGCCTGAAATGTATAGGGCTGAAGTGGTTTTCTAATAATAATCAAAATCTACAAAGTAACAAATAACTAAAGGTTTCAAATAAATGTAGTGGAGTAAAAGTCCAATATTATCCTCTGAGATGTAGTGGAGTAGAACTAGAAGTACAAGTATTGGAAATTTGAAATACTCAAGGAAAGGACAAATACCTCAAAATTGTACTTAAGTACATTACTTAAGTAAATGCACTTACTGTAGTTACTTTACATCACTGAATACATATACTACACACAGATAGCAGCATGGAAATGCAAATAGTTTTATACACACTAAACAGTATACCCGTTGTTTTGGGTTGAGTTTGGCACATTTCCTGGGGCAATCTGCCCAGATCATGCATATCACACGTGTCTTCTTTTTTAGTTTTTTACTCTCCAAAAACGCCTGCAATGTAGTGCATTTGAAACTACATTGCAGTGCACATCATGGGGTGATCACTGCTTGCCTCCTGTGATTTTTTTTTTCTTCATTGCTGAGTGAGGTCAGCAGACAAAGTGACATGAGTGAGATGAAAACACCTGAGTGAATTGTGCCAATGTCAACCAGAAACATTGGTACAGACATGAACATGCAACTACCTGTGTGCAAACTGCGCGCACACACATTCATACAAATGCACACACGCCACTCCATTCGTTTTATTTAACCATTATTTAACCAGAAAAAAAAGACTCTTTTACGAGTGTGAACTTACGAGTGTGAACTTGTGTGCAATTCATGCACTCAAGGCTATGATCCCGTTTAGCAAAGTGACTAATATAATATTCCTACATCTATAACCACACATCATCTATTCTATGAAACCCTCTATCTGAAAACATCGGCCCGGAGCCTCAGTTTAGCCTTGGTCATCTCTGACATCGAGTCAAAACCCCTTGAACCCTATGCCGACAAAACTGTCGGGATACAATAGCCGACCATAGTGGTTAAAACAAATATACCCCCATAACATGATATGGTGATTTTCTCAGCAGCTGTGACTGTTCCCGCAGCCGCAGTGTGAGAGCTGTCATGAACAATAAGCTCTGACTGGGTTTCAGCCCCATCATGTTCTGAGAACCCTGAGCTCATGCCCTCTACACCAACACCACACGCTCCCTGCCACACTGGCACCAGTCAGCCACGCAGACCAGACGTAGGGCCCTATTTTGAACAAGCTCATATTCCTTAATAAAGTGATGGCGGCACTGTCTCATGTGCAATTGGTAAGTGGTACTGAACGCAAGGTTTAAGAGTCGCCAACGTGTTTATGCGACTTATGGGGCATTCTTATTCATGCACACTTGTGGCCATCAGGACGATGTTTCATTTTAGCTTGCTATCTTTTGTACACAATACAGCCAGGGCTGGTACCGGAAAAGAAAGTAGGTTTTCCAAGTAATATCGGGATTTTTTAATTTAAAAAATCACCTTAGAATTGTCGGAGGGGGTTAAGAGTCGCCAGCATATTTGAGCGTTGTGAACTTGTAGATCTGCTGTTTTCACTTTTGGGTCTTGAGCTAAAAGTTTTGGGAACCACTGCACTAAAGCAGTGGTTTTCAAACATTTTCACATCAAGAACCCCCCATATTGATATGTTTATGGCCGTGAATCCCCAACTGAAAAGATTTTGTGCCAACAAGCTTGTTCATTGGGATAGCCGGAAAAAATCTAATAGGGCTTAAGTGTTGAGTTCCTCATTTTGATGGAACCCCCACTTTGTGAACCATTGACCTACAGGGAATGTGTGTACACTGCCTGTTTACGTGCATGCACAGCACACACACACACACACACACACACACACACACACACACACACACACACACACACACACACACACACACACACACACACACACAGGCACACACCGGCAGTCCGGCACATCACAAACACATAAAACTCTCCTCACACACGTGCAAATACACCAGCCATCTCTCACCTCCCTTACGGACACACTCATCGGCCATGATGGAATGCTGTAGAGGTTCCAGGGTTCTAGGCATAGCTCTGACAGACAGGCTCAAGCTTTGGCTACCGCGGGCCTTCTCTCTAAGGTTGTTTGTGTGTCTGTGCATGTAGTACTTGGTGCATGTGTGCGTGAATATCAAGTACATTGTATTGGGCTCAGAGACTAGAGAGGTGCTACTGTATATGCAGTCCGTTTACACTTAATTGACATGTTTCATAGGCTCTCTTCATTAGGTTTTGTGGGCCCTGGCCTCTCATTCAGGTTTCGTGAGCCCTTTCTGTCGGTTTTTGTTCCCTCTGTATTCAGGTTTAGTAAACCCTTTCTGTCTCTTAGGCTTCATGGCCTTTCCATTTGATTTCAGGTTTTGTGGGCTCTCACCCTCAAGTTTCATGGGTCCTTTCCATCAGGTTTCATGGGTCCTCTCCGTCAGGTATCAAAGGTGCTCCGATAAGCCCTCTGTAGACAGTGGTTTCTCACTCACATCATTTGTCTTGCAGGCAGAGACTGCTCCAGGGCCCTGGGAGGTATGTGAGAAGGAGGTCAGAGTGAGGCAGAGTATAGGGCTGCAAGTTCACTGGATTGACAAACTAAATGACCGGAGAGAAGAGTGAGAGGGATTGTGCTCTGTGCCTTTGAACCAGTGGAAAAGAAAAACTAAAAAGTTCCCTTATTTGTTGGGATTTGAGTTAGATATTTAAGGGCTCTATTTTGATTGTCTTAAGTACCAGCTCCTATGCCTTCCTATGCCTGTCCATACTGTCTCCACCAAACTGGGTTAGATTATGCTGCCTTGTTCCAGACAAAATAATATTACAAAACTATGTTCTGTTATCTGCAGAGCTGATTGATTGATGAGCTTGATTGCAGTTTGCTTTGGTTTAGCTTAACAGTGTGAAACTGGCCTGTTTATCTATTGACACTGACCCAACAGTCGCTCATGGAGCCTAGCTCACCACGTAGAGAAAACGAGGGAAACTCTACCGACCCTGCGTGTATGCGCGCGTGTCCTCCAATTAGTTTGGGAGGGCGCCAGATGATTAACATAATGTGCAACATTGTTTTCTCACTCAACAGTAGACAAACCAACATAACGTTTAAGTGTATCTGGACTTTTTAATACCTCTAAAATGACAAATTAAACATTGCCCTGTCAAACTGTCAAATATTAGAGGCAGAAATGTTGCGAGGCGTTGGGAGCATGTAGATCTGCCATTTTCACAATAGAACCGTGTTATACGAAATGTAATGCCTCAACTGTTAGTGCTCGGGCTCAGTGGTGGGGCCGCTCAGTCGCGGCCTGAAAAGGTTGAGAACCACTGACGTAAATGAACACTTTGGAAACTCTACTGACCCTGTGTGTGTGCGCGCGCGTGCACATACGCGTGTGTGCGTGTGTGTGTGTGTGTGTGTGTGTTCTAGTATCTAGCGAATACATGTGTATATGGAGGTGGAGCTGTAGGGTGAGTGATGACACCAGGCTATAATCCCACCAACATCTGCTTCTAATCTGCAACATGAAAAAGACACAGTTGTGACCTGCACACCCCCCCCCCCCCCCCCATACCTGAACACCCCCACCACCCCCCCGCCCTCATCCTCCTCCAACCATACTCCACTCCTTCAACCCAACATTGATGTGATACAAACACAAGGCAGAGAAATAGTACAAAACTGAGATTTTATTTATGCCTGTGTCTCTATGGGCACTATGGAGGGAGAGCAGAGCCCAGGATTACATAGGCAATTGGCACTGGGTAAAAATGAGTTACAAAATCGTGGGATAAAAATTATTTAAAAAAAATCACACCCGTGTGAACTGAGCGGTGGGGGGGGGGGGGGGTGTGTGTGTGTGTGTGTGTGTGTGTGTGTGTGTGTGTGTGTGTGTGTGTGTGTGTGTGTGTGTGTGTGTGTGTGTGTGTGTGTGTGTGTATGTGTGTGTGTGTGTGTATTGCAGTTGATGCACAGGCCAGGCTAGACTCAACAGCACCTCTCTGGTCACCCAGGGTACTGAGGCTACATACACCAGAGGCTACAGACAGACAGACAGACAGACACACAGACA
>NC_137822.1:15423939-15566439 GCF_963921795.1 Nannobrachium achirus
TATAGCAATAAAGCAACACAGTTTTAATTTGGATCTATAGGTTGATTTTCTTTCTTTTTTTTAACCGCAAATAAAGGCATCAAACTGTATGAATGTGGTATGAACTAATAGTTTTGATATGAAATACTCGTTGGAGATTTTCTGATCTTTTATTTGTCATGCGGATGTGCAATAAAGAGCCTTCCATTTTCCTGCTGACTCTTACAGTACATCCATTTCTGCACCCCTTCAGCACAAGGTAGCTCTTTTATGCTGCATTGAGGGTCTATAGAAATGCTTTATATGGCATTTTATATGGCACAGGTATTTATATAACAGCATATTAACATGTGCCGGTACACGTTTTCATAAATGTAATGTATATTCAACAGGCTGCGACAAGTAAACAGATTATTATTACTTGTAAAAATGTAAATCTTTATTTTCATGTTTATTTTCAACTATGAGATGGCATACTGTAGGCCTACATTTACAATATTTCCCCATGAGGTGAATTGGGCATGCTTTTTCTATTCCCTGTCTATTGATCTTTATCAGTCCCATGAACACAGCTGTGTCATTGTTAGCTTCAAGCGTGCCAAGTCATTGTTATCTCGTTAGGTCAAATTGATTATGTGCACCTGTTGCCAACTGCTCGGTATGTGAGTGTGTGTGTGTACGTGCGTGTGTGTGCATGCGTGCATGCAGTGCGTGCGTGCGTGCGTGTGTGTAGGGATATTTAGGAAGGAATGTCTATGTCATACTACAGTAGTTGGCAGTTGGTGTTGATAATTTAATCTGTTCCCTGAAGTGATGCGGCGTGAGGCAATGTCCCTCAAGGCTTGCAATGTTTTTCATTTTTCAATTCCGCCACGGCTACTCAAATATCACGCTGAAATCCTGAGTATTTAATTTAACTGTTGGAACCAAAAGGACCAATTGGGTCCATTTGTTTTTCTGGTTTTTGTACAATCTTTGGAGTTAAATTAACACTAATGATTTTACTGTGCCGGCGGTAACACATTTGGTTCCGCAAGACCAGCTTAGGTCATAGCAATGAGAATGAATGAAAACACATTTATGCGGCGGATCAATTTTTATAACCTTTGCCCGTTTACAAGATATTCTGAGGCAAACGCAATAAAGTGGCCAAAGCCTATATAGAATGCCAAGAGCGTAGGTGGAACGAATCCAAATAATAAATAAAGTCACCTCTGTGGACTCGAGTGCAGATATTATACATGCAAGGAAGCCTTGGAATCAAAGTGGTGTATTTACAAGAGAATATCTTTGATTAAACCCATACCATACTGGAAATGACAAAACGGCCACTTATTTTTTTCTTTCTTTGCAGTGCAATCATCTTTGGCTGATGAGAAGGATTGAGGCCACGCATCATGGATGTGGTAAGGAAATGAGCAAACACACACACACACACGCGCACACAGGGGTGTCGCACCAACTTCTGGGCCCTGGGTACAAGGATTCACTCACATTTTGTGCTTTAACTATTGAAAAATAGCAGATATACAAGCTCACGCTGCGAGCTTGTAGATCTGCTATTTTTAAATAATCGTGAAAATGTGCAAGTCTTTGAATATTTCAGGTCAGTGGTGCTCAAACCTTTTCATGTCAAGGACCCCCAAAATGATATGTATTTGGCCACGGATCCCCATCTCAAAATATTTAGTTCCAGGGACCCCCAGAATGAAAATTTGAGTTACAAATGTTCGCTTAAAAAATACATGTTTTCAAAGATTTGCACACATTTTCACGACTTTTCAAAAATAGCAGATCTACAAGCTCGCAGCGTGGCACTCGGTGCCGCGCTGTGAGCTTGTAGATCTGCTATTTTTCAATAGCTAAATAATGAGGGCCCCTCCACCTTGGGCCCTAGTAACTCAGTCCCACTTTCCCCCCCAGTGCGACGCCCCTGCGCGCGCACACACACACACACACACACACACACACACACACACACACGCGCGTACGTGCACGCGCGCATGCACATAGTACCCCATTCTACAGCCAAGGGAAGTAATGAAAACAAATGGCAGAGTTCTATTCCCGCTGGGGCCCGAGGAGGAACTTAGTCATCAAGCTAATTTTATTCTTGTCTGGCCCAGAGACTCCATTTCCTCTGGGTGTTTTTACAAACGCCGGGCTGCGCCACACCATGGGCCAGTGATGGATATGAGGGCCTGATGGCCGGATGGCAGATGCTGGCCCTGTAACTCAAGCCCCAAACGCTCACCGATGACCCCCTTGCACCCTGTGTGCTCCTCACCCTGCCCAATATTTCTTACTCGGCACGTGTACGCACACGCAGATATGGAGCATGGCTGTGTGTGTGAGCGCACATGTGCATGCGCGCACGCACATATATGTATATATATATATATATATATATATATATATATACACACACACACAGTATATATTGTATATCGTCCGGCAGAAACCTTGTATCTCCAAGTTTCAAATTTGTAGTTTTTTTTTCTCGCAAAGTAAAGCCCTGCTTCATCATACAAGGACCTCACACTAAAGTAGAGAAAACAGCAGATCTACAAGCACGAAGGGAAGACCAAGTAGGAAAAGAAATTGTGAGGACCAGTTATATAAACATATTGAAAAGTGGTGAAGTCGTTCTTTAAGAATTCCCCACAGCACGTCAGAATATACAGGCACTAAAGTCACTGGTTCCATCCCTGGCTGTACACTGTACTTCAGTGGCTCGAGTGACGATTGTTGTTGTTGTTGTTGTTGTTGTTGTTGGGCAGATTGATTGATCAGATCACTGAGAAGGCAGGCTCTGGCAATGGCATTCAGAACATAGATGAGTTCGGTGGCAGTATGTATTAGCATTTGCCTGTTCTATCAGGCCACCTGAAAAGAAAATGTGTTGGGTTAGACTCTCTATGAAGTATGTAGCCGCCTTTACTGCATCACGTCTCTTACACTGAAACCCCTGAGTAGACTCACTACATCAAAAGCTTTCAGTTCTGTTACAGGATAGCAAGCAGCAGCAGCACCGCATCTGGAGCTTGGAATTGTCCAATAGCACATTTTCACGCAACTCACTTTAGAATAAAATCCTCAGACTTTATCATCTAGAAACATTAGAGGATAACTAGAAATACTGTTCCTTCGAAACAGTGTGGGCTCGCTTCCAACCCAACAAATAGGATACTGTACTGTACAGTACCTTACAGTATTGTACTGTACCTTACTGTACTGTACTGCACCTTACTGTACTGTACTGTACTGTACTGTAACTTACTGTACTTTACTGTACTCTACTGTACTGTACCTTACTGTACTTTACTGTACTCTACTGTAACTTACTGTACTTTACTGTACTCTAATGTACCTTACTGTACTGTACCTTACTGTACTGTACTTTACTGTACTCTACTGTACCTTACTGTACTGTACTGTACCTTACTGTACTATACTATACTGTACTCTACTGTACCGTACTGTACCTTACTGTACTGTACTCTACTGTACCTTACTATACTGTACTTTACTGTACTCTACTGTACTTTACTGTACTCTACTGTACCTTACTGTACTTTATTGTACTTTACTGTACTCTACTGTACTTTACTGTACTCTACTGTACCTTACTGTATTGTTTTGTACTTTACTGTACCTTACTGTACTGTATGTGTTCTAGAGGTGTATATTGAGTGCATATACTGTAGGTTAACAATCCCAGATCACATCTGTCCTCCACTATGTCTATAACCAAGGCGTTCTTCTATGTGGCCACTCCAGACTGAGGAGTGGAGCATGACTTTTATTGTGTTTGTGGATCTGATTTGAAAATGCATTGGTTGTGATATCTCCCTGACAACCAACAACAACCACTAATACGGCTGAGTGTCCCTGCAGGTTCTAGGATATATACTGTAAATCCCATTGCCCGGGATCCTAAAACCTTATTCTTTTTAACTAAAATTTCTAAAACACTACAAAACATGTCTCAAAGACAAATACAAGCAAACGTCTCCACAGTAACACAGTAACAGTTGTTTGTGTGTGTGCGTGCGTGCGTGCGTGCGTGCATGCGTGCGTGCGTGCGTGTGCACATTGTAGATCAACTTCATAGCAGTATTAAGTGGTCCATCTATGTTTTTTTATTAATAATAAAATCTGCAAAGTAACAAGTAACTGAAGCTGTCAAATGCTGTATTTATAGTAGAGTATAAGTAACAAAAATGGAAAGTAAAGTAAAAGTACCTCAAAATTGTACTGTAGTTACAAGTACTTGTATATACTTGAGTAAATGTACTTAGTTACTTTGCAGCACCACAGAACAGCCAATGACAGCCAAGCCTTTAATCACAGCTGTGTAATCAGTAGAGTGGAGAGGGACATTTATTTATAGTTTTAACTATAACTATAGTTTTATACATCACACAGCTTAGATATTTGGATCAAATCAGAGAGCAGACCTGTGTGAACGCAATGATATAAATAGCATATCTGAAGTGTGAACATTGCAGCCACAGCGACTTAACATAAACATGGGTCCCTTTCCTCTGTCTACACTCTGTCCCCACTCACTAAACCCATTGGAAATGCATTGGGTGCTTAAAGTTAAACATTTTTATTTTTTTATAATTATTCTACAAAACATTTCAAAACGAAAAATACAAGCACACGTGTCCTCAGTAAGCTGAACACATAAAAATTTGAATGGTGTTGAAAGGTGTAAGCGTGTAGGAGATGAATCGCGCCAAAGTTTTGAGGAGATACTGACTAGTATATAAATATTGAAATAAATAATGAAGATAACATACGTGTGCTCGCCTTCCAGGTGAGCCCACAAATATATTATTATACAGGAAAGTTCTCAATGATACTTAATGCTGAGTATAAAAAACAACTTTTATACATAGGCCTAGGATAAGGGTCCATTTTGGTCCTTACTTATGCTCATTATAAGTTGGCACAATTTCCATCTATCCACTCTGCAACACATTGGTGGGCTATGCCTACCAATGATATCATCGATGGGGATTCCAAGATTATGGAAGCTATAGCCTTTCTCTACCTCGAAGGTTAGCATGAAATAGAAGCCATCCTTCAAGTTCTTGATTTAATAAAAAGTCTAGTTTGAAATCACCAAACCACTATGGTTTGAATACAATGAAATAGAACATAATTGTTTTAGATCAGATTGGCATTATTGGCAGATTGGCATTAATTGCTATTACAAATCAATATGACTGATAAAGATGTCACAATTCTGTGCTGCATGTTAAAACTTGTGGATCTCGGGACGGGATCCATGTAGAAATGGTGTGGCACTTGGACTTGGTTCCCTGCCTGTGACATCAACCATATATGACCTCAGGCGTCTATGGCGTATCTATGATGTACTGTACAGTATGATACCAAATCTGGAAGATTTCTACACATTCACAGCTGTATAAAAATGTTGGTGGTACATCCGTGGTCTACCGGCAGCGTGCATGCAAATTGTGTCGCTGATTGTCGGTTTTGCTTCAGACAAACAGACAGACACACACCCTGGCCCTGTCATATATGGCTAGCCATCATAAATGGTTGCAGCTGAATGTGTATTTAATTTTAATTAGAATCTTTTATTCAGTGGTCAGAAAATCAGAATCAACTACTGTGACATTATATGATTACAGCTATAAACGTTTGTGTGAAATATTTTTTGTGCAAGCGCTCAACATTTACAGTTACTGTACCATAGAGTTAAAGAGGGAGTTAAAATAGAGAAAGAAAGAGAAGAAAGGAACACATCCGCACAACAGATTGCAGATAATCTTCTTTTCCCCCCTGTTCTTTTCTTCTTCGTTCTTCTTTTTTTAGCTGTTGTTTTTTTTAGAGAGAGAAGGAGAGTTAAGAACTCAATTCTTTTAGAAGTTCAACTAAAGAAATTAAACCATATTTATGGATGTTTAATACAGTAAGTTAAGTCATGTCATCATAATAACATTATATTCTTGTTTTAAGTTGAAATGTACGTGTCTAAGATTCCAGTATAATAGAATGTAATCTTAATCTGAAAGGCTATGTGAAGCAGAGAGCTAGATTAATAATGAATGCTAAAAAGTCTAATTGTTCCCAAAGTCGGGGGAGATAGAGAAAATATGAGGCATAAAGGAGCTGACATTGTCATAATGCTTTTTGGATTAGTTGGATCAACACTACATCTCGCTGTCCTAACTCACACCATACTCCCTCTCTGCGTGTCTCTCTCTCTCTCTCACACACACACACACACACACACACACACACACACACACACACACACACACACACACACACACACACACACACACACACACACACACACACACACACACACAGCCCATTGGGACCACGGGACACTTGGGAGAGCACAGAAGGAAAACCAAATGGCCTCCCATTCCAAGTACTCTGTTACCATCTTGAAATCTTCATTCCAATGCATCGTACATGGATTATTCAGTGGCTGTACCCTTTTAGTCTTGGTCGTGGCCCGCAACGAAGAAAAAAATAACTTATTCTTGTTGATTTGTTTGTACGCAACAACATTCAGGAGAGAAGGGAAACATTAAAAAGCAATTAATATGCTGGAGTGCAAAGGGAAATAGGAGTCGCCTAGACCTCCATGGGGACCGCCTTTACCCGCAGAACAATCCAAATTTGCGGGCAAACATGGAAAAGGCTGCTTTTAGTGTGACTTACGCTCATCCCTGTAGACGGATGACTGACAGGGGGGAGCGAGGGAAAAACAAAGGCAGTTTACGATCAGCATAATCAATGTGACATCAGCACAGACACATAATGCGCAAGAGTGGGTCGGGGGGAGGGGAAACTGATAACAGAAGATGCTCTTCTGAAGAGAACGGCAAGTGTATTGCCTAATTTATGCTCTGTCCTACGACGGTGTCGTGCACATCCACGGCACGTTGTGAGCTTGTATATCAGCTATCTTTGGCACAAAAATTGCTTGTGCGGCACAAGGTCACCGTACGACGAAGTATATTCAGGTTTAACTTTTTTCTCTGTGCAAACGCTTTATGTATATTACACCGAAATAGCCCTTTCCCCCCCCCCACCTGTCAGGGGAGACTTAGCACAATGGCAAGATATCAGTGGCACTTACTTTAAAAGCAATCAAGTATGCATTTAAATTTTAAGCTGACAGGCGCAGCTCAGCCCGTCTGTAGTTTATTGTGAAGAAAGTGCACCTCCCTGGGCTGTTCTGCTTGAGTGTTACCCACAACTCATCATGAAGCAGGGAATCTTGGCTTGAGATTAAAGGTGTCTCATGCCACTTGAGTGGGTCCAACATGAAACAGCAGATAAAATAGAATTATGCTTTCTGCAAAAAGCACGGAAGAGTCTTTACATACAGTATATTGAGGTGTTTCTGCGGTGAATCGCTCTTCTAAGGTTCATGGATCGCTGGACGTCATTTCTCTTGGTTCTAAAGAAAATTACAGGAAATTTAAAAGCTTTAGTTAAGTGTCTACCATGTATAGAACATGCATTGTAGGCTGATGCTTACTGTAAGTTCAAAATTGTAAAGTTGTTGCACCATGCTCTGTAGAGTAAATCAGTTTAACATTTCTTTCATTCTCAGAGTTTGATTAACTGATGATTTTATTGTGTGGGAAAGGGCCGCTGGGACTTGCGGTGATAAACACCCATATTTAAAGGGGATAGTTCTAATATAACACATTTAAAATATATGAGTTTCTCAGTGTATGAGAAACCCCCCCTCTCTCACACACACACACACACACACACACACACACACACACACACACACACACACACAGACAGACAGACAGACAGACAGACAGACAGACAGACAGACAGACAGACAGACAGACAGACAGACAGACAGACAGACAGACAGACAGACAGACAGACAGACAGACAGACAGACAGACAGACAGACAGACAGACAGACAGACAGACAGACAGACAGACAGACAGACAGACAGACAGACAGACAGACAGACAGACAGACAGACAGACAGACACATGCATGTACACTCTCTCTCTCTCTCTCTCTCTCTCTCTCTCTCACACACACACGCACACACACTCACATGCACGTACGCTCTCGCACACACACACACACACACACACACACACACACACACACACACACACACACACACACACACACACACGTGCGCACGGACACACATACTCAGACACATACCCGCACAAGGGCGTTCATGTCCTTCGGCACTGACCATTCATTCACCATCCATTTGCCTGAAGGGCATTAGTTTTAGTGGAAACCACTTGAGACTTGTGTATCTCATATAAAAATGAAGGAAATTAAATACATTTTGGCAGCGTTTCTCTCTGCCTTCTAACATGGAACTTTGATGGAAACTATCTGAAATGTCACCGGTACAACAAATGCCTGGAAAAAAAGACACCGTTGGGACACAATTAAATCTGGAAGAGAGTGAATATCTGAAATCTGGAAAGAATGAAAAGTGACATAATGAATGAATAAATGAGCCACTGCAAATTGTCTATGATGGACTGAAAGGACCATTATTCATCTTACAGTAAGCTTGATTTGAGTGACATGTCCTTGGCCTCAACATTTCTGGTTCCACTGCTGTACTGTAACAGGCGGTGTTTGATTGGCCTCCATGTCTCTGCTTTTGATAACCACCCGCCCTGGTCATGCATTTCCATGGCTGGTGGAGATATGTTTTTATTCCTGCTCTGGTCAGACTGAGTTAAAATACGTCAATTTAATCTGGGCAATGTAGACTCTGATGTGTTTTATATTTATGTTTGATAATCTCACAATTTTACAAAAATGTGTGTTACTGTTAACCTTGTGTAGTGCCCCCAGACAAGACCCCTCTGCCAGTCTGGCTCAGCTCTGTTGGCACGGCAGGTTGTGTGTCGGTTTTGCAGAGTGTGCCAGTTTGCCTTGTAGTAGCCTGGGGTTCGATTCCAGCTCTGCGTAAAGCTCTGCATCCTAAATGTATCAAAATGTATTTATTTCTTCTATTCCAAAATAATGAAAACATAGCCGAGCTACAAGCTCTCAATGTGTCACGTATCGTACAAAGAATGATATGTGCTTAAGAAAATGTCCTGCTCTCAAATCAAACCCTGATAGCACACTCTCTGCAGGCATAATGACAGTTATTCAACATCAGTAGACAGAAGTTACAACGCATGTCTAACAGATTGCACTGAGCGTGATGTGGGATCAAACACTAGTGGTATCATTTAGGGCTGTACAGCAGTGATCTCAATCTTTCTAACGTCAAGGACACCCAATTTGATACACAAGGCCACAAATTATCTTTATATCTCTGGGACACCTATAGTTCCATTTGTGCAGAGACTGTACAATGGAACCAAATGGATCCTAGTGTAACTAGCAATCATTTAGCTGGGGTCCCCCCTGGAACCCCTTCAAGGACCCCTGCCGGTCCCCGGACCCCACGTTTCATTTGACCTCGCAATCATGTGACTTGGGCTGGGCATGCGCCCCAAAACCCGGGTGTCATGTTGCCCCCTGTCACGACGAGCCACCAACATGATGACTATTTCTTGCAAAAATCATCCATCATCCAAGGGGCCTGCATGTTGGATTTTTTATCTTTGCCTGGCTCACTTTGAACACTTGATCCTCCGTGGTGTCTGCTGTTTGGAGCTCATAGTGTCATGGAGGAGGTCACGGAGAGGGCATCATCGCCGGCTGCCCCTCTTCCCTCCATCCATTTATCTCCATTCCTATTCCTCTCACATCCATTGAAAGAGAGAGCGAGAGAGAGGGAGGGGGAGAGAAGCAGGGGGAGAGACACACACACACACACACACACACACACACACACACACACACACACACACACACACACACACACACACACACACACACAGCCAGGCAGAGCTGAATCAATTAAGGCACATCAAATCAAGAATTCATGCACACTGAAAGTGACAAATATTGGCTGAGACTGTCAAAGCCGTCAGGGCCTGGACAGAGCTCCATCTTCCCTATGCGTCTCTCTCTCTCTCTCTCTCTCTCTCTGCCTTCTCTTGCTCTCTCTCTCTCTCTCTCTCTCTCTCTCTCTCACCCCTCTCCCTGGTGGGCTGTGTGTTGCCTTCCAGCAATTGCTCAGCCAAGTGGAACTCTCAGTAGCGGGTGTACTGTTGGAGAAGGACTAAGCTATCTGGAACTTTGGCTCTGCTGCCTGGAACATACGTTCAAATGCCAAACTTCTCCCAATGAGCTGGTCGGCGTCTTGCATGGCTGACTTCGCTGTCAATGTGTGAATGTGCACTGCATGACACTTTTGTAGACCTTATTAATCCCACTGGGAAGTTCCGTTTCAGATTCACCCAGCTGATGGTTATAAAGAACACCCTAGGGGAGAAGCCCATTCCCAAGATGCACCGCAATCTTTCATGGGCGCATGTGACTTATGGGGACTAGTAGTGTTACTGTAAATAGTCATAAAGAAATCGTCGTCTTATCAGCCCTACATCTAGATCTACAAGTTCACATGATGCGTTGCAACGCATTCTGAGCTTGTAGATCTGCTATTTTCAAAAGATTTTTGTACATTTTATTTTACATTTTGAAATCATGTGAAATGGGACATTCTGCACTACTTTTTATACTTTAAGTAGGCCTACATTTTGATACCAATACCTTTGTACTAGTACATTTTTTATTCCGGACTTTTACTTAACAGAGTATTTCTATCTTGCAGTATTCATATTTTTACTAAACTATAACATGTGAGTACTTTTTCCAGTGTGCTGTTGGTGTTTTGGTTCCTATACTGAAACTAACTAGACTCTGAGCTAGGTGTGAGTGTGACTAAACACCTGTTGTGCTTCGAGCGAGCGAATCGACGCATACAGAATAAATCGGCCATGCCCAAACACATAAAAGAGAGAGCTCTGCCCTCTGTCATGACAAGTTTGTTGTATCTGTTCATTACCCTGTATTCCCATTCGCCGTACTGTGTGGTTGAACTCTAGGCATGGCAAGCAGCGAGATGTTGCGTGATAGTAAAGAGTAGTTTGAACATAGAACCTTGGCTGTCAACTAAGCTTAACCTTAATAATAACCTCACACTAACCAAACATTTTTTGGATGTTGGAATGAAGGGCCATCACATGAGCATCCCATGTATTTACAGTAACCATCTTCACCAACTTTTGCTGAACCAGGAATTGAATAAAAAATCACACCTAGTGTGAAGTGTGGGACATGCATACATACTGTATGTATGTACATGCAAACATACAAAGCCAGATGTAGGAGCGGTTAGCACCGTCTGAAAGCAGAAATGCTATTCATCAATTAATAGACCCATTACAACATTAGAGGGAGTTACCTCACTATACATCTGTGACCTCTTGCAGTTCATCCTGGTGTCATCAGCTGATGGCTTTTTGTCCCAACCATATGGTTTCTGACATTTGTGTCTGTGTCTGTGCCCCTATATCTGTCTGTGATTATACGTCTGTGTCTGTGCCAATTGTACTGTGTCTATGTCTATAGATATAATATATCTGTGTGTATGTGTCTATACACTGCTACAGACACATACACACGGATAAACATAATTAATTGTTAGGATGGTTAAATGCAGAAGACAGATTTCACATAATCTTGTGCAAATGTGACAAAAAATATTATCATTATCATTATTATTATTATGAGTAAAAGTTTGAAAGTGTTGGCATCAAAATGTACTTAAAGTACAAAAAGTAAAAGCACAAAATGATTGAAAATAGCATATCTAAAGCTCACAAGGCAACAAGTTGTGCGCTTGTATATTGGCTATTCTCAAATAGCCACGGTATAAAATAGGGCTAAAGTGGTTAATGTATGTTTTATAATAATATAATTTATATCTGCAAAGTAACTGTTAACTAAAGTTTTCAAATATATGTAGTGGAGTAGAAGTAAAAGTATTGGAAATTGGAAATAATCAAGTAAAGTACAAATACCTTAAAACGTCTGGAACCCATGACAAATCTGCCACAGCTTAAAAAAGAAATGCCCTTGGCAGATTGGTCTGGCACTGCTCTGTTTGAATTACATTTAGCTCACCCCAGAGTTGTGGGTGACCAATTAGAGCCCACTATTCAAAGTGGGACATTTTTTGCTGTGACGTTTAAATCCTTTTGTAACCGCCCCTTGGAAATGAATCTTCCACACCAAAGTTCCAGACAAATATCTATGCAGTGATATTAAAGTGAAATTAATTATGCCTAAACCTAACCCAAACCCTGACCCTAACCTCAGTGGGGCTGAGGGAACATAGGGTCGAGGGAACGTAACCATGAACCCTGCCAGGCTAGTGCCTAATATATTGTGCTTTTCAGGGCATTTTGGTATTGCATCTGAAATGGCTTGGAATTAAAGACAGACAGAACATGACATTTCAATATCTGAGTGGTTGGTTGTTTAGGCTAAAACCTGTATAAAACCATATTATGGACCAATATTTATATAAAATATATATACGGTATATCATCTGTGCCTATATGTGTCTACGTCTGTGCCCATACAGTATGTCTGTGTCTCTGCCTGTACAGTATGTGTGTCTGCCTGGGCATTCACGTCTGTATTATCTACTCCCTCCCCCCTCCTCCTTTTATCCTGATTGCTTCCCTCCAACATCCCAACACTTGAGTCACTGTCTCTGTCACTTTTTGGCGGGCCGCGGCCCACGTAAACACGTAGCCACCATTTGATATGTTTGCAATGGGGATTTGACCGTGAACACTATCGTGTTTTGGGAGAGGAACATCTGGCAGGGGTAAAAGGTTACAGTATGGGGATACCGTCAGCACCAGAGCCCCGTGCAGAATTCCTTCCATCAGATAAATCAAGCTCACAAGTCACTGCAAAATGAGAGGGGGGGGAGGGGGGAGGATGAGATGGAAGCGTTGGGACGTTAACTCAATCGCTGCTGAAGGACGAGGACCTCGGTAAAGCATGGCGTCACTGTCGGACAAAAACCTTGTATCTCGAAGTTTCAAATTTGTATGTTTTTTCCGTAAAGTAAAGCCCAAAGCTTCATCACACAAGACTCTCGCACAAAACTAGTGAAAACAGCAGATCTACAAGATCTGTAGATCGGCTATTTTCACTAGTTTAAATCGTTTTTAAAATGATAAATACAAAACGAACGGTTTTGGACATACAAGGTTTCCACCCGACAACGACGATGGGGTCTCTGTCGCCGTGCTGATGAGAATCGAATTAGCCTAAACCCACAGGGGTATAATGTTACCTTATGCGCCGCAGGACTGGCACTTTTTCAGTCTGTTTGTCGTCCACTTCTAAATACAAGCATGAGTTAGATGAATTCTTCAGATGATCTTCATTCCCACCCTTCCATCTGCTCATAATCAGCAGTGACTATATAAGGCTTTGTTCAGACTGCAGGCAACGCTGATTTGTTTCTCCGATGATCTTTAGGGCTGGCTGTCCACATACGGTTATTCGAAAGTGCAGGCTTATCGGGTTTGTGTATTCAGACATGGCTGACCTGTCTACTCTGCATTGGTTGCTGTGGTAATGAATATGACATAGGCATAATTTATACTCTGTCCTGGCGGTGTCTCTCGCCGAAAATATACAGATCTGCAAGCTCACAGCACTTGCATTCTGAACTTGTACATTTGCCGTTTTCGACTTCGTAGCACGAAGTATAAATCGGGCTTCAGTGTCCGAGTGTCCAGACTGAGAAACCTTAGAGTCTAGACCATTATCCATAGAAATCTGATTCGATTCGCATTTCAAACCACTGTGGAATGTGGATAGAATCTGATAACACTAACCTGATTATAATCAGGATAGGCCAAAAATCGGAATTGGGCTGCCAAGTGCCAAGCCCCCCTCCACCGCCTAGCTCTCTCTTTCTCTCTCTCTCTCACGCTCACACACACACTCACACTCACACACACACACACACACACACACACACACACACACACACACACACACCCCACCTCCATCGCACTGTACGTCGCTCTCATTGTATCATCTCTCCTAGTCACTACCGATGATACATCTCATAAGTGACCTGTTGAATGCTTTTGAACACTGCTGCTGTTACCGACCAGCACCGTATCCCTACCATCCACCTCCATCTCTCCTCCTGTCCCTCCCTCCCTCCTTCCCTCCCTCCGTTTGTTCCTGTCACGTTGAGGAAGCAGAGAGTTGAGGTAGGGATGAGTCAGGCACATGTCAGGAGATGTAAGAGTTGTTGCGGCGACCGCCAAGATGGAGCTGTCAGAGGGAATGCTGTCAGTGCCAATGCCAGAGTATCATCAGGGGCATCTTTGTGTCATCCCCTCCTATATGTCTGTCTTTTCTTGCCTTGCTTAATCACGCCACACACACACTGCATGCATGCGACTTACTTCTATTGCCGGGGGCTTTGACATAACTGGACTGTTGGCATGCATGCATCTTTAACACAGTGCGCCACTGATTATTATTATTATTATTTTCTTTTTGTCGGTTATGAGAGGATGTGGTTCGTTCGAAGGCTTGTGTAGGATGGGTGATGGCTGATTTAACACACTTATACTGCCAGGATTAAACATATACTAATGTTCCTCGCTGCCAGGTTATTTCTATGATCTTCCTACCTTTTGATGATCTCAAAGCGTGTCCATCGTGCACGAAACGTGTGCACGATCGCACGTTCGTGAAAGTGTGTTAACAGTTTGTTCCTGTGTAAATTTTATACCACAGCAAGGCAAGCAGCACTCTATGATTCTGTATCACACGGACGGGACAATAAACTTCTTATTACATCAAGAAACCAGCTGTCCCCTGTCCACCACCTTTCAGCCTTCCAGCTTATTTTCATTTCATTTCAAACCTTTATGCGGAAAATCACTGACGTTACCCTAATTTCCTGCAACGTCGACGTCGTCGAGTGCACATAACAATCAAATAACATCAGAGCTAAGCTAAAATGTGCATGAAACACTAGTAAAAACACCAAAGAGCATCCCAATAGCTTATGTGCAGAGATGATGATGGATCTGGGGAAGTGAAGATGGAGAATGACTTCTTAGCCGGCATTGGCTCGGGAGCTGGAGTTGTCTGGGAAGTCGTGGAAGGTTCCCAGTTAGAGGCCTTCTGGCATAATGCTGAGGGTCCTTGAGCAAGACACTGAACAGATGGCAGTGGCTCTGGAGGTAGAACAGTATATCTGTCCTCGTTCGATCCCCAGCTCCTCCGTGCACCAGGTCGAAGTGTCCTTGAGCAAGAAGACACTGAATGGCTTCTTGCATGGCTGCCTCCGCCGTCAGTGTGTGAATCGGTGGGAAAGCATATGAATACACTGTAGCATGTGTTTGACCATTGACCATGTACTGTACCATTCATGGTCATTGATTTTGATTAAAAGAATTTTTCAATTCTACAAGTCACATGTATATCGTCACTGCCGTGCAGAAACCTCTTATCTCCAGGTTTCACCATACAAGACAGTGGCGCAGAAAGTGAAAACGGCAGATCTACACCTCACACCGTGAGGCATTGTGTGCTTGTACATCGGCTATTCTCACTAGTTTTAAATCACTTTGAATGATGAAATGATGAAACTGAATACAAAATTAACAGTTTTGGACAACCCGACAACGACACAATATGTGTTGGAGGATTCAACATTTTGGTCAGATAAAGGGCAAGGGAAATGCCTGTCGGTGAATAGTCCTGTGTGTGCATGTGCGTGTGTGCGTGTAAGAATGCTGTTTATATATCTTCAAGTTAGGGCATTAATGACTTGTGATTTTTGCAAGTTGACTCGTAAAAAGTTGAGTTGAAGTCGACTTTATCGTTTGATGACGTCATCACATCACACACGACCCCCCAATTATTTTGGGGGGTCCCCAGATGATTAAGTTATTGTGCATTGTTTTCTCACTCAACTGTAAACAAACCAACATCAAGTTTAAGTGTATAGAGGGTATCTTCACATTTCTAAAGTGCCAATTTAAGGACTTTTTAATACCTCTAAAATGGCAAATTAAACAGGCGGAAATTGTGAAAATAGCCGATCTACATTCTCACAACGTTGTGAGCATGTAGATCTGCTATTTTCACAATAGAACCACGTTATACAAAATGTAATGTAGCACTGTAATGCTGGATCATTCCTTTCTTGACAATAAGCAATCCTACTGTTTGAATGCTGTACAGACGCACACATGGAGCAAAAATAATGATAGAAAATGATAGAATGATAGAATACAAAGGATTATTATTTTTTCAACATTGACTTTCGACTTTCTCTGGTGGGAGTCGACTTGTGTAATGAAGTCGACCCAGTCGACTTGTCGACTTTTTCGTTAATGCCCTAATGTTCAAGTGTATATTATGTCCTCACATGTGTGTGCCTGTACGCCTGCATGTAGTAAGTATGTGCTGGAAGTTGTCTGCAGACTGGCAGTGGAGGCATACTTCACACCCCAGGCCAACCAGGAAGTAGTTGACAGCTCTCAGTGCCCCGGCCCGCTGCTAATTTCTCCACTTCCTTCCTGCTAGCCTAGCTTAGCATCAATCACCCCGCTCCAGTCACAGCGCTGGTGCAAACTAATTTCCTTAATGCTGATTGCACTGTAAACCAATGCTGCGCTCTCTCTTCACCCTCTCTGGTTCTCTTTCCGCTTTACTCTGTTTCTCTCCTCACTTCCAGTGCTTTCATCTCTCAGAGTATTTGTTTTGTCTATAGATGGAGAAAACGATGCATAAATTGCCCGATAAAATGCTTGTTTTTTTGTGTGTGCCTCTCTGTTGCTGGCAGCTTCTGATAACCAGCGATATAAAAAGTCCTCGGAATCTATTTGGAATCGTATCGCTCTAGTCATGTGACCACCTTCTCGCCTGACCAGGGGCAGGAGAAAGTGTATAATACAGCCACCTCTAACCCTTTTCAGTGGCATATGAGATGGTGAGAGTGAGAGGGTATCCCCTGCCTCACACCGAGACATGAGACATTCCCTGGATGCTTCTCAGGCCTCGGAGCCTTCATCAACACTAGATGAGCCAAACTATTTCTCACCTTTGCTGAATCTGTGCACTCAGCTTTACTTCCCGGGGTCAGGGACTGTCCATGTACTATGCATGTGTGTGCGTACGTGTGTGTGTGTATTGAGTGTGAGTGTTTGTGTGGGACTGTGCGTGATTCTATGTCTTTTCCCAAACTAGAGACGGTGACAGTGCCAGACAGACACAGACAGGATTCCTCTCACCGTGGCGACATGGCTGGTCAAAGGCCAACCCCAGCCAGGAAGTAAACAACACATTAAAACCCTTCCTTTATTTGTTCCTTTATTGTATTATCATTGTCTTGGGGATATTGTTAGCCCACTCGCTGCACAAAATCGGGATCCCACCCTTTTATATTTGAATGGGATTTTCACGGCAACACTGAGCTCCAGGGGCGTCAATAGGGTATGGCAGGGGTATGCAGCTGCCATACCCTGGGTCCAGGGGGGAAAATAAAAGTTACTTTTAAATATAAATCCATGAATGTCTCTTTGTCGATCTGCGCTGGTTATTATGTTGTTAAATTACAGTAAAATAACTACAAATGCTAAATTCAACATAATGGTCACTTAAACAAGATATTATAATGATATTCTCCACACTTGTCCCCAGCTTGACAAAATGGTATATTACCAGATTCCGCAGGTCAGCTGCACAGGTGCAAGTTGCACTTGAAAAAACATTCCAGACTGCCATATCCAGCCCAAGAAACCGTAGAAACCTGTGTAATAAACGGACAAAAGTCGTTTCTTTTTTCAGACATTGTGAAAATAGCCGATCTACATGCTCACAACGCCTCGCAGCAGAGAACCGTGTTATCCAAAATGTAATGCCTATTTTCCATGAGGACTCCCATGTTTGCCATACCCTTGCTTTTGCTGAACTGACGCCACTGCTAAGCTCTGGTCCAGCATGCCGTGAGAAGGGCTCCACACTGCAACACTGTGGTTATCAGCTCTTTCCTCATCACTGCACTGTAAAACGCCCGGCGCTCATTTAACTCTTAAGCGGGTACAAATGTAACCCTCGCAGGGTCCAATTGGTTGCATTTGTACCCTGGCTGTCAGAGTTAAACCGACACCGAATGTTTTACTGTGTGTGTCTGTCATTCCAACCAATTATGGGATCCAAAGCCAGAATTCTCTGACGCCACACCCTTTCACCAGAAGAATTAACACCACATCAGTCTAAAGAAGAATCTGACTCCACAAAGGGTTTATCACCTTTGCGTTCGTCCTAACTCCTTTGTTTGTAGACCAACGCAATGGAGTGTTAGGCCAGTATTCATATGTTAAACTGTGTATATATGTATATATACAGTATATATATATAGGAAAAAGTATTGGCCAGATGGTAGGCTAGGGGGGCGACTCTTGTGCGCGTGCCAACACATTTTAAATAAATTCATTAAATTAATGCTTAATTTAATTTCCTTCATTTTGATTAATTCTTATTTTTACCCTCAACATGGGATGAGAAGTTGCTTAAACAAACACAAACGCAAAAGTATAGTTTGTTTTGCACGTTTACGAGGAATTTTGCATTATTTTCACCAGACTCTTGGCCGGGTGCTACAGATTTTAGGCCGGGCGGCCATATGTGACATATTATGTAACATATGAATACTGGCCTAATATATATATATATATATATATATATATATATATATATATATATATATATATAAGTTAGGCATAGTCATACTGTAGAAGTGTGTGTGTGTGTGTGTGTGTGTGTGTGTGTGTGTGTGTGTGTGTGTGTGTGTGTGTGTGTGTGTGTGTGTGTGTGTGTGTGTGTGTGTGTGTGTGTGTGTGTGTGTGTGTGTGTGAGAGAGATAGAGAGAGATAGAGAGAGAGTGAGTGTGAGTGAGTGTGTGTGTGTGTGTGTGTGTGAGAGAGTGAGTGTGAGAGAGAGAGCGCGTATGTGCATATGTGTGTGTTTGCACATGGAACCCCTGCTGTCCTGCGTGGCAGGTCTTTCCCAGTGGAGAGATTGATGAAATGTGGTGGCCTGAGGGCCAGGGGAGGAGTGGTCCCCCGCTGGGACTTCACTCTGGCCTGCTGCGCACACCCACCACAGCCTCACAGGATACATCACTCAATCTGCTGCTGACACGCACGCACCCACACACACACACACACACACACACACACACACACACACACACACACACACACACACACACACACACAGCCCTGGACAACATAAGGCGCGCATGGCAGGGAGGAAATCGTAGCTGAGTGTGCTGCTGTCCTAATGGCTGGTACAGGGCGGTTCATGTTTCTGGTCTTGCTCCGGGGCCCACCACTGACATGCTGCTACATTATGTTAGCCTGTGTTTTATTTGGCTTTGTTTGGTTTAGAAGCATTGAGATAGGATGTAGGAGGGGGGAGGGGGGTGAGCCCAGGGCCCAGCAGGAGGGCAAGTCCAACACAAACACTGGTAGCCTGATTCCTGCAGTGATTTTTCTGGTAACGCATCCCTGTGTTATGTAGTCCAAACCACAGCTGGGGGATTTATCACTGCGCGTGTGTGCGTGCGTGCGTGCGTGCGTGCCTGTGCGTGTGTGCGTGTGTGCGTGCGTGCATGTGTGCACGTTCTCGTGTGGGATTTGCACTGTGAATGCCAAAAAGTTCAGCAAGAGTACGTGTGTGTGTGTGTGTGTGTGTGTGTGTGTGTGTGTGTGTGTGTGTGTGTGTGTGTGTGTGTGTGTGTGTGTGTGTGTTTTTGTGTGTGCGTGCGCGCGTGCGTGCGTGCGTGCGTGGGTTTGTGTGTGTGTTCAGCGTGAGTACATGTAATGTATATGTGTGTTGGGGGGCACAGGAGCTATGTGGGTAGGGTAGCATTCACGTCACTGCAGGGTGATGAATGGCTCAGATTGCCATGCGAGCATGCATTCACTGACGTCCACTGCACGACTGCTACCAGCTACAGTACTTGACTGCTACCTACTGTACTACTGCACTGCACGACTGCTGCCGACTGCACTGCTGCCGTAGCCAGCTGAATGAAGCCCAATGTACTGTATACTTCATCGCACGACTGTATCGTCCGCTTCAAATAAGTCGTCAACATCTCTTTTTTTTAAATGCAGTGGTGGTGAAAACATCTGTTGTTTTCGGCAGGCGGGCGGCGGTGTCTTGCGACAATGTTATAAATTAGGCTTCATGCAGCCCCCTGACACTGCCTCGTCTGGGAACGCTTGGCCTGGCGACACAGTGTGATAGATTCCTGGAGAAAGCCCCCCAGCACACACACACGCACGCACGCACGCATACACACACATGTTTGAATGTGATAACGGGGGTTTGTCAGGGGGTCCTGACAAATTACCCACATCGGCGGCACTCCAATATAGGAGCCTGAATGGTTGGGGGCCGAGGAAATTTGGGGATGAGGGTGGCAAAAGAACACACTTTCTCTACATCAGGGGTCTTCAACGTTTTCAGGCCAGGGACCCCTTAGTTGAGAGAGAGATGAAGCAGGGACCCCCACAGTCCTTATCATGGATTCCATATAGTTTAATCGTTTGACAGCACGATCGTCAGTGTATTTTGGATTCATGTCAATTTGTGTTTTCAGATATTTAAAGGGGAAGACCACCCATTTTCAATATTGAACTATGTCATTAATATACCTTAGAGGAGTTGTGTGGAAATAGAAAAAAAGTTCCCCCCCTTCTGTGTTGCCTAGAACTTGAGGATTGATTTTGGGGTTTGTATTGCAAATTACAACTTGATGACATCACACATTGTACTTTACAATACAAACCCCAAAATCAATCCTCCAGTTCTAGGCAACACAGAAGGGGGGGAACTTTTTTTCTATTTCCACACAACTCCTCTAAGCTATATTAATGACACAGTTCATTATTGAAAATGGGTGGTCTTCCCCTTTAACCACTTGAACTGTCAATACTTAATAAACTTGACCTTTGACTCTGTACTTAGTCTGCTCTTTTTCCCCTCTACACCAAAGCTCTTTGGCAAAAATAGCCGATCTACAAGTTCACAACGCCTTGTGCCGCGAAGCGTTGTGAGCTTGTAGATCTGCTATTTTTGGATAAAATTCTCTGAATATGGACTCTAGGGTTCAAGTGGTTAATATAAAAATCACACCCGTGTGAACTGAGCGGTGGTTTACCCCCCCCCCCCCTTCCCCCCTGTGTGTGTGTGTGTGTGTGTGTGTGTGTGTGTGTGTGTGTGTGTGTGTGTGTGTGTGTGTGTGTGTGTGTGCGTGTGTGTGTGTGTGTGTGTGCCTGGTCTGGCCTGGCCTGAACAACAGCGCCCCTCCCTTAACATGTGTGGTCATAAAAGGTACTGCAGGCCTGCAGGCTACATACAGACACACACACACACACGCACACACACACGCATACACACACGGCCACGTATAGGAGACGGTGTAACCACCGCTCAAAAAGGAGAAAAAAGGTTTCTATCTCTCAAAGATTTGGAGGACCCCCCGTAGTAACTCTGGGGACCCCCTAGGTGTCCTGGACCCCCTGTTGAAGACCCCTGCTCTACATAATGCAAAGCAGAGGTCGATTGGTTATTTATATTATTTAAAGTGTCTTTATCCAGTCCATCACTAAAACCTATAGCATGTGCTTGTTGGCATAAGGGGACAGGGGCATAACCCAGTATGTGAGGGGTAAGCATGTGCGTGCGTGCATACGTGCGTGTGTGTGTGTTTGGGCATGCATGTGTGGCGTAACGAAGGCCAACGTTCCAGACTGCAGGGAGAGGATTAGGAGTCTGGAATGCAAGACACTCCTTGACCCTAGCGCGACCTTTGATGCTAAACCCCTTGCCCATATCTGTCCCTCATGGGTCATGATCCAATTGGTCGCCCCTTTAGAATGCTGAGCCCCTCGCTAGCCCGCCACCCAGCCTGTTTGATGCATCTCTGTCCATCCGCACTCGGACCTCTGCTAAGGCTATGTAGCTGGCCTAGAACCACTACCAACCAAAACGATGCTTATATTGTCGTTGTCGGGTGGAAACCTTGTATGTCCAAGACCTTTCGTTTTGTATTTATCATTTTTAAAATGAACTAAACTAGTGAAAACAGACGATCTACAAGCACACAACGCCTCGCACCGCGAGGCGTTGGGTGCTTGTAGATCTGCTGTTTTCACTACTTTTGTACAACAGCCTTGTATGATGAAGCAGGGCTTTACTTTGTGAAAAAAAATCCAAATTTGAAACTTGGAAATACAAGGTTTCTGCTCGACAGTGACAATATGTTGTACATCTAATTTATGAGCTCACAATGCATTCACATTGTGAAGTGTTGTGGGCTTGACTTGTGGATGTGCTATTTTCGCTACTTTTAACGATTTGGTAAATTCTTCGTAACATCTTTGAGCATAATTGGTTTGCCCAAAATAGCGACACATGGGTTCATGTGATTAAACCAGCAGCCCCATATCCAGCAAATATGCTGATTGTCAGATTACGTTCTCTTATTTATACCATATAGTATTGCACAGACCGGGTGAATAATTTCTGTTATAAGATACTGTACAGCACTCATTTTACACTTAGAGACAGACCGTGTCCCTATATGTGAGCTAACATTTTAGCCACTTTCACTCTGTTAAATGTTTAAAACTCTTCTGATAAATATGACAAAGATCACCCCTAACTTCAAAGACATTTCTAAAATAACAGACATACAACATTGCTTGTAGAAACCCCTATCTTTTGAAGAAAATACTGAATTGGGCTTGAGTGGTTAAATATGTCAATGCAGAGGGTCTACTTAAATAATAATAATAATAAAAACATCACTCTTGTACTGCCTTTAAAGTGTCCATGTTCGACTGAAACATGAATGAAGCATTATTTTCCTTTTCCTACCGTATTTCAGAGGCCCGTACAAACATAGCGGAGGAGGACTTCCATTCGCGAGCGTGTCGGCCATGAGTGACGCTAATGTAGCCTGAGAGGAGCTGAACACGTCAGCGTTAACGGGTGAGTGCAGGGGTGTCGCACCAAATTCTGGGCCCTGGGCACAAGGATTCACTCACGTTTTGTGCTTTAACTACCGAAAAATAGCAGATATACAAGCTCACAGCGCGGCACCGAGTGCCGCGCTGCGAGCTTGTAGATCTGCTATTTTTGAAGAATCGTGAAAATTTGCGCAAGTCTTTGAATATTTCAAATCCTTTTAAGTTTTTTAGAAATAACTATGTTTCTATGTCAGTGGTGTTCAAACTTTTTCATGTGAAGGACCCCCAAAAATGATATGTATTTATTTGGCCACGGATCCCCATCTCACAATATTTAGTTCCAGGGAGCCCCCCAGAAGCAAAATTTTAGTTACAAATGTTTGCTTAAAAAATACATATATTCAAAGATTTGCCTTTGCATTTTCTCGACTTTTCAAAAATAGCAAAAGTATAAAATAATCAAGGCCCCTCCACCTTGGGCCCTATAGTAACTCAGTCCCACTTTCCCCCCCACTGTGACACCCCTGGGTGAGTGGCAGTGACACGGTGACACGGAGCAGCAGCAGAGAGACGCTCACATACAAGCTCTCTGTCCCTATGCTCCCTCAGCCCCCGACGACCAGGCCCCACTGACAAGGAACGACTTGACTTGTGAGATGTGGGGCAGATGGGCGTCTAGGATCACCACCGCCACGGCTTTCTGAATAAAATATCGTTTCCTCTGATTAATTCATCATTCATCTGTGTATAGAGTGAAAAAAAGGACATTATTGTCCTTAGATGATGTTCGGAGGCAATCTATTGTTGTTGGACCCCCTCCCCCCCCGCCTCCCCCCATATTGCTAATATGAGATTCAGATTCCGCTACTTTATGGAGCGCATTAAAAAATGAACAGCAATTGAAAGCACGGCAGAACATGCACTGTTTTCTTCTTTTTTTATATCATCATTCTGGACGAAAGTGCCCTAAGGGCGAGACGTGACCGGTCGCACTGAAACAAACATATATGGGCATTCCCAGGTATGGGCTTAATATTGATGACATCAGGGATCTCCATATACGGTATGGGCATAAACGGAAAATGGAATTAATTTGCAAGTGTGACCCGCGTCCCGACAACCACACTGGTTATCATGAGACTGACACAATATGTCCATATATAGGCATTCCCAGATATAAGCTTAATATTGATACATCAGGGATCTTGGCCATATATGTAGTGTGACATGAGGTGTGACGGACGGACGGACGGACAGACATTATCTGCAGGTTTTCATACTAAATAAGACCTACGGTCGCCACTATATCTTTGTATTTTTTTTTTTTATAGTTGGTGTGAACACTGCCTCCACTTGTCTTAGAACGATGTTAAAACTATATTTCTTATAGTTAAGGGTACGGACAAAAAAATAAACGTCCGGACCAACGGACCAAACGGAGGAAATGTCTCTCCCCCTCCGTTTCTTGTGTATTCCTGCGGTTGTTATGTACTACTATGCATGGTACTTTATAGAGCTCAGTGTGATTGGCCCTTTCATCCTGTACATCGTGTGGTGTTTTGACTGGAGAGTCTCTGTGGCCCTCCAACACCTCAGCGTTGTTCTTTGCCTACCAATTGAGTACCTGGGACGAATAACAGTCTAAGTCCATATTTTAAATTTTTGAACATCGATATTCTTTTGATTTACCAGATTGTAAACCACAAACTAGATGTTTTTTAATCTGTTAAATTCTTAATACACTCCCCCCTCATTTTGTTGAATTGGATTTTTTTACTTAACTCATATATATTAGGAATTATAAGACAGAAAGTGGAAAAACAGTACCGGTATATCTCCAGCAGTTTGTGGAACAAGAGTATAAGTCCGTACAAGCAATATTCAGCAGACAAAGGGAGCAGATAACATTAAAACAGACTATTAAACAAAATGAGGGGGGAGTGCATTAACAATTTAAAGATGAAAAATTACTAGTTTACAGTCTGGTAAATCAAAAAAATATCTAAAAAGTTGTCAAATATGGACTTAAACTGTTATTCGTCTCAGGTACTCAATTGATTTACTTACTTTTCTACTACTATACCTCTTCTATATTCTCTATTCTCTATTCTCTACTCTCTTTCTCTCTCTCTCTCTCTCTCTCTCTCTCTCTCTCTCTCTCTCTCTCTCTCTCTCTCTCTCTCTCTCTCTCTCTGCTTCTCTTGGATTCTCAGTCTCAGTGTCTCACTGAGTAAGCCATCTTCTAATTATTTTTTTTGCTGATCAATTTACATCCCAGATCCCACCCCTTTGTCAGCTCTGCTTATTTTTGCTTCTTAATGTTTTTTCTGTAATCCATAAAGATTTTCCTTTCAGCGCT
Organism: Nannobrachium achirus; assembly: GCF_963921795.1. Lineage (NCBI taxonomy): Eukaryota > Metazoa > Chordata > Actinopteri > Myctophiformes > Myctophidae > Nannobrachium > Nannobrachium achirus. Next base: position 15,449,300 of record NC_137822.1, read on the forward strand.
TGTTGTTTGGCATGATGCTCCGGAGGCACCGCAGAACATCAGTGGTATTATCTGCTGCTTTGATGGCATGACTAGAGGCCTGGAGGATCAGCGTGGCTCGTCTCAAAGCATTTCTCATGTCACCCACTAGTCAAGAAAAATAAAAACAGATTGAGTCAATTCGACACAACGTTATTTAGACCCTATTTAGGGAAATGATAGTGACTATGACCAGCTGGCTGTACCGCTAGTGTCTAGCTAATTTATAGTTGCTGTTGTGGCGGTGTTGTGCTGTTCATAAACACAGCAATATATTTAGTCTATTTTTGTCATGCGACGCACCATCGTGCAACGAAGCACAGGGACCAGCAGACACCATGAAGACATTCATAACCAGGGGTGTCACACCAAATTCTGAGCCCTGGGTACAAGCATTCACTGCGGGCCCCCATGAATGTTAACTATTGAAAAATAGCAGATATACAAGCTCACAGCGTGGCACCGAGTGCCACGCTGCGAGCTTGTAGATCTGCTATTTTTGGAAAATTATCTGTCTCTGTCTGTCTGTCTGTCTGTCTCTCTGAGTGTGTGTCTATGCCATAAGGCTGCTTCGTTGTCAGGAAAGACATTGTTGAAGTAAGATAGTGGCCATTTTGTCCCAGTCTCTGGTTTAGATGCTTTTTAACCACTTAAACTTCATTGACCAGGGTCCCCCAGGGCTTTGTATCTGGCCCCATCCTTTTCCCCTCTATACCAGATCTAAAATATAGTCGCTCTAGCAGTAGATTGGCTATATCGCAGAATGTTTGCCTATTTTCACGGAATGATTAACTGCTACAGCATGACATGCCCAGAACAGGGATGCAAGGGTTCATGTGGTTAAGGATGACTCCTACTTCTGGAATGACAAACTGTGAATTATCAAGGAATTTAACATTTTAAAATTTTGGGCATGAAATTTAGGGAGGGAAAAATCTAAACGTTTCATTATTTATTTTAGTTAAATGTGAAAAAGATTGTACAACAAAGTATAAAATAGTAGTCAACGATAAAACCAAAATATTTACATCTCAAATGGTCAATGAGAACGCTCAATGAACAGTCAATTAATTAACTGTTAACATGGGGGTATTAGCTAAAACCTAATGAACATGCCCATGCAGGTATATCACGCACGCGCACACACACAAATTGTACGCATACTGCTCTCACCTTACTTCTTTGAGCTGTAGTAGCTGAATTTAGTTTAAATGTATGAGAGTCAATAATTCATCTTTTGCAGGAGTTAAAAGAAACACAAAAAAGAAAAAAAAGCTTCTAGATCAAATTTCTGAGATTTGGTCGAATAAAAAAAAGCGGTCCAAGTATAGAGCCAACTCAGTCCAGTCCAGTTTACAAAGTCTAGAGGATATAATGTATTTCTAACTACATTTCTTCCATAACAGTGGCATTAGAGATTTCTTCTTTGTAGATTTCACATCACCCATGGAGGGATCACAACTATTAGCTATTCACTTCCCTATCATGAGTGCTGCTTGAAATATTGCACAAATAACGATCAAAGGAGTTCACTGCACAGGCGTGGGCAGTAAATCCAGCCGTGGTGAGGGCCAGGCGGTCATTTTGTGTCACATTACCGCGGAAGAAACAAGCACATGCAAAGGAAGCAGATAATATAAAATACATCAGGGGAAAAGAGCCTCTGGCCGTAGCCCAAACTCAGGCCTTATCAGTGGGGCTTCGCTGCCACGCGGCATACGGTACAAGACAAAATGCTTTTATTCTTTGGTCTGCTTCGGGACGACAGGAGCCAAGCTCACATTTGTGTCCCAGCAGCAGGCGTCAGGCAGGCTTAGCAGTGATTTGGGGGGAAAAGGGGAGAAAAGGCAGGCCGAGCGTCTTGCTGTGGCGAGCGGTGACGTGTCCAAGTGGCTCTGTGTGTGGTGGGGGGCACCACGGTAGCTGTGGGGGACAGCGCGGTGGCTGTGACTGTGAGGGGACTGCAAATTGATCAAATTGTAGGAGCAAGACTTTGGGCCAATTATCTGGGTCATGTCAATGTCTCTCTGGTCTCCTGTTGGTCGCAGGGGGAAAATAGTGTGTGTATGTTTGTGTGCCTATCTGGTCATGATGGCCTCTATGTGTTTGCTGAAGAGCGTGTTACTTTAAAGCCAAGTCGCGCGCTTGTGTGTGCACGTGTGTGCGCGTGTGTGTGTGTGTGTGTGTGTGTGTGCCTGCGTGTGTGTGTGTACTGTATACATGTGCACAGATGTGCATGAGTTTACACCTCACTGTCACCAACAAATAGGTCTAACAAACACCATAACCAAACATACTTCATTAGCTCCTCAGTGACACTTCTGAACGCTTTGTGCTGAAGGTGAACCTGAGGTCAAATCGTGGCACCAAAACAATTTAAAACAATTTTCTTAAGCAGTGCATTCAATTTACTGCCTCATGAAATCAATAAAGGTCCATCCATCCGTCCGTCCGTCCGTCCGTCCGTCCGTCTGTCTATCTAGCAACAATTTCTTCAGTTATACATTCATTCAATTTATACCATAGTTTGAGATGACCCACCCAACCATATCGTTGTTGTCGGGCAGAAACCTTGCATCTCCAAGTTTCAAATTTGTACATTATTTCGCAAAGTAAAGCCCTGCTTCATCACACATGGCCATCGCACAAAAGTAGCGAAAACAGCCGATCTACAAGCACACAACGCCTCGCAGTGCGAGGCGTTGTGTGCTTGTAGATCGGCTGTTTTCACTAGTTTAAATCATTTAAAAGAAAATGATAAATACAAGACAAACGTTTTGGACATACAAGATTTCCACCTGACAACAACGATATTCTGGATATCATTCCCCTATGTCTCTGTCTCGGCTGTCAAGAAATAACGGCTTACGAATGGCAGCATTTTGAAGTTGCCACTAACGTAAAGTTTGACATGTCTGTTACTATGAGTTGCATCGCTCCTCTATTCTGCAGTGATAGCAATGCAGGCCTTCCATCAGACTATAGAGAATATATTATTGTGCCTTTTAGCCTATATGGTGCGTAGTCTTGCTCTTGTCTCATTGCTGAGGGTGCTGTCCTGTGCAGTGTCCTACGCAGCGACACATTGATAAAAGGGAGGACAGCGGCAGCACTTGTCGCCATGATTCTGTCATGTTCCCCGGAGTTTCTGGGGGCTCCCTCCGGCCCCCTGTCACTTTGCCTGTCTGGGGACAGCTGGTACCATAGCTCCAACCAGTACCATGCATGTTATCACTGAGGGGATAACTGTATGTTCAATGTACAGTATGCTGGTACATGTAGGAAGTACAGCATCTGAAATTTGATGATTTGCTTGCTCTTGCTTGCTCTTATTTATCCTTTTTGTTCTTGATGGTTTATTGTAAAAAATAATAAAATAAACACAGCTCATCTGCCAGTAAACTTGGGTCAGGTGCCCGAGCCAAAAGGAAACCAAATTAACAATAAAAGACAGCCTCCCCACACTCAAAAATGATTAAGAAAAAAAGAATTACTGATTTTTATTATAGATATTTTTTCAAGCAGGCTTTCGGTCATAGACTTTCTTCTGGACTAATGATAGGTTTAAAATGGGTTGATAAATATGCCATCTGGCATTTCAATATTGAGGTTTTTATGTCATTTCTCTCACAGAATTCATCCACTTATACAGATGTTTTTATATAATTCCTTTTCACAGATGAGTTGTAATAGTATTTATTATTATTATTATTTACCCGGCTCACACTAAAATCACAACATCACAAGAACACCAGGGGTAGAGACATAAGTCAGACCAGAGCTTAATGACCCACCGGTCTAATTCCTTGTAAATCAACAGCGCTGATATTAGCTGTTGATGGCTAAACAGCCATTATGCATCCTCACACTCCTTCACGTCATGACCTGCCCTCTCTGGAGAGGTGTGTGGCGCCGTGTGTGGGAATGCACACACGCAGGGGCGTCACACCAAATTCTGGGCCCTGGGTACAAGGATTCACTGCGGGCTCCCCATGAATGTTAACTATTGAAAAATAGCAGATATACAAGCTCACAGCGCGGCACCGAGTGCCGCCCTGCGAGCTTGTAGATCTGCTATTTTTGAAAAATTGTGAAAATGTGTGCAAGAAACCTATGTTTCCATGTCAGTGGTGCTCAAACCTTTTCATGTGAAGGACCCCCAAGATGATATGTATTTGGCCACGGACCCCCATCTCAAAATATTTAGTTCCAGGGACCCCCCAGAAGCAAAATTTGAGTTACAAATGTTCGCTTAAAAAATACATATATTCAAAGATTTGCACACATTTTCACGACCTTTCAAAAACAGCAGATCTACAAGCTCGCAGCGCGGCACTCGGTGCCGCGATGTGAGCTTGTATATCTGCTATTTTTCAATAGCTAAAGTTACTATAGGGCCCCTCCACCTTTGTCCCTAGTAACTCAGTCCCACTACCCCCCCCCCCTTGTGACGCCCCTGCACACACGCACGCGCACGCGCACACACACACACACACACACACACACACACACACACACACACACACACACACACACACACACACACACACACACACACACACACGCGCACACAGAGCCACTCACAGCTCTGTGTGTGGGCTGCGTTTGCCACCACTTAGTGACAGGTCAGTCTCCAATAGTGTGATCAAACGGCAGCCACAGCTCTCTGGAGTTCACACAACGCTCTGCCTGGCGGAGAGTGGACAATAAAAACAAGATTGGTGGGCTTTCATCGCAGGCTTATAGTAACCCGGGCGATGCTCGCACATGGACATTTGACCTGGCTCTGTGAAGGCTCTCCCGAGGAACACCGGTCCGCTTTTAAAAGGCGCCGCCGATCAAGAAACTACAGCTTGATTGGTGTCGGACAAAGTGTCGCAGAGATTTTCATGCCATGTTATGGAAGTGATACAACTCATCAGCTCTCCTGCTACTGTATATTTATTTACAATATAAATGCATGGAGCTCGGTAGCCGAGCTGATGGATTATCAAGGCCACGGTTTACACTCTGCAAACCCCTAACGAACAGAGGGGGCCCATCCTTGACTAAGCAGCGAAATCCTCCATGTTCATTTAAAACAAATTTAACAAAGTGGACCCTTATCCATTCCATTTGTTACTTTTGAGAATGCACAAATGGAACCAAATGGAACATTAAGTTACGCGTTCCATTTGGTTTAATCAGGGGTCGCCATGTTGGCTCGTGGTGGATGGACATGATGCCACAGACATACAAAATGACCGGACAATAATATTACCAGAAACACATTAATAGATAGCCCTGAATGACCATAACAGGTCTGTAACTCTGAGAGTGTAGAAATGGAACCAAATGGACCCATAGGGTTCCATGGACCCATTTGGTTCCATTTCTACACTCTCAGATTTGTGGGGGCCTTGCAAATAAAAGAGTTTGAGAACCACTTCTGCCGGAGATCTGTTCTCGGAGGAACACTGCTTCTAGTCTTTCGTTGATTTCTTTTCCCACTTTTCTTGCCTTTCCTGCTTTTTTTCCCTTGCTGCTTTTTTGCTTTCCTACTTTTTCCTGGCTTGGCCACTTTATCGTTGCTTGCAGCTAAATTATCAGTATTATGATTAAAAAATATTATAATGGTGTAAAACAAAACAAAACAAAACAAAAGAAATCCACGGACAAGGCACTCTCTCTAAGTTAAAAGAACACTGAGGATTTTTACGGTGTGGTTTTGCAGACAGCAGTGATTTGCTCTGTAAAGCTGGAGGCTAAACAGGCAGGCAGCCAGTCAGCCAAGAGGTACTGTAGAGAGGAGGAGGAGGGGGGGCTCCTATATCTATAACGCCATCAGCCTCAGACCCCAGCCCTGTCCTCCCCTAATGGAATTGTACCCCCCCGGGCTGTGTATTACCATAGAGCTGTGGGAGAGTCTCACTGCAGGAGGAGAGCCCACTGATTTAATAAAGAGTCCGGCAAATGAATTTGACTCCTCGGGCCCCTTTCTGACTCACTTATAGCACAGCAGCATCAGGACGGGCGATTTCGGACATATACAGCGAATAAATATACAGGGGTTTTCCGCATAAATGAGATGCGCGCAACGTTACGCACGCACGTGCGCGAGTGCGTGAGTGACCAACTTGATTATTCAAATGAGGCGTTTAGCCTTGTTGAAGTAGTGACAAGCGGCCCGTTGAGTGTCGGTCTTATCAGTATTCATTTCATATTTAACGTTCGGTTTCATTATCAGTGAAATGTCTTCTCGTACTTTACATGAAGTCAAAATTCAAAAATTCGCCCCACATTTTCTGTTTCTGGATTTCTTGTTATTGTTCACTGAAAGTGTGCCTTCTTCAGTCTGACACTCAATGCAATTATATTTATATAAATGTTTATTTCTAAAAGTTGTTAAAATGTATATAAGTATATGTATATAACTAAGTGAGCATAAAGTATGACCTGTCATAGACATTCCTACGACTGTTTGGCACGCACGCACGCACGCACGTGCGCACGCGCGCACGCGCACGCACATGTGTATAGGCCTATATTTGTACAGTATACATAATATTGTATATAATGTGTGTGTGTGTGTGTGTGTGTGTGTATGTGTGTGTATGTGTATGTGTATGTGTGTGTGTGTGTGTGTGTGTGTGTGTGTGTGTGTGTGTGTGTGTGTGTGTGTGTGTGTGTGTGTGTGCGTGTGCGTGTGTGTGTGTGTGTGTGTGTTTAAGGTAATGGTCTTGAACTGAAGATGTTGCGATCTATTCATCTACTGATGGCACACCTCTGCTATTATCATCTTACTGCAGTACCTGGAGTCGTAAGTGCTTTAAAAGACACTCAATTTATGCATAATGTCTTTATAATTTCTATGTTTTCCACGGAACTGAAAATAATGCATTATATAAAAATGCTTCTATAATAATGCGCACGTGTTGTTTTCATTGCCGTTTGTAGTCTGGAAACTATGTTTTCCCTTTTACCACTAGTTTTCAGTTGGCTGGCTGCATGCCAAAGATGAGTGACAACTAACAAAATGATAGGCTACAGAAGAAGGGTATAATGCAATTCAATGCTTTCCACTTGGAATCGATTGTTACACCTAGGGGTGCAACATTTTAAAATTATGTTGCTTTTCTCCAGCAGTTTAATATATTATTTTTGAAGAAACAGCAAATTTCAGGCTCATTCTGTCATTGACTTCAAAAGAGCAGTATACCACAAAGCGGCAGTCAGCAGAATTTGGACTGCATTTGGAACTCCTTTATTACATCAGTGGTGTGAAAGGTATGGATCGTCCATGAGTTTAGAATCAATTACATTCCTCTGTCTACTTTCACCCTTAGTCTTTATTCACAGAGCCTAGCAAAATTATAGACGTCTCGTGAGAATGAATCTATTTATTTCACTCCGACGTTGCTCCCAATTCCATTCACTTCGAGTTACAGGTACAGCGCCATATTAAGTTACATTGGCCCATTCTCTTTACACGCTAATTTTGCCGATATATTGAGCCCTTAGGTCTATACTTTGTCGTACGGCATTGCCGCGTGCACGGAAACAGCCGATCTGCAAGCTCACAACGCGTCGCGTTCGCGACGCCTTGTGAGCTTGCAGATCTGCTGTTTCCGGTGCGAGACGCCGCGGTACGACGGAGCATAGAAAGGGGCATTATACAGTGGCATTCCAATGCGGTGTTTGTGTGGGCTGGGCTGCATGGCGGGGCCTCTGGCTCCAAGTTATGAGCTCCTGGTTCACAGTACTTTTACCTCCTCACACACCTAATGAAGTTACAGCAGGGCTACAACTCCCCATAGAGTCCCTGGTCTGGGCCTGAACGGGCCCGCGGAGGCACGCGCACGCACGTACACACTCATACACACACACACACCCGGACACACACACACTAATCCAGTGGATGACTGTGGTATGTGCTGCCCTGGAGCATCGGAGGTTCGATGGTGGCGAGAGTGCTGCTTGCTCCTTCAACCGTTTCTCTCCACCCTCCCGTTCTTTCCCTAAATTGGGGAGGTGGGGCCGATTGATGTGTTATCTGGTGTCTAGCGGGGCGGCTAGGCAGAGCCTTGGTGTCTCTGTGTCCTGGTAAACACACATTAAGGCCCCCTGACCACCCCGGAGTACTCGTTGGCTAACTCTTAAAAAGACCAGGCAGTGCAATTATCTTTTATGACCTGCCAGAAAACACCGGCTGTGGGGAGGCTGTGGCTGCGGTGGTCCTGTCACCATCTGTAGAGGAGGGACTTGAGCTGTCACCTTCAGTCGCTCCGTCCCGCCAACCTAGAGCAGTGGTTCTCAACCTTTTTCAGGCAGCGACCCCCAAAATAATCATATTTCAACTGGGGACCCCCCCCCCCCCCACCCTGACGAGCACCAAGAGTTGAGGCATTACATTTTGTATAACACGGTTCTATTGTGAAAATACCGGTAGCAGATCTACATGCAAACAATGTAGATTGCAGAGGCGTTGTGAGCATGTAGATCGGCTATTTTCAAAAATTCTGCCTCTAATATTTGACAATTTGGCCAATGTTTAATTTGTCACGTTAGAGGCATTAAAAAGTCCTTAAGTTGTCACTTTAGAAATGTGCAGATACCGTCTATACACATAAACTTTATGTTGGTTTGTTTACAGTTGAGTGAGAAAACAATGTTGCACATTAAGTTAATCATCTGGGGACCCCCCCCCCAAATAATTTGGGGACCCCCCTGGGGGGTCTAGACCGACAGGTTGAGAACCACTGACCTAGAGGACAACTAACCTTTCCATGTCTGTCTTTATTCCTCTCTCTCTCTCCTTCATCACCATGTGAATTATATAGTGTTATTATCGTTGTCTCAGCCAGGCCAATAGCAAGGTGGAGCAGAGCTTATGTTTTCGCCCCTGTCTGTGTTCTGTTACTCCGGGGCTCAACTCGCAAAACACTACTAGACAGATCACTGTCTACATCTCTTGTGCCATTAGACCATGGTATGCAGACCACACTCTTTTATGTATTTTTCAAATATTTGGAATTCATATGTCATAGATACGTCACAGATGATTGATGTCATAGACTGGCTATACCCTTCGTGTGCATGTGTGTGTGCGTACGTGTGCATGTGCATGTGAATGTCTGTGCATGATACTGTGTGTGTGTGTGTGTGGGGGGGGGGGGGGGTGGAGGAGGGGTATTTTTGGTATAATTTCTGCTTTTCACAATAGAAATCCCACACTACCACTTCATATTCGAGTCATATACTTTATTTAACTGCCAAGTAGGGCACATTTTTTAATTAATGTTTAAATTAAATTATATTTAAGTTCCTAAACAATTGTTGTGTCAGGAAAGCAGTGGAGTGCTGACCCTAGATTAGATTGATTAACCAATCTGACACAACAATAGTCTTTAATCAACTATAGCTGACTGTATAGAATACTCTTGACTTATCTCTCTGTCTCTCTCTCTCTCACTCTCACCAATATGCATAAGAAAGTTTCCGTCCTCCCATCTCAATCAGCCACTCAGACGCAGCGGCAGCCATTGGATAGCACATAAAGCCTGTTGAGGGATAGTGACAGCCTGGTCATTCCACAAGAGTTGTTGTACGTCGGGCTTTCATTGCTCAGCGGAGGAACTATTTCCTCTGCTGATCAGGGGCGTGCCGAGGTCCACTATTGTAAATCAGAGGGAGATGGAGTGGGCCGGGTCAATATATACGGCCTGTACCTCCCCTAACTGTTGTGTTGGGGCAGGAGCGGGAGGCAACGTACAAGAGAGTCAGCTATCAATTGTTATGGCCAGCCCTCCCTCTGGCCCATCTCATTAAATGGCAGTAGAAAGACCTGCTGGCTCCAGCACTTACATCATACCTGCAAACCATGACCGGAAGTCAGACTGCGTTTTACAACAGCAGAGGCACCACGGAGGGCAGTGGATGTGAGATTTACAGATTGTGCTGACACTTTGGAGATAACCTATGGTGACCAGACGTCCCGGTTTGTCCAGGTTTAAAGCTTCTGTAAAACACCAAGATGTCCAGTTTTTTTCACCACATTTAAAATGATTTTAGTTGACAAATTAATTGTCCCCCTTCCTGTTGAAAACACAGATGGTATGCATACATGTGCATGTACGCGTGCATGTGCCTGAACATGCATGTATGATCCTGTGCATGTTAAGGGTCCCACCTTGGGTGTTTGAAAATATGATTATCCTAGGATAGCTCTCTGCTTTCTTTCTTTCTTTCTTTCTTTCTTTCTTTCTTTCTTTCTTTCTTTCTTTCTTTCTTTCTTTCTTTCTTTCTTTCTTTCTCTCTCTCTCCCACCCTCTCCTCCCATTTCCTGCTTTTCCCCACTTTTCTCACTCACGCCTCTCTGTAGTATTCCCTCCATCGCGTCCATATGGTTCATATGTTCATTATGCTTAGTGCCTCTTAGTACCTTGACCTTAGCGATTTGTGCTGGGATTGAACTCAGGTTCCCTAATTAACAATGCTCCTGATGGCTCGTGACAACCCCAAGCTGAGGCTGCAGAGTTGCTATAGGGCTGTTAATCACAGCCAGAGTGTATGGTCATCGGTACTCATCACTGCTCATTGCTTCTTTCAGTTAATCACCTGAACACCAGCATCCATATTCTGGGGGGAACATTTTATTTTTAAGTAAACTTTTGTCTCATGCAGGTATCAACAAATTAACACTTAACCGCTTAAATCCTATATACTTAGTAAACTAATAGTTGACCCCGGGGTCGGCTCTGTGCTTGGTTCGATCTAAAGCTCACAATGCATTGCGTTGCAAGAATTTGCAACACGCTGAGAGCTTGTAGATCTGCTATTTGTGCTGAATTCCCTAGAATAGGGATGTTCGGTTCAAGTGGTAATGTTTTAGAATATTTGCATTTACTGTATTATAGGTTTGATTACATTTTATTGCACATGTTCACAATATTTGTAGCTTTACACAAGCAAATCCCAAGTGTACTATACTCCCAAACATACCCGTCTAGTATTTGTGTGCTTGTACTCTGCACTAAATATCCCCCCATTTGTCAATTTTCACCTTTCTTTATGTACCAGTCACGGTTATGCAATAAAAACGTTCACTTTGCTCATGTGTCTATATTCTTACATGGGTATTTCCCTAAAATTTTCTGGGAGATTCCCTGAAGACAATGATTCCTTACTGCTGATTTATTTTATTTTTTGTGACATTCCTAAGGTCTGAAGGGTGCTAATAATAGCATTCTTCAGTATGCTGTACATAACTGAACATTATTATTGTTTGGTTATGCTTAATTTATACTTCTATTGTATACCGGTGTTGCACACTATTGACAATCTACTCAGAGAACATACTGTGGATCAGCTCATTTCAACACTACTGCGCTGCATGCAATAAAATATTAATGAGTCCAGTGGTCCTCAAAGGTGGTCCAGGGGGTCCCCAGCAAAATTCATCAATATAGCATTACAATCTGTTTAGCCACTTTAACGCTATACTGTAATGCAGTTATTTGAAAATAGACACTGTACAAGCTTACACGCCTGTAGATCTGCTATTTTTTTTATTTTTAACAACACAAATCTTCTCTTATGGGGGTCCCTGGCACAAAATATTTTCACATGGGGGGTCCAAATTCATGTCCTTAACGTTAAAATGTTGAAGAACCACCAGTTTAACCCCAGGCCATGCAGTGGAGAGCAAAGACATTGTTTCCAGTTTGGCCCATGCACGACATTGTATCTGCACTCGGGATGCACATACAGTAGTATTGCAACACAAGCACAGAGTACAACTCCCCAACACACTGCTCAGCCTTGTGTTCATCATGGCCATGGTCAGAGTAGACGGCCTTGTGCCCTTTTGTTGCTAACCACCGGCAACAATCTTTCCAGATAAATATCCTTAATATCGGTAAAGCCGGGGCCTTCACAGAAGTAGCCTCATTGTAGTGATGTGTGCATATGGAGGCCGTACGACCGCAGGGGGGGAGTCGGGCGCCTCTGTTGGTGTATCACATGGGACAGGCGATGTCACACCAGGACCCCGGCAGGGCTGCTGATTCTCCCTGCAACGGAACGGGAAGAGAGGAAGGTCTGACTCTGCAGCGTGTCCCCAGGCCCTGTAAGAACTACTGGCGAGCCTGCCTGCCGAAGCTGGTGTGCCTGTTTACCATCTTACCGCAGGACCCCACAGCGCCGCGGCGCCTCATCTGCACGGACTAGAAACGTCTCCCGAGCAAACGCGCTGTGAAGACAAGAATATGGAAGCTGACAGAAATAAACGTGGGGTTGGGGGGTGTGGCAAGAGGAAGAGAGGGAGAGAGAAATGCACGTATATAGCGGCGGCTGCTGGGGGTCCCGATGAGCTGAAGTGATTGTGCTGGCATGGTGGCCAGAGGCCTTTCAGCAGGGTGGGTTTCACTACCTCAGTGTGGCTGAAGAGATGCGAGCTGGTGCTCAGATGCGCGCACGCACGCACGCACGCACGCACGCACGCACGCACGCACGCACGCACGCACGCACACACACACACACACACACACACACACACACACACACACACACGTACGTCCTGCCCACTTGCACTCACTTGCTATCATCATTTATCTCAGAGTGTGTGTGTGTGTGTGTGTGTGTGTGTGTGTGTGTGTGTGTGTGTGTGTGTGTGTGTGTGTGTGTGTGTGTGTGTGTGCGTGTGCGTACGCGAACGTGCCTGCATGCGCGAGAGAGAGATAGACAGACAGACAGAGGGAGAGAGAGAGATAGGTAAGTACGTAGATTGTGTGTGTGTACAGTATGTGTGTTTGTGTGTATGTTTTTGTTATAGTTCTCTTCTAAAGGCCTAACAACCCCAGCATCGATTAGCTGATGAGATCAAGTGATGTTGCAGGATACAGGATACAACATACTGTACAACATAACACTTTCATTTAACTCTCACAATGTGACATCTGACCCAAATGGTCCATTACAGTCCAATAAGGAAGCCACATCCTTGTTTCTGTTTAGTCCTGTGCCACAGAAATTGTGTTTGTGAGTGTGGTAACGGACAGGGACGTGCTGGCCATTGGGAAAAGCGTGACAACTCCCGAACGGCCGGTTCATTCCCGGCCGCAAAGCCCTGCTTCATCATACAAGGCCGTTGCACAAAAGTAGTGAAAACAGCCGATCTACAAGCACAGGCGTTGTGTGCTTGTAGATCGGCTGTTTTCACTAATTTAAATAATTTTTAAAATGATAAATACAAAACAAACGGTTTTGGACATATAAGGTTTCCACCCGACAACGACGAAATATAACTCTAAAAAAAAAAGAAAAAAAAAGACAAATGAGGGCCTCTCCAACTCTTTTTCCCGGGCTGAATCAGGGGCCCAGCACGTCCCTGGTAACGGAGATAGACTAAGAGCTGGGACAGCGATAGATTATCTCCATTTGTTGCCTTGAATACTTTATCTCAACATGAACAAATACTCTTACATATTTCTAGAAACAAAGCAAGTGCTGCCCCGTAACCCGACACACCGAGGGTCCCGTCCATGAGTAAGTGACCGCTTGTTTGTCTTGTCTGTCGGTGTGGAGCGTTTGGCATTTCTGTGGATACTTGTTCTGCAGGATCAAATGCAAACATACATCATTGCTCCTAGAATGCTTAATGAGGCCGAGGATTGTGCCAAGAAAGAGGTACTGTAAAGTTTTTTTAGGGACATTTTTGGGGGGAGGAAAAATACTTGACATGCACATTATAATGAACAGGGATGATTCTTCTGTGGATTTAAACCGCGCCAGTCGCCACGGGACATGTGGCTTTCAAAACTGTCTTGCGAAAGGACCACCTATAATGGCATGCAAGAGGAAAGCACTGACGCTAATGTGGGATATTGTAAGATGTTTTTAATTCATGGGGGGAAATGGAAATGGAATAGGCCAGAGAAATGTCAACAAAGCCCAGATTAACTGTTTTCTTTTTTCCCCCTTGAGAATAATGCTCTAGCAGCTTTATTTTAGGTACCTTTAAGGAACCTTGTTGTAATGTCATGGCTCCTGAATGAAGCTTACTGTTCTAGTAGCATGTTTCTTTTAGGAGTCACTCCACCTGTGGGCCGGGCCCACTGGTGGGCTGTGAGGATACTGCAATTGGGCCCCCAAATAATTGGCCAAACATTATTATTTTAATGATAATATATCGTCACTGCCGGGCAGAAACCTTGCATCTCCGAGTTTCAAATCATCATCAGTATTAAATTTTTTTTTTAATGATGAATAAAACTGGTTTTATTCATCCACCCGACAACAACAATATATATTTTTAAATTATGAGAAAACGTGTTTATTTATAACCTTGACAAATGAGTTTCACTTCATTGTTATACCAATAAGTAGAAACTTATAGTACATACAGAATGTTAGTTTCATTGATCCAAGCCGGAGCCAAATCTATTGATCATTACAATACAAATGCTTTGAAAGTGCACACAGCCCACCCATCTGACCACTTAACACGTTAAGTGGTCAGGTGGGAGAACGCTGTAGACGCTATATTATGTTCAAGTGGGTTCTCCTGATCCAGAAAAGGTTGAGAACCACTGCTCTAATGTCAACGCCTGGCGTTGTGAGCTTGTAGGTCGGCTATTTTCGGCAAAGAGCTTTGTTGAAGAGGGGAAAAAGAACAGACCAAGTACAGAGTGAAAGTCAAGTTTTGTAAGTATTTAGTTAATTATCTGAAAACACAAATTGACATGAATCCAAATTACACTGAGGATTGTGCTGTCAAAAGATGAAACTATATGGAATCTATTAACAGGTTGTGGGGGGTGTGAGAGAGGATCACTAGTCCTTGTGTAGTTGGCTCTTGTCTTATCTCCTATAGGTCTCTTCCTATGTAATGCTCTCTCTCTCTCTCTCTCTCTCTCTCTCTCTCTCTCTCTCTCTCTCTCTCTCTCTCTCTCTCTCTCTGTGACAAACACACTTTCTCTCCATACCTACCACCCCCTCTGTTTCTCACTCTCAGTTTAGGGGGCAGAGTGGGGGGTTTTTGGGGCTGGGGCTCGGGAGAGGAGCGGCGCCGGTCGCTGCCGATGCAGTAAAGCGATTCTGATTTGTGCCCACAGCCATCAGCGTCACTCGGCCGGGGCTTGTCAGTCTGGGGGAGCATCAAAGGGCGCTGGTCGGGACCGCTGTCACTAACAGTAATAGATATCATTTCAAAAACCCTCGGCCCTGCCCATTGTGTCTGGCTCAAGCCACTGGGCTCGAGGGGGCCCCACCTTGGCCACGGGTGGGTGGGTCCGCGTCCGCATGCAGTGCACAGGGGCCCCGGCGCCGGCCTTAACTGCCGGGTCAAGGTCTGATATACAGACATGCACGGATGGTTGGCTCAGTGAACGTGTTGATATGACCAGAGAGCTCAAGTGAGTGGACGGACGGGGTTGAGGGGATGCAGAGGGGAGTGGACACCCCGACACCAGGTGGAATTATGGGATACTAGAAGGGGCGGCCCAGCGTCTAGTCGGCGACCTGGCCAACTCGGGAACGATGTAAATAGGGAATGAATGCCCCGCCCTTTAATGCAAACCCCATTATACCTGTTGTCATAGGACCCGTTTTGACCATCTGTTTGCCTGTGTCCATTTATGCCCATATATGGAGATATCTGTATCTATCTGTCGGCGTCCATTTTATGTCCATATATGGAGATCACTGCAGATATAGTTCTGGGTCCATTTTATGCCCATATATGCCCATATATGGAGATATCTGTCTATTTGCGTCCATTTTATGCCCATATATGGAGATCTCTGTATCTGTCTGTCTGTGTCCCTTTATGCCCGTATATGGAGATCTTTGTGATTCTGCGTACATTTTATGCCCATATATGCCATATATGGAGATATCTGTTTATCTGCGTCCATTTTATGCCCATATATGAGATCTCTGTTGCTTTTTGTTTGTTTCTTCTTTAAGCAGAATACGCAGCCTGCTTAAATCTGCATCATTCAAGTCATCCTCCCAGTCCCACGCTTTGTTGCTTGTCTTATGTTTGTCTTTGTTTCTTTTATTTTCTTTTTCTTTTTTGGAGCAGACCCCATGAATGCCCCACCCTTTAATGCAAACCCCAATATACCTGTTGTCATAGGTCCCGTTTTGACCATCTGTTTGCCTTTGTCCCCTTATGCCCATATATGGAGATCTCTGCACACACAGTACCGGTTGCTGAAAACTCTGATGTCAGACGCACGTGCCGGTGGGAAGAACGGTTCTCGAGATACGCGGATTACATACATACATACACATTCACAGAGATTTTTTGTTGACTCATGTGGCGTACGTGATGTCAGAGCCTTTTATGAAGTGATGTCACAATGAGTCAGCGCTTGCGCCGATTTCCTCCGGAACAGCCTGATGTCAACAATCAGCTCTGCATAAGGAGATTCCGAACGTTTCGCGCCGGTTTCGGAAAACCGCGAGTCGGGTCGGGTCGAGGCCCGGCACTGCACTCCGTGCGGCGGCGGGGAACGCGCGTGCCGAATCTGAAGCCGGTGGGACGAACGGTTCTCGAGATACGCGGATTACAAACAAACAAACAAACAGACAGAGATTTGTCGCATTTATAGATAGATGTGGGAAGGACATTGTGGAATGCATCCACGACACGTGTGTCCAGGGGCGTCACACCAAATTCTGGGCCCTGGGTACAAGCATTCACTGCGGGGCCCCCCATGAATGTTAACTATTGAAAAGTAGCAGATATACAAGCTCACAGCACGGCACCGAGTGCCGCGCTGCGAGCTTGTAGATATGCTATTTTTGAAAAATCGTGAAAAATGTGTGCAAGAAACCTATGTTTCCATGTCAGTGGTGGTGCTCAGACTTTTTCATGTCAAGGACCCCCAAGATGATATGTATTTGGCCACGGACCCCCATCTCAAAATATTTAGTTCCAGGGACCCCCCAGAAGCAAAGTTTTATAAATGTTTGCTTAAAAAATACATATATCCAAAGATTTGCACACATTTTCACGACTTTTCAAAAATAGCAGATCTACAAGCTCACAGCGCGGCACTCGGTGCCGCGCTGTGAGCTTGTATATCTGCTATTTTTCAATAGCTAAAGTTACTAGGGCCCCTCCACCTTGTGACGCCCCTGCGTGTGTCATCGGACGCGACCTGTGGAGTGGGATGTCTGTGTGGCTGGGTCACGGGTTCAACTATAGCCATCACATGCATGTGTCCCTGAGAAGTGCACATCACACATGGACATGGATGGGCACACACGTTGATATGAGGACAGCAACATTTTAGGATGACTGTTTTTCTTTTTTTTTATATGAATGCCATGTTTACTTTCTTAATGTGTGCCCCCTTTAACCCTGAGCAGACACATGCACACATAGACATGAAAGGGGGCTTGAGCCCCTGCCCTTTTATCTCTCTGTAAAACCCTCTCCAGACCATGAATGCAGTTTTCACCATGGTGAAAGAAATGCAAATGCCCTCTTTCCATGCCATACCTGAAGGCAGCATTCAGGAGAATTGCCTTGTCCCAACTCTCCTGAACTTGAATGCAGGAACTTATATTGAAAGAATTGTGTAGAAATCCATGCTGTACGCCACATCTCCTGTATTGCCTTTTTATGCTTAGTTTAGTGTGGTATCAAGTACTGAAAATAGCAGACCTCCAGGCTCGCAAAACGCGCCGCGCTGCGACGCGTTGCTTGGAGGTCTGCTATTTTCAATATTTTCACCAAAAGTCCCTTTTAGAAATGTCAGCCCCTGCCTCTCTAACATTCTTTGTACGTCCCTGTCCCTGAGCCACACACACGCACACGCACACGCACACACACACACACACACACACACACACACACACACACACACACACACACACACACACACACACAGTGTCAACATACTGTAGTCCTCCTGCACCAATCACAGCCTCTGTGTTGCCTCTAATGGCCATTAAGCACCCCAGCCGGTGGTGCAAAGAATCTGACATCCCAGACGTCACTCTATATTAGACCCATCTCGCGTCAAGATTCCCTCCAAGACAACCAGTCTCCCTGGCACTCAGCACTAGCTCTTTGTGTTTGAGTGTGTGTGCGTACCCATGCGTGCACGTGACGTGGATGCCTTTGTGCATCTATGCAAGTGTGTAGGTCTATGAGTGTGTGCATGTGTGTGGGGGTATGTTTGAACTTCGGCATCTGTATGCGCGAGTGCTTGACTGAAAAAAACAAACAAAAAACATCTTGTGCAGAAGATAGCAACACGGCGCAAAGATTGACCCTGGGACGTACTGTATCTATAGTCTACAGCACAGTCATGGCAGCAGGATCAGGAAATTGGCGTCTGTAAAAGGTGATTATGTGTTAGGTATTAGTGATGTGTCATTCATGACTGATTAATTTATAGGAATCGAATCATTAGCGAGACTCGTGAACGATTTGTTCAAATCCCTGAAATGTGTCGTTCACATTTCAGCCCCCTCCCCCTAGTAGCCCTCGGTACACAGGACGGGAGGGCGGGCTGCACTCGCGACGTAATAAAACCGGAAGGTCACCTGACACGTTGATGACGTCACCGGAACAGCTTTTCCGTTTTTTTAGGGGGAAATAATAAACTCCACATGCATAGCGTTAGTCTATGGGACAAGTGGTGGAAAGTGATGCTGGATTGCGCTGTTCGCTAGCTTATGGATCACCAAACAGTGGGCGGTATTGGCTCAGGGGTAGAGAAACCGGCATTGGAACACGGAGGGTTCCCGTATGGTTCTCAGTTCGAATCTGTGCTCCCCCAGAGTAAAGGCCTGTTCCCACTGGGCCAGATAACAGATAAAAAAATCTCTTTCTCCAAATATCTGTGGAAAGGTCACTTGACACATTGAGATGACCTCGGGGGGGGGGGGGACGACGAGGTGGAAGCGGAAACTGATATCTTTTGAATGGATGGTCCAACTCCAGGACAAGTCTTTTGAGCCCTCGCGCGAGCAAATCGGACCAACGTGGAATATTCTGATTTTTCAAAGGTTTAGTCTGGAACACTTAAAAGTAGATTTACCATTTATTGCAACAAATACATTTAGAATACAGTAAAATCTTTGTACATGCATGCCTGCTAAGCTAAATCAGGGAACTTTAAGGAAAACGCCCCATATACGAAGGGACACAATAGTAGTACAATAACAATACATTGACATAATAGTTTGAATCAGCAGACATAGAGAGAACAGGCTATGTTCTCAGCAGTTGCAACAGTAATGATACGCTTCTTAAACTTAAACCTACAGTCGTCTATATACAGTATATATATATTTTTTTAACTATTTGTATTTGTTCATTTATTTCACCTGCCCAAAATATCAGAATAGCAAAACAAGCAAGACACTCAAGCAGCCCATGATAAGTCATGTCAGTTGACAAGTAATCTCTCAATACGGATTTAGTTTATTTTTTACCGAATGGTCAAGTGACAAAATGCCACACACGCACAGCACACATGCACACACACACGCACGCACGCACACACGCACGCACGCACGCACGCACACACACACACACACACACACACACAGTTATTTCAGGCTTTTATTTACATTTCATGGGGTATTATACATACACATACATAATAATATACATACATAATAATACTATATTACATGTGATAATATTTAATCTGGATTATGAAATCATAAATACACTTGCAACATTAGATTGAATGTAATGTATGTCCTGATACAGTGCAGTATATCCATTAAGCTATTGGTATTAACTTTCCGCTAATGCATATATTTTTGATCAGGGAGAGGTTTTCATCAGCCATTGATGTTAAGTGAATTACATCTCACATGCATATTGGCTTAAACAGACACTATGAATCTGTTGTGATTGTGATGTCTACAGGCCTTGATGGACACTTCGTTAAGAGTTCAATGGCCCCCAGACCAAGACTTTTAAATGAGGTCAGGTGAACGAGGGAGAGAGAGTGGGGGGTGGGGGGTACAGAGTCAGACAGAGAGAGAGACAGAGAGTCAGAGATAGAGAGAGAGAGAGAGCAGCAGAGATGTACAGATAGATAACGTCACTGTCAGGCAGAAACCTCGTATCTCCAAGTGTCAAATGTGTATGTTTGTTCGTAAATGAATGACGTACTTCATCACACAAGACCGTCGCACAAAAGTAGTGAAAATAGCAGATCTACAAGCACACAACGCCTCACGATGTGAGGCGTTGTGTGCTTGTGGATCGTCTATTTTCACTATTTTAAATAGTTTTTAAAATAACAACAAAAAAAGGAAGGTTTTGGACATACAAGGTTTCCACCCGACAGTGACGATAAGATGGTCAGGGAGAGATCGACTGTAGGTTGACAAAAAACGCTTACGACGCTCTGCCACTTCTCCTTGGCTCTCCCCTCCCTCGCCACCCACCACCCTACCCCCAGCCCCGTGCCAACCCATCCCCCCCATGCCCCCGCGCCCCCGCCACCCTCGCCTCTCGCACGCTCTCGTCAGCTAATTATCCAGAATTAGAATCTTGGTTCACACCAGTGGTGTCAGGGCGCCTTAGCGTGATCCGCGGAGGCCTCTCATGACTGGGTGCTAAACTCACCACAGCTGATGAGCGCGAAGCCCGACGCGGCTAATTGTAAGTGAAAAGCTGGACGGACGGGACTGACATTAGGGGGAAAAAAAATAGAAGTGAAAAATGGTGTCAAGGGGCTCTTTGTTTAAGGGTAGACGGAATTAAGCCTTTTATAATTTTTAAATCATTGACCTGATGGCGTTTTTCAGTTATTTATTTATATCAATTATGTATTTTTGTACTATGGAGTCTTGAGAAGGAGATAGGCTTTGTTCCGTTTGGATATTTTGCAGATGGTAGACTATAAACCTATAGTGCGTGCGTGCGTGCGTGCGTGTGAGTGCGTGTGTGCATGCGTGTGTGCTGTGTCTGCTGGGGGATGCTTGTGTGAGATGACCTGTTGTGTGACCTGTGTGTGTATATGTGTGTGTGAGGGACTCCTGAGGCGTTTACAATTTTATGCACGGGGAAGAGAGAAGAGAAAAGAGAAAATGGGGACAGAGGGGTGGCGGAAAAGGTGAAAAAGGAGGCGATAAAGCCAAGTGTGAAGGAACAGGTAGGTGTGATGAAGGAAGACAACACATCTCTTCTTCCAGGGCATGTAGCCTGAGATGTCACTCATCAGCTCTCACTGCCCCTGACCACTGTCAGCATGACAACAGAGGGGAGTCTGTGTGTTTGTGTGTGTGTGTGTGTGTGTGTGTGTGTGTGTGTGTATGTGCGTGCGTGCGTGCGTGCGTGCGTGCGTGCGTGAACGTGCGCGTGCTTCATGTTTGTGCCAGTTTTCAAATGTCCCTTAATGTAGGCCCAGGTTAAATGCTTACTTGCCAGGCCAAATTAAGAGTGGCACGGCCATGGAGGGTGTGATGCAGCCTGATGGGAGCTTGTCACCTGTCTCTCCAGGGCATCAAGGTGTCTGCAGATGGCACAGTCCACTGTCGTGTCACGGCTCAGACTGAGACAGACTTTCAGGACGTGGGCACAGAAAAACAAAGCTCTAACGTTCTCTGTTATGAGAAACAACTTTGCAACGTGCTCTGAAAATATCGTTGCCCTCCACAGAATAGGGCACACATCAATTCTTAGCTCTGTTAGTGGTTATGCACGCTAACTTTTGTAACAATAACACATTGTTGACCTTGTGTGTTTTCTGTAAATGTAAACAGGCAACCTCCAGGATTCAACAGTCATCCATGGCCTCCACTTCAACAGTACTTCCATCCACTTGAAGGCTGGGCGCAGCTTTTCTCTGGCTATATGGTGTAGATTGGTGTGGATTAGGCCTCGGCTCTCATGCTGAGGACTTGAAGAGGCATAGGGAGAATAGGCCAGGAAGCTGTTTGGAATGGGATGTGGTCCCACCCCTCTTGTTCATACCCTCAAACCCTTTACCAAGGGCCCAAATCTCTGAGCCTCTTTGAACCGGCATTGCAAAATGAAAGACATGTCCAACGGACAGCTTTTCCCCATTGTTCTTTTCACTGAAAGGAGGAGAGAGAGAGGGGGGAGAGAACAAGAGAGAGAGAGAGAGAAAAGGGGAGCTTTAGACATACATTTTCTCTCCTGTTCTCTGTCTTTCCTTCTCTTCCGGCCTGCAAGCCACTTGTCGGAGGAAAAAGCCAGTCTCTGAAAAATTTGCTTTTCTTTTTTTTTTTTATATCAACAATCACCCTCATCCTCTCTTTTCTGAGACAGGGGAGGAGAAGGCAAGAGAGAGGAAAACAAAACAGAGAGGGGAAACTGGGATAAAAGCGAGGAAGAAAGCGAGAGCATTATGGAGACAGCTGTTGGGGAGGGAGGTTACGTGGAGATTTCCAGCCATTAACTTCAGACTGAGCCACCTCCTGCACTTGAACCAGACAAGGGCCAAAGCAAAAGGCCCGGGCCTTGACATGAAAAGAGACAGGACTTGGCTTGATCTTTTGGGCCAAATGTTTACAAGTACGTTGGGGGCGAAAATGGCGTGATGAAACAGACAGAGAACGACAACAAAATGAGAAAGATAGCTGAGAAGAAGGGAGAGAGTAAAATGTAAAAGATCAAAATGAAAGAAGGAAAACAGACAGAATGGATAAGATGAGTGAAAGTGAAAGATTGCTAACAAGGGTGAGAACTTGAATGAGCTAGTATGCATGCTGCTCTCTCTCTCTCTCTCTCTCTCTCTCTCTCTCTCTCTCTCTCTCTCTCTCTCTCTCTTTCAAAGGCTGGATAAACAAGGAAATGGGTCTGTAATCATTTCCAGAAATTGCCTTCCTTCTTCCTCTTCTACTGGGCAGACTCTCCGCCTCCGTTCATTAGCGCAGGCCCTTGCCTGATTAAAGCCTCTCACCATCCCATATCCGAGGGAGAGGGAGGAGAGAGAGAGAGAGAGAGAGAGAGAGAGAGAGAGAGAGAGAGAGAGAGAGAGAGCGAGAGGATACCCAATGCTGTCAAAGTGAGTGATACATCGGCCATGTTTTGTATTTTCATGCAGCTGTTTTATCAATATCTCATGTGACAAGTGTTCACTGCCTTAAGCATGTGTCAGCCAACTAATCAAACAACCATTAATACAAGTTTGACTGCACTGCTTGAACGCTGTGAGTTCTGCCATATCAAGCACTGAGTAAATAGTTGCACGCCCATGACTCTCACTGGAAATAGCCGATCTACAAGCTCACAATGCGTCGTATTGTGACGTGTGCTAGAGACAGAGAGCTTGTAGACACTACCGGTATATGCAAGCACACAACCAAAAATAAATCAGCCTTTAGTTTGGCATGTCCATTTTTGATCAGCGGAATCAAACACCCAGAGAAGGGCTTGACAGAACACACTGCATCAATATGGACAAACAATGCAGCAAAATAAAAACGAATATTTACTAAGAACGGGTTGAGAGGTCAAACCTGGACCACTGGGGTCATCACACTAAAGACCTGAATGGTTATCTTTAACATCAGAGCTGATTGAAAATAATGTTATAACCCCCAGCATGCCTATTCTGGGGAGAAAGTTCACCAAAAATAGCCGATCTACTGTAGATCGGCTATTTTTGGTGAAGAGAGTTGTCGTAGATAGATAAATAACTCATCAAGTACAGTGCAAATCAGGTCTGTTTTACTAACACTAGCCCTTACCCGTTCAAAGATATGAGCTCCGAAATGATGTGCAGTGTGTGGGTTATGGGATGTGCACTGTGCACACAGTATATGAGGGATGGAAAGTAACTTTAACTGGTGCTTGCATGATAATATGTAGGGGCATCAATGTAAGAAATACCCGTTTCGTTTAATGGCTACAGAGATACTGTGTACCGATCTGCATGATTTTTGGACAAAATCTGTAACAGGGCAAGACAAACGACCCCCCGCCCGCCCACCCGCCTGCACACACACACACACACACACACACACACACACACACACACACACACACACACACACACACACACACACACACACACAGAGCTGGTTAAACATGTTGCCTCATGCTAGATGCAGAATAGATATGCCTCAAGCTAGATGCAGAATAGATATAGATACACCATAAAAATGCTAATATACAGCATATGATTTGTGAAAGTAACAAACGGGCTTCACAGTTATGTCAGGTGTGTTCATATGCTAATGGTGATGCGATTTCAGATCAATTGCTCCAGCCACTGAGGAGAAACGCTGTGACAGACACTCACTCAGACAGACAGACACTCAGACAGACAGACATTTGGAAAATGATATGTTTGATAGTGAAGTGATATTGATGTAGTGATATTGATGAATTCCAAATATTATCAAATTATCTCGCAGCACCCCTGGACTGCATGGCATCACGGTACCCCAGGGTGCCCCGTCATCCACTTTGAAAACCCCTGGTCTAGAATTTGGAAAACTTTTAGATTTATTTCATTTGATCTTTTATTTGAATTTAATTGTATCTTTTGAAAAAGAAAATTAGTTTTTCATTTTTCATTTGTATTTGTATTTTTGGGCCCAGAATAAGTACATGGGGGTTATCATGTCCTTTCCTGTGCCTCTCTGCGTTTAAGAGGAACAGAACAATACTCTGCACTCATCCAGCCATTCATGGTGCACATGAGGCCGGCGTGCGTGTTCCACCACAAAGAGAATTTTCCAGTGCTAATTGTAAATCCCATTGAGTAAATTAAAGAAGCCATTTGTTCTGTTCAATGTCCCAACGGTGAATGAAAATGATTCATCACTGACATGATTTTACCCTACTTCCTTTGTCTTACCAAGGCCAGGAGTGTGTGGGAGTTTTCCTTCATGTGTGTGTGCGTGCGTGTGTGTGTGTGTGTGTGTGTGTGTGTGTGTGTGTGTGTGTGTGTGTGTGTGTGTGTGTGTGTGTGTGTGTGTGTGTGTGTGTGTGTGTGTGTACTGTGTACTGTGTACTCCTGTGCACATATTTCTGAGCGTGTCCGTAGATGAATGTCTTCGGTCTCGTCCTAATATTTGCTGCATAATGTACAAAGTATGCTAGTGTACATAATATTATGCTCACTGAATTCTTTGAATTTGAGATGTACTTCCATTTGTGAATTTGTGCGTGCGCGTGTGTGCCGTGCGTGCATGCGCGGGCGAGCATGCTCTTGCGTGCCCGTTGTGTCCGTTGTCAAATTGGAGGAACCATAGCGGGTGATTACAGCCGTCTCATTATAAAACATGTGACTCTTCTTGCAGGCCCTCAATTTCCTTCCTATCAGCTCATAATGGCTGCTCTGGCTTTGGAGGGACTACTGATCAATGTCATCGTCACAAAAAGATGAAAAAGAACCAATTTCAGAAGAAGAATCTCTTTACACACGCACACACACACACACACACACACACACACACACACACACACACACACACACACACACACACACACACACACACACACACACACACACACACACACACACGCATAGCCAAAAGGTTATTCTTCAGAAAGTCACTGGAAATAATGATGCAGACCAACAGAGGTATGTGTAGTTACACAAAAGGCTCCTAGGAGGAGGACGAATTGATTCCTTACCAGGTCAGAGCAGTCGGGTAGAAACCTTGGATGTCCAAAACTGTTCCTTTTTCATTATTATTTTAAAAACATTTTAAAATAGTGAATATAGTCGATCTATAAGCTCACAATGCCTAGCATCACGAGGTGCTGTGAGCATGCAGATATGCTATTTTCACTACTTTTGTGCGACACTCTTGAATGATGAAGTAGGACATTCATTTACGAAAAAGTTGATATATGGAGATATGAGGTTTCTACAGCAATGATATTATGAATCGCTTCTGCTCTATAATAATCTGTAGAACCTATAACGGAGGAGTATCTCATTTCAGGGGATGCCTTATTTCTACTCGGCAGATCTGAAAAGGTGTTAACGATAACGATATGCCCTGAAACAGGCAACATCTCCCAGTGAATTCAGAAAATTCGCACCTTACAGAAGAATGTTTGCCTAACTTAAACATTCCCATGCAGGCACCAGAACCACTTTCAGCCTGGTGTCAATATTTTCAGGCAAGTCATTTAAGGGGAACCTGGTCAGAAATTATCACAAATATACCTAAAATAGCTCACGAATAGCTTTAAAGCTCAAAAGCATCACATTGCTATATGCATTGTGAGCTTGTAGATCAGCTCTTTTTTTATTCATCATACTGTGCAACAAAACATATAGGGCTTAACAACAGACAGATAGACAGACAGACAGACAGACAGATGGAGACCTACAGACAGACTGGCAGGCTGATGCACACAAGGATGCAATTAAAGAAGTGACAGCCACTGTGGGGACACACCAAATGCTGTGTTAATAGATTCATCACCACTCCTCAGCCGATTCATATTAAATATGTATCACGGTTACTTTGGTGGTGCATATATATTGCCATTGGGTGCGACGACTGTTACTGTTTTCAATTAACATTTTCCGTCCGACATTAGAGAAGCCACCTAATATGGAATATGACACTTGGGCTCTATTTTGATTGTCGTAAGTACCAGCTCTTATGCCTTAACTTGAAGGCCTGTCAGTACTGTCTCCCACCACCGAACCTTTCATCAGAAAGGTCCGGTTCAACTACAAAATGACGTCACTTGCATCTTCTGAAAAGCATTACCCCGAATTAGAGTTCGGAAAGCTGCACGTCGGAAAGTCGGAACTCTCCGACGAAAGGTTTGTTGGTCGGAGACAGTATGGACAGGCCTTAAGGCATAAGAGCTGGTACTTAAGACAATCAAAATACAGCCCTTGCCTGCAGGATCAGACACGTGGGGTACAGCAATAAATAGAAGGTTATGATGCCTGCGACCATAATAAACAGACCACAGTGCTTATACACTGTGTTGTTAAGACTTGATGACATCATTGGCTAGATTTTATGAGAGATTGGTGCAAGTGTCTTAATTGTTAGTTGTGTTCACAAAAAACCCTTTGCAATTCTTTAACTGTTTTCTTTTTTTCTTTTTTCTTTTGCGGCTGTGTTGCTCCTCCTTACATTCAACTAGACCAAAGTTGTTTCAAGTGACTGGCACTGCCCATCTTTAGAGGTCCAAACTCTCCTAGCCACCTTAGCCCTAGCATCCCTATTCTGGGGAGTACCGTTATATTCTGTGAAAAGAGCAGATCTGAGACACGTTGTGAGCATGCACTGGTCTTTTTGTAAAATATATTTGGTGTAGACAGAAATACTAGCGACCCTACTACAGAGCCCCTGCAGTGAATCATGAGGAGTATCCATCGCGCCTCTAGCCTAGTTCAGGCCGGTCCGGTGCATCTCAGGAACAGGACTTGAATGTGTAGAAGGAGCGTACTGGAGCAAACACAGACTTTTAGAGCCTTTTTATTAATACAGGGTGCAGGCAAGAGTGACAACGTTTCGATGTCAATACATCTTCGTCAGGTCATGACCTGACCCTGTATTAATAAAAAGGCCCTAAAAGTCCGTGTTTGCTCCAGTGCTCCTTCTACCCCTGCAGTGAATCTCTGACTTACAGTAATGTAATGTGGTCAGTCTATGATGTACAGTGTAGGTAGGAGGTCATCAATGACATGCAGTATATATTTACTCCAAGGCTTCAGCCCGATCCGACCCACATTGACTTCTGTCAGTGAGGAAAATTTAAGTTAAAATATTTCAGAAAATGTAAAACATGTGGGAAAAGAAGATGCAGGGAGTTTCTTCCTTGCATGCTTGCTGAGAGGTCGACTACTGGAGGTTTACTGGCTACTGACTGTGTGCGCAAGAAATTTGGGACTGAGCAGTCCAGCGGTTTGTGTGTATAGCCTCGTACAAACTAATCTCTCGAGACAGATTCTGCTGACTCTGCCCTAAACACGTAGTGTTGTTAGCAGGAATGAACGCAGAAGGCGAGAATCCCCAACCCACCAGGGTTCAGTTAGGTTCTTGTAAAGGAGCGCTTGTTTTCGGTGGAGATGACGGAGGCGCGCCGTCTCAGGCGACCATGAGCCACGTGAGACACCGCCGAGTGAGCAGTAGCGAGTGAGTCGCCGTGTCGAGCGTTGCGACGGTCACATGAGCCGACTCAGCGCTGTTAGCGAGTTATGTGCCGTTATGGACAGGATAGACTTTCGGCACCTCCGCGCGGTCCAAGTGGATACAACGGAGCGCTCCCTACCTACGGTTCTCACCATGAATGCTGTTTTCAGTAAGGTGAAATTAATGTAAATGCCCCCTTTCCATGCCATACCTGAAGGCAGCATTCAAGAGAATTGCCTTGTCCAAACTCTCCTGAACTTGAATGCAGCATCTTATGTTGAAAGAATTGTCCTCTCTGTGTAGCAATTCATGCCGTTAAACCGTACCACATCTCCAGTATTCACTTGATTATGCTTAGTTTAGTGTGGTTTCAAGCAATGAAAATAGCCGACCTCCAAGCTCGCTGTGACGCGTTGAGCTTGGAGGTCTGCCATTTTCGATGTTTTCACCAAAAGGCCCTTTTAGAAATGTCAGCCCCTGCCTCTCTAACATTCTCTGCACGTCCCTGTTCATCAGGGTGCTCGCCGTCATTCCTGTTGATCCTAGAAACACCATCAGTATACTTTTACAACTTTTTAATTCCTTTGAGCACCTGGCTGGCTTCTTTTTTTTCAGTTTTTCTCTGCACGTCACCCCAGTAGTGTTGAAATATCTCCTGCGAGTCAATTGTTGGACGGACAAATTGCTTTACCAACTGAAATTGCCATCCTTATGCCCAATTCAGAACAGCAGCAACAGTGGTTTTCCTCTGAGTGTTTATCCATTAACTGATTGTGTATAACATGAAATATCCATGTCACCTTCGTGGCAATCTGGCTAGCCATCGTCAAGGACAAGTTCGATCGCTCTTTTCACTTGAGTCTGTAATCGAGAGACTACCTTTGTGGGTACGCCTTGCCCACTGCAGCAAGATCAGTCCTCACCATACTGTAGAAAAAGCATGGAATCATGTTGCTTTCTCCCAACGCGGTAGAGGAATACCAGTAATGCTGTGAATTCAGCGTTAGTGCTGTAGTGGATAAACTGAATAAATAACATGTATAATGTGAAATTAATAAGAAAACAAAAACAGAGATTGGTTAAGATTTTGATTGGCTGTCAGTGTTTGCATCATTCATCAGATGGCTCTGAAAGTGATCCCAAACGATATTGCTTGTCGTTGTTTTTGTCGTTATAGTTGTGGTGTAGAAGCTCCGCCATCCATTTCCGCTAGAACGATTCTTAAAACAAGATTTACGGTCATCTTTTAGTCATCGTTCTTGCTGTGGACAGCCCTTTAGTCTGGCTTGGTGGTTCCCCTCTGATGTAACTCTATTTTGCTCTTTTTTCACTTTCCTGTCGTGCCTCAAAGGAGTTGCAGGCCACTCCTCTTGACCCTAAATCCTCGCGAGCTATGAATCAGGACCCATTTCCTGCCCCAACTGTATCCTCCTTCGCCTGCATTCAAAGAGTGAGCAAGACAGCGAGAAGGCATTCAGAGAGTGTGAGAGAGAAAAGAAATGGTAGATAGAGAACAGGGACGTGCTGGGCCCCTGATTCAGCCCGGGAAAAAAGAGTTGGAGAGGCCCTCATTTTGTATTTATTTTTTGTTATATTTCGTCGTTGTCGGGAGGAAACCTTATAGGTCCAAAACCGTTTGTTTTGTATTTATCATTTTAAAACTGATTTAAACTAGTGAAAACAGCCGATCTAAAGCACACAACGCCTCGCACATTTGTTGATCTGCTGTTTTCACTACTTTTGTGCAACAGCCTTGTATGATGAAGCAAGGCTTTGCGAAAAAATGTATACATTTGAAACTTGGAGATACGAGGTTTCTGCCCGACAGTGACAATTTACTTTGTTGGCCGCCCAGCCCCCAAAATGTAACGAAGAAGCCGACATATTATTTTTGATTTTTTCCTAATGGCCGGCCTGGACCGGCCGGGAATGAACCGGCCGTTCGGGAATTGTCCCGCTTTTCCCAATGGCCAGCACGTCCCTGGTGAGCAAGACAGCGAGAAGGCATTCAGAGAGTGTGAGAGAGAAAATAAATGGTAGATAGAGAATAAATCAGAGTGAGAGGGGAGAGGGAGGATGAGAAGCAGAGAGGGAGATGAAAAAAAGAGAGAAAAAATAATATAGCTGAGCACTGAGCAGCAAAAGGCCGGTCTGGTGAGAGAAGGTGAGTTATAGCAGGTTATAGACCTAATTTACAATTTGTTGAACGACTGCTTCAGTTGCTAGCTGAAATAACAAAAAAAAAACAAGTGAAAATCTGGTATTTTCAATGAGCAACACAGTCGTACGATGAAGGGGGGAAAAAATAGGCTTTAGGGGCCTTTCACTGCCTGTGAGGAAGTGTTTGGGTTTTATTGGTTTCATATGACACGACAGGGCCTTTTTAAGATGTTGTAGACGCGCTGGTAAAAAAGCAGTCTGCCCTCTCCTGCATTAAGTGCCCCTGTGATCTCGGCCATATTTATAGGCACTGTCTTATGTCACATGGCTTCCATTTCTTCACTTGTTGGGACCCCCTGTGGCTGCTTTTACAAGCGCAGGGATGAAGAGGTCAAGAGATCCCTTGTCAATGACCTGAAGGCTGGGGAGATGAGAGAGTGAGAAGGGCAGAGGCGAGGAGAGAGAAGGGGGACGCAGAGAAAGGTAAAGGAGGAGCGGTAATTTACTATCAGAGGCAAGTACGGAACAGCAGAAGACTCGACTAGACAGTAGAACGAGGAGGTTGTAACTCGAACGGTGTGATGGAAGACAGAGAGGTTCATTATCGTAAAAAAATTATATTATTGTATCGTAAATGATCAAACTGAACTCCAACATGCAGGGACGTGCTGGGCCCCTGATTCAGCCCGGGAAAAAGAGATGGAGAGGCCCTCGCTGCTGCTACTCAAAGATTTGCCATTTCAGATCATGACAAGTGACAAGCCATGTAGGCCAATTACATGAGTTATATTTCGTCGTTGTCGGGTGGAAACCTTGTATGTCCAAAACCGTTTATTTTGATTTTATCATTTAAAAAATGTATTAAACTAGTGAAAACAGCCGATCTACAAGCACACAACGCCTCGCACCGCGAGGCGTTGTGTGCTTGTAGATCTGCTGTTTTCACTACTTTTGTGCGACGGCCTTGTATGATGAAGCAGGGCTTTACTTTGCGAAAAAAATGTACAAATTTGAAACTTGGAGATACGAGGTTTCTGCCCGACAGTGACAATTTACTTTGTTGGCCGCCCAGCCCCCAAAATGGAACGAAGGCCAACATTAAATCTTTTAATTTTTCCTAATGGCCGGCCTGGACCGGCCGGGAATGAACCGGCCGTTCGGGAGTTGGCCCGCTTCTCCCAATGGCCAGCACGTCCCTGCCAACATGGTCCAGGCAGATGGCCGCCCACCCCAGAGCCTGGTTCTGCTCAAGGCTTTCTTTCCGTTCACAGCAGAGTATTTCCTTGCCACTATTGCCAAACGCTTGCTCACGGGGGAGATGTTGGGTCTCTGCTCTACTTGTAAAGTGTCTTGAGACTTGTGATTTGGCACTATACAATCATACCGTTGTTCAGGGACGTGCAGAAAATGTAAGAGAAGCAGGGGCTGAAGTGTCTAAAAGGGCCTTTTGGTGAAAATATTCAATAGCAGACCACCAAGCTACATGAAAAGCTTGGAGGTCGGCTATTTTCAGTACTTGATACCACACTTACACAGCGAGGGAAATTCTTTCAACATAAGATGATGCATTCAAGTTCAGGAGAGTTTGGACAAGACAATTATCTTGAATGCCGCCTTCAGGTAAGGCATTTAAAGAGGGCATTTGCATTTCTTTCACCATAGTAAAAACTGCATTCATGGTCTGGAGAGGGCACTTTTTACAGACGGGTAAAAGGGCAGGGGCTCAAGCCCCCTTTCATGTCTACTGTATGTGTGCACGTCCTTGTTGTTGTTTTTGAAGCGGTGAAAGCCGCTTCCAAGGAGTGGCTTTGTCTGTCCCGTACCTGTTTTTTGAGGATTCCCATAGATTCTCAAGGAGTGCGAATGTCTGTCCTGTACATGTCCTGTACCTGTTTTTTTGAGGATTCCCATAGATTCTCAAGGAGTGAGAATGTCTGTCCCGTACATGTCCACATGTCCCATGCATGCAGAATTGAGGATTGGTCAAGCTTCACATGACAATTTGGCCCTCCAGACAAAATCATTCATTCATTCAGAATTCATAAAAGTATAGAACTAAAGCACATAGAAAGTATAGATCTAGAACACAGAATGTATAGATCTAGAACACAGATTTCAAAGCTCTAGAACACATAGAATACAAATTCACTGCTTCACTTCGAACCGAGGTTTGATTTTTTAGTATAGCTTGATTAAGCTGTCACCACTTAAGTCACAGGAAGTCATTGCGTCCACCTTGTAGACAGTATTTGTGCAAATACTAACTATAGTGGCGTTTCCATAAAGCCCCTTAATGCGCAATAAGGCTTTTGCTCATAAATCTTTTTATGGAAACACTTCAAAATTCAAATTAACTTTCATTATCCGCAAAAACCTTTATGCACTTGGAGGAGGTGGATTTTGAGGCTTTATGGAAAAAACTAAATGCGCATTAGTGAATGGAAACGGGTCAGCCAATAAATGCGAATAAATGATGACGTTCTCGTCCATCGTCCTCCTAGTTAACACTTTCCCCTGCCGCTTAATTAACGTCCATTGTATAGCGTTAGCCCACAAAACAAACCGGATGTTACACACGGAGTGACACGGACCGTGTGTAAATTCCTCCCGTTTTCACAATGTGCCAGGCTGCCAGCTGTAGCTCTTTACAGACTGTTGTGCAAAGACAACCTCCGACAGAACCAGTGGTGTTCAATGAGTCTGCTCATGCGACAGTCACTAATTCGAATGACACCCGCAAATGGAAACAGGCTAAATTCACTTTGTCTTAATGCACATTTCTGATAATTTGCTTCCTATTTTCGAATAAGCTTATGGAAACATGACTTGTTACCCATTTCCAACTCAGAACTGCAGGACAGCCTTGCTGTAGCAAGAGGCACTACAACAACAACAACCGTCTTTTAAAAGCCAAAGTTCACAGTCCAATCCTGGTGTAATCAGAGCCATAAATATTTACACCTTAATAGCAGTCCTTTATGACTTTCATTTTCATATCAACAAGATCTTTCAAGTTGATAAAAGCACTATATGGAAATGTGTCAGTTGTCACACCCTGAAATTACCCCTATGCTGACTAAGAAAACGACAAACCCATATTGGTGTTATTACAACAGTTGTGTTGTAGAATTACACACTTAAGTGTCTTAAAACCTTTACTGGCTTTGTGCGACAGTCATTAAAATTTCCCAACCTGTGTCACTGAATGATAAAAATGATACCTGTTATGCATGATAACAGCACAATGAGGTGTAAAAATCCTGCCTGTGTCATCTATGAATGTGAATACACTACAGTAATCTGTAACCAAAATAAATAAAATGTAAAAATAAAAATAAAAACACGCACTAGCTTGCATGTAAATGTGGGTGCTGACAATGAGTGAATGTCTCTCTCTCTCTCTCTCTCTCTCTCTCTCTCTCTTCCTCTCTCTCTCTCCTCTCTCTCTCAACGTCTACCTCCGTCCTAAGGCCTCTCTCTGCATCTGCTCTCCTTCTCTAGCATGTGGTATGGCACAGAGGTTTTAGTGGGCACTAAAAATACACTGTTAAAACACAGTTTTAAAAGTTCCTAAAAGCATTTTTCCTCTCTGGGGTTGGCACTTTTATCCACGATCAGATTTCACATATGACATGAGCGCACCTGGGGAGAGGAATGAAAAGAAAGTTGCGTGGTGCGGCGGATGGGAGGGGGGGGGGCTACCCGCACACATCGTGGTCTCCTTGTAAAAATGGAGAAGGGGGGGAAGGCTAATCAGATTTATTGTTTTAATCAGAGAGGGAGGTGTCTCTTTCCCTTTGTGGTGATGACTTTGTGACCTCCGAACAGTCCCAGACAGACTCGGGTCCTCATGCAGCCTGAGATGTGAGAGACAGTGGGATGAAGTGAATGGCTGCCCTGCTTCGTCTCACTGGCTGCGCGCCTTATGTGTGTTGACACAGTTACCATCCAGCGCTGAAACTCAACTACTGCTTAACGATGCTTTATGATGATTACCGCCAACCCCAGAAAACTAGGTCACAGGACAAGAAGGGAAAGGAATATAGTGTGTAACAACTTATCATTATGAAATTACTGATAAGGATGTTCTCATTACAATCCACCAGTACAAAAAAGAAAGTGCATTTGTATAGCGCCTTTATCCAAGGCGCTTTACATAGATTGTGCATTACAGTCACCCATACATTCATACACCGATGGCGGAGGAAACCATGCAAGGCACCAACCTGCTCACCGGGAGCAACTAGGGGTTCAGAGTCTGGCTCAAGGACTCTTCGACATCAACCGGATTCGAACTGGGAACCCTCCGTGTTCTGATGACAGTGTCTCTACCCCTGAGCCAATGCCGCCCCTTTATCCACAACTTTCCAACATCCCATAGTGCATTGCGCAGAAGTTGCACAGAGCTTCCGGCGCCGCAGCCGAGTGTGATCTACAAGCTCACAACGGTTGTATCTGCGACGCGACGTGAGCTTGTATGTCTGCTGTTAACCGGAATTGTAGTGCAAAAAATTCTCCAGTAAATTCCCGCATAAAGGTACAGTACAGTACAGTTTCTTTTTTTCTTGTTTTCTTCTTTTTCTTTCACCGATTGGGTTCCTAGATTACTTACATCTTCTAACAATGTCAATTAGCTGCTACAGGTAGTTCAGGACAAGCATTTTGATTGGTCAAAAAATACTTGTGGGCTTATTCCAGATGTGCTCAAAACACAATATAGCACACCTCAGCCACGGTCAAATGAAACATGTCTCATTGCTTTAAATATCACTCGGACAAACTGAAACGTCTATCCCCGTTACGTATTTCCATGGTAACGGCCACCAATCCCCGCTTTGCTAGAATCTTCAATGTAAAATCAACTAGTATTAATTCACTAGAACTCACTCATTAAATATACTACTGTATGATGAAGGTTAGATTTTGTTGAATTAACAAAATAAAAATAAAAAAGGCAATAAATTGTTTTGTTGGTAATATGCAATTACACTCAAGGTTCTTTACTGTTATTATTGCCACTTCAACTATTCTAAATTGTTCTGTACTATAAGCCCTTTTTTATTCTTTGTCGTAGGAGGGTGTTATGGGCTCACAATGCGACAGGTTGTGAGCTTGTATATCTGTTATATCTATATATCGTCATTGTCGGGCACGGGCAGAAACCTTGTATCTCCAAGTTTCAAATTTGTACGTTTTTTCACAAAGCAAAGCCCTGCTTCATCAAACAAGGCCGTCGCACAAAGGTAGTGGAAACAGCAGATCTACAAGCACACAACGCCTCGCGGTGCGAGGCGTTGTGTGCTTGTAGATCGGCTGTTTTCACTAGTTTAAATAATTTTTAAAATGATAAACGCAAACGATCGGTTTTGGACATATACAAGGTTTTCACCCAACAACGACGATATATTTTATTTACATTTGTGAACATTTCCGCCTATAATGACACGCCAAAAATATGGATGTTGAAAATGCATAAATCTTGGCTTCATTTTGGTCAGTCAGTTGGAGTGTATTGTTGAAGCCAAGGTGTCAGGGACGTGCTGGGCCTCTGATTCAGCCCGGGAAAAAGAGTTGTAGAGGCCCTCATTGCGCGCTATAGAGAGAGATCTCTCTCCATAGCGCTGTTGCTACTCAAAGATTTGCCATTTCAGATCATAACAAGTGACAAGCCAGTGGGCCAATTACATGAGTTATATTTCGTCGTTGTCGGGGGGAAACCTTGTATGTCCAAAACTGTTTGTTTTGTATTTATCATTTAAAAAATGATTTAAACTAGTGAAAACAGCCGATCTACAAGCACACAACGCCTCGCGGTGCGAGGCGTTGTGTGCTTGTAGATCTGCTGTTTTCACTACTTTTGTGCAACGGCCTTGTATGATGAAGCAGGGCTTTGCTTTGCGAAAAAATGTACACATTTGAAACTTGCCCAACAGTGACGATTTACTTTGTTGGCCGCCCAGC
Organism: Nannobrachium achirus; assembly: GCF_963921795.1. Classification (NCBI taxonomy): domain Eukaryota; kingdom Metazoa; phylum Chordata; class Actinopteri; order Myctophiformes; family Myctophidae; genus Nannobrachium; species Nannobrachium achirus. The sequence continues at coordinate 15,485,495 of NC_137822.1, forward strand.
CCCCAAAACGGAACGAAGGCCGACATTTTATTTTTTATTCTTTTCCTAATGGCCGGCCTGGACCGGCCGGGAATGAACCGGCCGTTCGGGAGTTGTCCCGCTTTTCCCAATGGCCAGCACGTCCCTGGTTGGAGTGTATTGTTGAAGCCAAGGTGTTGCTGCTGAAGCTGTCCATGCTGCTCAGGAGGGAGTGGGTACGCCGGGGTCAAATCCAAATGTGACAACACTCACGGGGACGGGGGCCCTTGACCCCTTCTACCATCTCGTAAAAATGATTTTTATTTGCACTTTTTTCCCCCTTTTATAGTACTCTCCGTGTGTGCAGGAAGGCATTTGGGAGCAGGAAGAGGTAAAAGAAAAAAAGTCTCAAAGTCCTCTCTCTCTCAGGCACGTGCACACATTGACATCAAAGGGGGCTTGAGCCCCTGCCCTTGTACCTGTCTGTAAAAAGTGCCCTCTCCAGACCATGAATGCAGTTTTTATTCTGGTGAAAGAAATGCAAATGCCCCTCTTTCCGTGCCATACCTGAAGGCAGCATTCAAGATAATTGCCATGTCCAAACTCTCCTGAACTTGAATGCAGCTCTTATGTTGAAAGAATTGCCCTCTCTGTGTAGAAATCTGAAATCAATGCTGTAAGTCACATCTCTCGAATTGACTTGATTATGCTTAGTTCAGTGTAGTATCAAGTACCGAAAATAGCCGACTTCCAAACTCACAACGTGTCGCAGTTGTGAGCTTGGAGGTCTGCTATTTTCAATATTTTCACCAAAAGGCCCTTTTAGAAAAGTCAGCCCCTGCCCCACTAACATTCTCTGCACGTCCCTGCCCTCTCTCTCTTTCTGCGTGGGGATAGCACAGTGACAAGGGGAAGGGGTTAAGGGTGAGTTCAAGGGGGTCAAAATTCCCAAAGGTCAAAGGTCAGGTTCAGACAGGAGAGAGGTGAGCTGCTCTGTGTTTTAAGGACTTCTTTTTATATAGTGTTTCGGATAAAGACACGTGTGAAGTGTGAGTGTGAGTGCGTGTGTGTGTGTGTGTGGGGGGGGGGCATGGTCCTTTTAAAAGTGGGGGTCACACAAGTGGGGAACGAGAGAGCTTCTGAACCTCGCAGTGGTGTGAAGTAACTAAGTACATTTACTCAAGTGCTGTACAATTTTGAGGTATTTTGAGTTGTTCTAGTCTACTTTACTGGAGTATTTCCAATTTTTCAATACTTTTACTTTATACTTTTACTCCACTACAATTATTTAAAAACCTTAGTTACAAGTTACTTTGTAGATTTTGATTATTATTACAAAACATACTGTAACTAATTCAGCCATAAATATTTTGGCCATTTGAATCTACAAGGTCACAGACCAAAACTGGAACCTCGTAGGAGTAAAAAAGGAGCATTGATGCAAATCTATAGTCACTCATTGATGTCCGTGGAGTGGTACATAAAGTCTAGAGCGATGAGTATGGGACCTGTGCCCAGAACGAGGGAGAGGATTGTGGCTTTGAATAGAACATGGCCACGGAGCTAAGAGAAGGAGTAACGTAATATGTATATATGTTTTCAGATAACTGTATTGTGGGTTTTGAATGTTTTTCTTGGCCCGCCCGAACACACATCCACGTTACCGCAGCCTCTACCAGTACTAGTAGCAATGGAACCGAGTTGCGCCTATGAATCGCAGTTACACAAACACAACCCACAATTTGCAATGTTCCCTTGGACTTCTTTCTGTATTGTTCGAGACAAGACAGTGCTATGATGGAAACACAAGAAAATTAAAAAAGAACTCCATAAATCACAAAGAGGAGGTTCTTAATGTAATGTCTGTATGTTTTGGTACTTTGCTATTGTCTTTGTGTGCTTTTGTAATGTTAAAGCAGCTATATGCTGCCAAAAATGTGTGGGTTCGACATACATTGTACTTGTATATGTAAGCTAACAGAACCTCAATAAACAAATTTTGAAAACAAAACAAAAAAACTAAGAGGAGGTTCAACTCGGTTTTGAAGAGATTAGAGGTGTACTCGCACTAGCCAATGACAAGTCCCTGCTGCTATACAAACAAAATACCCCTTTTCTGTGAGCTGTAATCAGAGATCCAATCAAAGCCAATGGCCATACCTCTGCTGTGATTAGATTTTGGTTACCGGTAATTTATTTGTCTCAGATTTTGGGAAGAATGACCACATGCAGTACTATGAGTGATAAATACGATCCATTTTATTTAGTCTCATATACTGTAGCCTATACAGGTACACAACAATAGCAACAATAGTTTATCCACTCTGAGAATCGGTTCACGTTTATCTTCATGTAAACTGAAAAAGAGAATGCATAAGTGGGGTCTGAAAATCGTTGTCCAATGGTATTGTGTGAATACCGTCCAGTATACAGTATGTGTTGTTTCCCATACATTTGTCATTTTTAATTTGTGAAATAAATGTGCACTCTTCTGCAGCACATTGTACATATTGGAATTGTTGTTGTCATAATTTGAATATAACTTCAGTAACACAGCCCCCCACCCCGCACACACAATGTTGATATGGTTGTTAAACAAAACATTACACCATTCTACGAAACAGCAATCTGAGAAAAAATTCCAAAATGACCCCATCACCCCTGTGTGCTTCTCTGGCATGTGGAGGCCTAATTCTCCAAACAGTGATCACTATAGTATAGATGGGATTAGATTAGGTTAGATACGATTAGGGATTGTTTGGGAATAAACATTCAATGTGATTCCGAACCCGTAATCCTAGCACTATAGTCTGTAATCCATGTAATCCATGGGCAGGCTTGTTTACACTCTGAAGAGAGTACAAAATGAACCAAATGGACCTGGGTCCATTTGGTTCCTTTTGCACTCTCTTCCGAGTCAGGAGGTGCACAACCCTAACCTCGCGTCACCAGGCTTTTCTCTGGGCGGAAAGCCTGGTTTTCGTTCCGAATTGACAGTGTGATGTGATCTGGTCTAGAGCACACTTTCTATAGTGGTTCTCAACCTTTTCAGGCTGCAACCCCCAAAATAATCATATTTTAACTGGGGACCCCCCACCCTATGAGCACCAAGAATAGAGGTATTAAAAAGTCCTTAAATTGTCGCTTTAGAAATGTGCATATACCCTCTGTACACTTAAACATTATGTTGGGTTATTTACTGTTGAGTGAGAAAACAATGTTGTACATTAAGTTAATAATTTGGGGACCCCCCTAGGGGTCCCGACCCACAGGTTGAGAACCACTGTTCTACAGTACGGTCATTTGCACATACACACACGCACACACACATATTATATCTCTAAGACCAGACTGGATCAGAAACCTGCAAAGCGACTTGATCCCTGTCTAGTAATCCCTGGTGTGCGATCCCTCTGCGGTGTCTCAGGATGTGTCTGATTAGGCCCGGTGGGTGTCCGTCTTCCCTGCAAACAACATGAACTCTGTAGGGTCACCAGCTGTCCTCAGTACACACTACAGGAAAACCATCCTGGCCCCGTGACACATGATATGTGATGTGTAACTGTATCGGATTATTTATATAAAATCTTTATCAGCAAATGTGGCAGAACACTGAAACCCTGCCACGCCTCTCTCATCGAGAGTAAACGCCATCCTCTGAGACACCGACACGTTGTGGTAAATGTATCTCTGTCTCTCAGTATGAAATTCTCATCTAAAATGTGACATTGTCTAACTTTGGATCGTATCATTTGTGCACGGTTTTGTTGCTTTGTATAAAAAATAAACGGGGGTCGAAAGGATTACCGTGATCCCATTTGTGGACATTTATGATAGCAGTCGTTAGGCTGGCCTTGAAGATATTGTAAAAACTCACAGCTACAGTGCAACTTTTATTTATGATGTCACTGATTTTGTGATGGCTGGCACACATGTAGCAAAGTGGTCGTTTTTTGAAAAGGCCAATCATCTCAGCTTCATTGGTCTAGTGCTGAAAAAGATATTATTTATAAGTCCCAATCAAAAAAGCTGTGACCGAAAAGCTGTTGCATCACGTCTCCCTGGCGCCCATAACTCACTCTACACTGGGAGATTAAATGTGGAGCCGGGTGAATTAAAATGGACTGACCGGCGCTTGTTTAGAGGCTGGCCGTGGCATGCGCAAACACACACACACACACACACACACACACACAGTCACACTCACATGCACATGCCCACACACAAACTGGGCGCACACATACTGCGTATATCCCGAACGCTCGTGCACACGCACGTTGCACGCATGTACACACAGTACACACACACACACACACACACACACACACACACACACACACACGAGTGAGTGAGTGAGTGAGTGAGTGAGTGAGTGAATCAATTCCTGTCTCCGCTATCAATCCATATCCCGAACGTTTGGCCTCTTTCTGTGAATAAACTGAGCTACAGTCCTAACAGCAACCCAATACTTTATATATTTCACTGGTGTCAAAGTCTCAAACTGAGCTGATACCTTCTGGCACTTGGCAGAAATGTCTCCCCACTTGAAAGGTGCTTGGCCGAGAATAGCTCTAGTTTTGTGTGTCTGTCAATGTAAAAATGTGTGATGCTGAAAAGCGATGACCTGTGGCCTATCGTATAAGATGCTACACTGTAAAATCCTCAGTGTTCATTTGACCCTGAGTGTGTATACACATTGAACCAAATGGGCCCTTACGGGTCCGTTTGGTTCCATCTGTACCCTCTCAAGGAACACTCAGGACTGCAGTGTATTCTCAACACAAAAAGTCTCTATTCACCTTGAAAGAAAACTGAAACAATTTGTTTTTCTTTTGTTCCTCTTTCCAGAAAGCCCTCCATTGACGGCCATGTGGTGACGTGCTCAATCAGTGGGAAACGGAGTGCCCGTCAGGGCGGGGAGGAGCTCACTCACCCCCGCCGTGTACACGGCGGCGACAGAGACGGGACTCAGGCAGGGGCGTCACACCAAATTCTGGGCCCTGGGTACAAGGATTCACTGCGGGCCCCCCATGAATGTTAACTATTGAAAAATAGCAGACATACAAGCTCACAGCGCGGCACCGAGTGCCGCGCTGCGAGCTTGTAGATCTGCTATTTTTGAAAAATCGTGAAAATATGTGCAAGAAACCTATGTCAAGGACCCCCAAGATGATATGTATTTGGCCACGGACCCCGATCTCAAAATATTTAGTTCCAGGGACCCCCAGAAGCAAAATTTGAGTTAGAAATGTTCGCTTAAAAAATACATATATTCAAAGATTTTCACACATTTTCACAACTTTTCAAAAATAGCAGATCTACAAGCTCGCAGCGCGGCACTCGGTGCCGCGCTGTGAGCTTGTATATCTGCTATTTTTCAATAGATAAAGTTATTAGGGCCCCTCCAACACCTTGGGCCCCAGTAACTCAGTCCCACTTTCCTACCCGTTGTGACGCCCCTGGACTCAGGTAACCGGCAAGTGTAATTACGAGTCGGGCCTGATCCCTGTGAGTGCTCCCACTGACCACTTTCTCCACCGGCGGCACAGCGGGCTTTGGCACGGGTGGCAGAGAGGGTCACTGTTTAATAATGAACAGGTCGAGCCGGCTGTAACGGATACATGCACCTGCTTTATGCATCAGTCAATTACCTAATTAGAACTCTCTCCCTCAGGGGAAAGCTAATACCTGTCTCGCTGGAGCGACGGGACAAACCCCTCCATGTGAACGGAGGTGCTTAGCGGACAGACAGATACCTGTGTGTGAGGCTTTGTGTGCGAGTGAGAGACTTTCTGTGCGTGTTTGTGAGCTTGCGTGCGCGCGCGTGTGTGTGTGTGTGTGTGTGTGTGTGTGTGTGTGTGTGTGTGTGTGTGTGTGTGTGTGTGTGTGTGTGTGTGTGTGTTAGGGATGGGACGATATGCGATATGATCGTTTATCGTGATAAAAAACACTCACAATAATCGTATTGTGGAGATTTAATTGATTGTGATATCGCCCTCCGTCATGCACTGGGAGAAATTCACCTTTTATTTGCCGAGCTTCATATCCGGTACCATGTAAACCCCCTATAATGCTATTTTTTGGCAAATGTTCCACCCCAGGATAACGGATTTTGATTATCGCGACAATATCGTATCGATTTATTTTGTCACAATAATCGTGATATGAAATTTTCATATCGTCCCATCCCTAGTGTGTGTGTGTGTGTGTGTGTGTGTGTGTGTGTGTGTGTGTGTGTGTGTGTCGGTGCATGTGTGTGGGTGTAAGCGTGAGCAACAATAGAAAGGGGGGTTCCATATAGCTTTGCACAGATCAGGTACCCAAGGACACTCATGGGAAATTGTGCTCTCGGAGATTGTGATCCACTGACTATCCACCCACCCCCACCCCCCCAAACACACACACACACACACACACACACACACACACACACACACACACACACACACACACACACACACACACACACACACCTGCTGCCCTCGACTATTCAACTCGACTATTCAACTCACCCTGAGAAAGTGATCCATGAAACCCAGATGACGGGGGGGTGACGGAGGGTGTACCCTGGTTCTTTGTAAGAGGATTTAGATGTACGTATGTAAGTGGGCACGCTCACCGGAGCTCCGTGATGAGCGAAGTGGTGGTGCGTTCTGAGGGTGTGGCCGACTGATTGCGAGGTCAGATCATAATGGTCTCCTCGTGGCCGCGGCTGCGGGCCCACGCTCTAATGACGCAAGGACAGCTGTGTGTCCAAGCTTCTCACTTGAACAGTTCAGCATGGGAACACTGAGGTGGAGCCAGAGGAAGCAGAGAGAGGAGGGAGAGTGATAGGGCATTGGGGCTGCCTGCCTGCCTCTCACGTTAATTGCGTCCATTTGTAAGAGTGCACAAATGTTACGGGTCCTTTTGGTTCCGCTTGTACACTTTCGGAGATAACGGGACACTTTACCGACTTTATGTTAATATGATTGGTCCTCACCAGAGCGATGTTGAGAGAGAGAAAGTTACGACATACTGTACCAAAGCCAATCTATTGTCAATGAAGAATATTCAGTATTCAATGCTGTTTTACCAAAACCAACTTACAGTTATTGTGGAATCTGTTTCGGTGTCCTCAGACATAACAACAACAAGATTAAGAAGAATGAAGACGAACACTTGCCATCAGGCGACCAATGGTTCCAAACACTATACTGTCTGTGTAGCTCCGAACATTGGGGCGGCAGTGGCTCAGGGGTAGAGTTGCCGTCTAAGAACACGGAGGGTTCCCAGTTCGATCCCGGGCTCCCCCACAGTTAGTGTCGAAGCGTCCTCTGAACCCTATAGTTGCTCCCGGCGAGCAGGTTGGTGCCTTGCATGGTTTCCTCCGTCATCGGTGTTTGAATGTGTGTGTGTGTGAACTGTGAATGGGTGAATGTAATGCACAATCTCTGTAAAGCGCCTTGGATAAAGGCGCTATATATAAATGCACCATTTACCATTGAATCTTCATAACGGGTGTTGATGAAGCTTGCGCAATGCAGGAACCACGTGACAGCACTGCGGCGAGATGAAAGAGTGCTATAGCGCTCTCTTTCAGCGGTCTGGTCCTCACTAATGCTCATTATACGACGGTACCATTTCTGTCTTGCTCTGTGTCTCAGAGGTGGGCTGTGTGTGGATAGTTCGGAAATTCGCCTACCAATGATATCATCGCTGATGATTCCAAACTAATGGAAAATACAGCCTCTCTCTTCCTGGAACGTTGAAATAGAAGCCACTGTTGTTGCATCAACTTGCATCAATAAGACATCGTAAAAAAAAGTTTGAAATGACCATCGATGATGTCATCGGCTGACTAATTTCCCCCCGGAACTAGCCATAGGCCACCTCTGAGGCACACGATGTGAGTGTGTGGAGAGAAACGTCCATTTGGTTACATTTGCAACACTCTCAGAGTTAAATAAATGTATTGCTGTCCCATGTAAGAGCAGCGAGGTGGAGACGGAGGGAGGGGAGTTAGAGTGATGAGACTCTCACTCTCTCTGAGGAGAAGGGGGCGGGCGGGCGCTGGACGTTCAGCATCGCTCCAATGTTTAGTCCATATATCTTCATCAAGGTATCCCATGATCCCACACTCTGCCCTGCCCCGCCCAGCCCAGCCCGCTCTGTCAGGGAAGGAGAATGACAATCAGGAAAATGCACAAACATCACTCCCCCTTTCCCAAAGCAAACCAACAAGACATCGCCGTCACCGATACCCTGTACACACACACACACACACACACACACACACACACACACACACACACACACACACACACACACACACACACACACACACACACACACACACACACACACACACACACAAACACTCATACACTCATACATACATGTCCACGCACGCACACACGCACGCACGCACAGTGTTTTACTACACAAAAAAATCAATTCCTGCTTATTAATAATGACTATGGTGTAAATCTCAGTGCTGCGAGGGAGAAGGATAAAATGGAGAAAAGAACCGGGGCTGGAGATAGGAGGGGGGAGGGGGGGGGGGGCATGTTCCTAAAAATCAATTTTCACACAACAGAACTATTAGGTTATTGAGAAGTGGGATGACTGATTGGGAGGCTGTAGCGGGAAGGGAGATGTAGAGATGAATTGCCTACTCACACTTTGTGTGTGTGTGTGTGTGTGTGTGTGTGTGTGTGTGTGTGTGTGTGTGTGTGTGTGTGTGTGTGTGTGTGTGTGTGTGTGTGTGTGTGTGTGTGTGTGTGTTTGCGCATGCTTGTGAGGGTGTGAGCTGTGTCTATGCCTGTGCAATGTGCATGCTTGAAGGTGGTCATGTGATTGCTATGTATATGTCCGAGATGCTGCGAGAGTAACAGGGTTTTAAATTAGTCTTCATACGTATAAGGTACGTATATAGATATTACTGATGGTTCATTATATTTTGCCAATTAAGTAGTAGTTAGCATTCAGAGCATCATAATCATGTTATCAACTACCTGTTAATTAAGAATCTTCCTTGGCACTCAGGCGGCGCAGTGGTAAAGTCCCAGCCCACCACCACTGAAGGTTGTGGGTTCCGAATCCCCTGTGGTGCAACCGGCTATGTCGGGCGTCTGTGCGAACACTTATTGGTCTGTGTTCGGGGGAGGGAAGCCGGACGGGGAGGGTGATACTGGTCATTGCATGTATTCCTATGGGCTGGGGCGGCACCTGTCAGTGTTGGGCGGGAGGAGTAGGACGAAGGGCTCCTCACTGGCAGATGAGTCAGTAGAATACAACAGCAGTGTGACAACACAGAAATGTGTGTGGGGAGGAATCATTTGGTATAACAACTAAATTGGGGCATAAAAGGGGTAAAAATAATTGGCTAAAAACCCTCTGGGACAAAAAAAAAAGAATCTTCCTTGATTCCTACATTCCTCCCTTCATTAATACTTCCTTCTTAACTTCTTTCTTCCCACCCTTCAATCCTTTCTTCCTTCATTAGTTGGTGGGTATCTTCCTTTCTTCCTTGTTTTCCTTCCTTCCTTCCTTCCTTCCTTCCTTCCTTCCTTCCTTCCTTCCTTCCTTCCTTCCTTCCTTCCATATCGTCACTGTCAGGCAGAAACCTCGTATCTCCAAGTTTCAAATTTGTAATTTTTTTCGCGAAGTAAAGCACTGCTTCATCATACAAGGCCATCGTGCAAAAGTAGTGAAACAGCAGATCTACAAGCACACAACGGCTCGCGGTGCGAGGCGTTGTGTGCTTGTAGATCGGCTATTTTCACTACTTTAAATCATTTTACAAATGATAAATACAAAACAATCGGTTTTGGACATACAAGGTTTCCACCCGACCACGACGATATTGTAATGGTTGAGATGAAGAAGTGACACCAAGCCCGTGCACTTTTTCTGCTCAGCCTCCTGAATTAAAGAGAGGGATGTGGCCTGTCTCAGCGAGAAATCCCAAAGTGCTTGCAGACTCCTAGCTGCTAATACAGCTAATGCAGTAATGTAAGGGCCGAGGCGATTAATGAGAGCGCTCTGGCCCTGACATCTCAGACACCCTAATGTTACTGCAGCGTCTCCCTGGTCGTGCTTTAATCCATCACCGGCCACCATAACCCAATTACGGCCTGACGCTTTACTTTTAGCTCCTCTGCTGGGTCGTTCACACACATCTGTAGAGGGCACACAAACACACATGCCGCACCCTAGCAAGCAAGCATGCACACACACACACACACACACACACACACACACACACACACACACACACACACACACACACACACACACACACACACACACACACACACACACACACACACACACACGCATGCACACGCGCACGCACCCACACATTTATTTAAGTGTTTGAGCATAGACAGACATACACAATTTGGGGAGAGAAATGCTCTGTAATGGGATAGTTAGACACACGCACGGTCGCACGCACACACACACACACACACACACACACACACACACATGCACGCACGCACGCACGCACGCTTGCGCACACACACACACACACACACACACACACACACACACACACACACACACACACACACACACACACACACACACACACACACACACACACAATATACACTAGTAGAGTCTCAAATGATTCAGTCACGCAATATATAAACAACAACGACTTAATCCCCCTCATAGGATACATACAGTACTGCTTGTAAAAGTTGTACAAATCCGTACAACTTTAGATGCCGGCTATATGCTTCTTGATGTCAGGTGGATGATCACCTTGTATTGAGGTCTCTCTGAATCACTTAGCAGCTAGGCAGACATCCAAATAAGGCTACGGTGAATATGACATACAGTATTGTAACTTAAATTATGAATATAATTATGCCAATTAGCCCATGTTACCTTAGAAGTAGTTCAGCCACACTTCAAAGGTATTTGTTTTGAAACTTGCAGAAATTCAGGCCTTTCTGTCACGGTGCTCTGATTTATATTGTAGTCAGCTAATTTCCTCATTTCCTGGATTGCCATTGTGTAACTGGCAGAACCCCCGCTGTCTTGTTTGGATAGTAATCTTAGCATGATGCCCGGTTCCCAGTGGTACATCAGCATAGGCTCCAGTCATGTGGTGGTGGTGTGGGGGGCATATGCACTGCATTTTTCATGAGACCCTCCTGTGCAATATTTATGATCCACCCTGATAAATTTAAAAACAATACTTGACTTTTTTTTCTCTCCTCCCAACAGGATCACTGTGACAAGATCCAGCTGCCAGACCCTGGAGCGCGAACAAAGAAACCTTGATGTGATGCAGTGCAGGAACTAGACCTTCGCATGGTTCCCATCTATACTTCACTGTACAGCAGTGTCGCGCGGCGAAACGGGCGACCTGCAAGCTCACAGAAGAGCTTGCGAGGCTTGTAGATCGGCTGTTGTCGCCCCGTGGTAGCATAACCCGACCCGAGTACATATAAATCAAAGCAATATGCTCCAAGACGCCAGTGATTTTAGAACAGCTACTATAAGTAGCGTTGTTAGGCACAATGCAGACTGTACTGTAAACCAGTGGTTCTCAATCTTGCAGGCCGCGACCCCCAAAATAATCATATTTTAACTGGGGGACTCCCCCCCCCCCCCCCCCCCCCACCACCACCCTGACGAGCACTAACAGTTGAGGAGTTACATTGTGTATAACATGGTTCTATTGTGAAAATAGCAGATCTATATATGCTTACAATGCCTCGCACCGCAAGGCGTTGTAAGCATGTAGATCATCTATTTTCACAATTTCTGCCTCTAATATTTGACAATTTGGCCAATGTTTAATTTGTTAGAGGTATTAAAAAGTCCTTAAATTGTCACTTTAGAAATGTGCAGATACCGTCTATACACTTCAATTTCGGGTTGGTTTGTTTACTGTTGTTGAGTGGGGAAACAATGTTGCACATTAAGCTAATCATCTGGGGATCCCCCAAAACAATTTGGGGACCCCCCTGGGGGTCCCGACCCACAGGTTGAGAACCACTGCTGTCAACCACGGCCTCACAGTGCTTATTGCTTTTATAAAACTGTTACAAAATATAGCACAGTAATCACAGACATAATCCATAAAGGTTTTTAATAACAAAAGGTTTTCAATAACAATTTCACTGCAAGAGTAATTGCTAAAAAGGAATCACAAAAAAAAAAACACTGCAAAAAGCATTCTGAATGGTGTGTCTGTCAGCCAATCATAGACCAGAAATATTTGTTTAATAATGATATTGAAGACATTGTAGTGACCTACCTATTTGTCTGCTTTGTATTTTTATTGTGCTTTGTGATTTTTTTATTGTACTTACTGTAGTGTATATCTATTGCTACAGCAATTTGGTTAACGCTGGTGTTCTTAAATGTGCTGTATAAATAAAGATCTTTCCCTCTGTTCTTCACTGCCTATATCCCTCTCTCTTTCACTTCTGTCTGTTATGTCACAGCACTGTAACCGCATTGTCAATCCAAAGATCTATGTACTGGCTTCCTTTAAATCAGGTGGATTGACTTCTTAAGAGTTACTGGAGGAGCCTACTTCCATTAGCCACTCCCCAACTACTGCAAATTAACTTAAATGTACCCGCTCAATAAAGTTCAAGACAATCATTTGCATGTCAATGTCCTTTTTTTTCCTTCAGGGCTCTCCCAAACATACAGCTGACTCGTGCAAATCCTCCAGCTAAGTTAAGATGGCTGTGATTTCACCATACTGTTGCCAATTATACAAAAAGCTGATTGCTAAGGGAAATTGGTTTAATTGGAATGGAAACCGAGCAATCTGGTAAAAAAAAAAAAGAATGAAGAAATACTATAAAATAATAAATAAATAAACGTTACAAACAAAATATTACACTTGAACATGGTTTCATTTATTTGTTTCTTTCAGTTAGCCTACATTTGTCTCTTTCAGTTAGCCTACATAACTTTCTGTTAAAGGGGGTGTATGGTGATGTTGTTTTGTTCAAATAAGAGCTCTATAGTATGATAGTAATCATTTCCTTATAGTTGCTAATCATGTTTGTATGGTAAAAGGTGGCTGCCCATCTCATCAGCTCTTTAGTCAGAAACTAAATTACATTTGCAGGTCTGGATACTACATTTAATTATCTTTGTGGTGTTCTCTCACTTGAATGGATCAAATTAGAATCCAAACCTGGACATGGAACACTTTATATCAAATTATGGATTATGGAATTAGCTTTAATTAGTCTTACTGTTGATGCTTTTTTGGGGGTTATTATGTTAGTCATCAGACTTACAGCTAATGATGACGACAATTGACAACATGAAGCACTAGTTAAAGGCTCCATCAATATTATGGGTGTCCAGTATAATCATATAACAGATGGTTCTGAACAGTTCAGGCCAGTGAAATGCATGTCAGTCTAAACCTCTGGATAACAATGTATCTGGGAGTCCAAATTAACATCCTCATACATCATAGCACTTACCCGTTAGTTTCATTTGACTTGCAGCGATTAATTGTATGTCTTAATATGACATTCAATGCCACTGCCCATCTTCCAATCAATAGATTGAAAGACCAGGTTCTGATTACACTCCCCCAAACCGCCGCTCTTCTTTCCCAACTCTACCCCATCGTCCGCAGCGTCCGTGTCATCATCATTACCAAGTGTTTGAGCTGGATTCATGTCACTAAATGAGTTACCTCGCATCATTAGTGGCTGATATCATGTTCACACCAAGCTATAGCAATACTGGAATCAGAGGAGAAATGGGTGTGATGTTAGGGGTGAGTGTGCAGGGTTCTATTTGGGGCAGTGGTTCCCAAATGTTTTAGCTTGTGACCAGAAAGAGAAATTTACCTGTTACCCTTAAGCTGGTGAAATAGTACCCAGCTAAAATGTGTCCATGACCCACAATTGGGTCCTGACCCAGTGTTTGGGAAAGAGTGATTTAGGGGAATCACCGGGGTTAAGCGTGCTAGAATGATACGATACCCCACCATGCATGCACCACCTGCTCCCATGCACCTGGAGTGTAGACTGCAGGTGTTGACCTGGCTCCAGGTAAAGAAGTGAAGATCAGTTTGATCAGATGAACAAGGCTGGGGATGATTTTATCTGTCATGATAATCTGTACCGTAAAATAAATCCCCTGTGTTATCCATTTGTATCTCTGTGTGTGTACAAATTACTGTTACAGGTCCATTCGGTTACATTACATCAAAGTAAATGATCACAAGAGATTTGTATTTTATAGGCAGAATTTCGGCCTCTTCTCTGGTTCAACACAGAGCACCTGATTTGTCGTCTTTTCTATTTTTTGGTTTCTCTCTCTCTCTCTCCCTCTCTCTCTCTCTCTCTCCCTCTCCCTCTCCCTCTCTCTCTCTCTCTCTCCCTCCCTCTCAGATGTCAGCCTGCCAGAGACAAAGTTGGTCAGAAAAACAAGAGGGGTGGAGTCGTGGACCTCTGAGGAGGAGACCTCGCAGCGCGCTCAAGTGCTATAAGTGCCCGGGAGTCGTCTTACAAGAAACACTTATTGCATTTTGTATTGAGCATGATGTTATGAAAAATTAATGTAGTGATGGGGCTCCCTCTTCTCCAGTCTGTGTGTGTGTGTGTGTGTGTGTGTGTGTGTGTGTGTGTGTGTGTGTGTGTGTGTGTGTGTGTGTGTGTGTGTGTGTGTGTGTGTGCACGCGCATGTGTGTACTGTATGTGTGCGTGCGCATGTGTGTACATGTGCGGATGAACATGTGTGTGCAAATATTTGTTCTTGATATCTTTGTGTGTCTATCTGAATATACAGTATGTACTGTATGTGTACATGCACTTGTTTGTGCTCAAGTCCATGCTTGTGTGCGTGCGTGCGTGCGTGTGCGTGTGCGTGCGCGTGCGTGTGTGTGCGTGTGCGTGTGCTTGTGCGCGTGTGTGTGTGTGTGTGTGTGTGTGTGTGTGTGTGTGTGTGTGTGTGTGTGTTGAAGTGGCGCCAGTTGAGGGGGGGGACTTCCTTGCATAATTATATACAGTACATATCACACAGATTTCCATCTCCAGAGGCCTGACGTGTCAATTAAAGTACCCAATGAATCAATGACAGGCACTTTATTGACAATCGTTACTGTACAGGCATGAGGCTTCCCTGCATTTGGAGCTTATATTCCCTCAGGTTCATGCATAGTATTGACTTCAGTATTGGCAAAGCAATAGTATAAAAAATACTATACCCGAAAGTGGGGCGGTGTACAGTATACAAAAAAACAATAACAGCAGAAAGTAATGCTTGCAGTGCAATGCAACATGCCATAATATTAGAAGCACTTTAAACTGAGCTTCTTGCGTGAAACTTACTATGGAATGTGTACGTGCTACTGTATGTAATTGAGCTGGATTATGTTACTTGCTGTACCCTAGTGTTTCTCAACCTTTATACTTAGTATGTTAGAACCCCAGTTTGATATGCATAAGGCCACAGACACCCTTTGACAATTTATTTATTTTTCATCTTTGGGGCCCCACTCTACAATGTAAAATCCTCAGTCTAAATTTTACTCTGAGAGTTCGTTTTGGTTCCATTTGTACAGGCTTACAAACTTGTAAGGGTCCATTTGCTTCCTAACCTAAAATATTTACCTGGGGACCCTGAAACCTAAAGACCCCTGTGGGACCACGGAACACACCATGAGAACCAGTGCACTACAAATTATGCAAAAATATGATATCCCATTCTTACTCCAATAGTAAGAATGGGAATTCAAGTTCATTACATTCTCATAGAGATCACTCAGGGTGGAAGAAAGAGTCAACCTGCAATGGGTCTGATCTTCAATATACTCAGAGGAACAGTGCCCATGCAAGTACATGTCAAACTGCTTCTCCAAAGTGAGAGACACCCATGAGCATATAAACCCAGAGGGAGCTTTTTGGGACCGTAGGTCACAAGTTTAGTATGTGAACGGTCACAGCTTGTCCTTATGTATGTATCTCTGTCTATAACGCCTAACCTCGCCCACCAGGCTTTCTGAGAGAAAGTGTTCGTTCACAACAGACCGTTTGGTTTCCGCCTAAAGCGTGGAAACCACTAGAAGAAGCGGCGTCGCTTTGATTTGGTTCCCCCGTTTCTTTCCCCAATCCCTATTAAAATGCTCGAGTAGCCTAGTGTAGTCTTGCCAGTCGCTAAAAGTTGGACTAAAAGATGCATATACCAATACCAAACACATTTTTCGAAAGCAAAACTACGCCGCATCAAGGAGTTTATCAGGTAGGCCCTAAAAGTATGTCCTTGAGCGCAAGGGAATATTTTGGGTTAAAACTGAATCCGGTTTGATAGTTCAGGCAAATTGTAGTCCTTTGAGTACTACAACAAGACGTAAAGTGGTTTCCTCTCCCGACCGGATCAAACCTCGAAAGGTTAAGTGATCCCCTGACACTGTGGTTCTATGGGTTTGTCGCTCTGACACAATGCTCTGACGTCACTGTGATGTCAGGGGAACCACTCTTAACAGAACTCTTAAACCAGCAGTAGATTCACAAAGATACTACCCACCTGTATTCCATTTCATTGTGGAAAATAGCAAACCTGTATCCAATAAATGGTTGTGTATTATTTTGAGTAGATCAAAAGAAATCTTATATAAAGGGATTTGGCAAAAATGATATGTTCTGTGCAATTTTCCTATGTTACCAAATGTGGCCTGGCATTGAACCAACCAGGATTAGGGACCTTTTGAAATGCCTTTTTTTTTTTTTTTTTTTTTTTACGTGTGGCCATTTACAACAGATATTCGGTCCATGAATCAAAGAAATGTGTATACTGTACATGTCCGACATCCATATCAAAATCTGGACGTCAAATTCAAGAAAAGTCCATAATATGATTTCAACATGTGCTCTGAAACTGTGATAACTTATTTCTATGAGCGTTTGAAAATTTGAAGGAAAAAAAAGCTCTTCTGTTTTTCTGATGGCCAGAAAGAAAACGGTTAACCACTTTCATTGTGATGTTAACATTTTTTCACAAACAGCAAAAACAGCAAATCTACAAGCTCACAACACGTCACAAGGCAAAGTGTGGTGAGCTAGTAGATCTGCTACGTTCACTATTTGTCGTACGACGACGTATATAGGGCTTAAGTGGTTAAAGGTTCTCAAGGTCGCACATATAGGGGAGATGTGGTGGGTCTTGTGCAAGCTGTGGATGTTACGGTAATGAAATGCAAAGTGGGTTCGACAGCTAGAGGCTGCAATAGTTATGGCCCACATCTGTTAGATCATTAACAGCTGAGGTGAAACGGGAAATGATGTTGGTCTGACCCCTGGGCACAGGGGTTGGCAACCCCTGGCGTGACACACAGGCACTTTAAGCATGGTGTGGCTCAGAATCAGTGGGGTCAAGTGGAGGAGAGGGCCAGGGCCAGGTTAGTAGAAACCAGATCTAGCTGACCAGGGGAGGGATCAGACCTTAAGTCTTCCGGCTGTTTCTGACACCAGACCTGCTGCGCTGCTGCACTGGGATAAGCATGGATAGCAGGCGACAGAGGGAGGTATTAGGTCTGAATGTTTCTTCTCTTCTCTTCTCTTCTCTTCTCTTCTCTTCTCTTCTCTTCTCTTCTCTTCTCTTCTCTATATATCTCTGAAAGTAGGTGTCAAACATCTCTCTTAAGTGATGGATGGGTTGTGAACTACTGACCCAATCAAACGCACCCAGAAGCCCTCCTGCCAAGTAACACAAACAACAGCCACGAGACATGCACAATGACAGGGGGGGTCACTACACTATGTTTCACACAAAGACACAGGAACATTCACATGTATAATATTGTATTTTACAGTTAGTGTAATAGGCTATAATAAAGAAGGTGAGCTGGATAAAACATGTGCAGTCTTTCACATGGTGCTTGGATTAGGCTACTTACTCAAACACGCGGGCAGAAATGAACACAACCAATGCATGGATGCACAGAGAGCAGACTCTGAAGATAGACAGTCAGCAGTCTCCTAAGGCTATAGAGCTCAGCTTCTGCATTGGACCACACAGGAGAGATCAGCAGAGTATATGTCTGGAAGGCTCCATGTAAATATCATAGCTTTTACCTCCCCCAAATTAACAGTTCATATTAGAACTGCAGGAGCCATGAATTGGTTTAAAGTTGGTTATATTCATGTATTTTGTCAATCACTGTGGTGTGTGGATGATTGAGTGACAGGCATAGGGTGGACCTTTTTTTTTTTTTTTTTTAACCTCAAAGGCACCTCTTATTCACCTTCTGAGCACCTAGAGTGAGAGGGGGGGGGGGGGTGAATGCAAGCCACACTTTTTGTTGACCACTTTATTTCACTTTATTTGCTAGTTATCTTTGCTTTATTTACTTTCTATTATTATGAGTTTAAAGGAGCTATAGACAACTTTTTCATTGTAGGGCCGACACTTTGTTTACATCCTAGTCTATAGACTAGAATGTAAACAAAGTGTCGGTCTGACAATGGCCAAAATGATTATTTTATCATTATTTTACGCTTTTTGTGGTCATTTTTGAATAGAAACACATATATGAAGCTTGTTTTTTTATAAAATATTTTCGACACATTATTTTTATTTTAGCATCCGTTTTTCAAGAAAAAGTTGACTATAGCTCCTTTAAGTACTATTTAAGTTCCCTTTCTGTTTCTTTAATAAAACACCTTAAATGTATTGTTTGGATTCAGCTAATCTTCTTTTGTTTGGAAAGCACGTCGGCCAATATAGGCCCACCTCACCGCCTCTCAGCGACTTATTAGTTTGTTTCCCGCAGTCGCTTACAAGTACTATTCTGAAGTTAGATTAGAATCAATCATATGCTCGGGTTGAATTTAATAATGTTAGAATTGATTAAATCATTGTTACTCGAGTCAAGTCACAAAAAATAAGTCCAGTATATCCAGCATACCACTGTTTCCCAAACACTGGGTCGGGACCCATTTGTGGGTCAAGGACACATTTTTATGATTTCTTTTTTTTTTTTTGGGTTCCTACATTTTGTTTTTAATTATTATTATTTCAATTTCATTTTCAAAAAACATTCCATAAAAGCAAAAAGAATCATGAATTTAAAACAAAATGTTATAGTTTTGAATCTTTTAATTATAAATAGGCTAGTGAAAATAGCGGATCTAAGCTCACAAAACAAGCAAATGTCTAATCTCTTGTTTGGGTCTTATGAGCTGAAAAGTTTAGGAACCACTGCAGAACAATATTGGAAGTCTGTGTCATTGACTCAATGCAACATCCTCAGTTTTTGAGAATGCAGATTTGATGGAAAATAGCCTATGTTGTTTTCCCCCAGAACCATGGTAGAGCCAGAGGGTGAGAAGGCCCTTGCCTTGCCACCATGTTAAGTATGGATCAGTAGGATTTTCTCATTGGTCTGCCCCGGGGGTTAAACGTGGTGAAAGACCATGTCACTGTCTGCAAACATATAATTAAAAGCTTAAATACTGTAGCCTAAGCCCCAGTCTTTTGTCGTGTTATGTGATACCCCATCCTCTTCATCACCTTATCTGCCCAAAGTCAGGATCAGTGAATGAACAAAGACTTTGGCCAGTCTATATTAATATCTGTTTATTTATTTGTACATTGCATTTATTTATTTATGTTTTACAGTATCTTGAAAATAATAAATAAATAAATAAATAGTGAGAATAACAGATCATTTAATTGGATTTTTGATTAATAGTATTTATTTGTGTATATATATATGTCACGGTTTGTTAGAGAAACAGGACGGTCGAGAAACAGAGCACTCGTGGTGCCGCACGGGGCGGAACAAGCGGTCGCCCACAACAACGTCCTCCAGGCGGAGCCGCTCGATTGTCCACGACATTGCAAGCGGCGCGAAGGCCAGCGGACCTTGGGCCAGGGCCGCGCGGCCGGCGGAGCGCCACGCGAGTTACGAAGCCGTGGTGAATGCAATCGTTATATTTATGCCCAGGCCGTAAGGCCTGGGCAAGCCCACGATAAACGCTCATAGTAAGCTAATGGCTAAGCTAATGGCTAAGCTAATGGCTAAACACCGCCCAGCTAGGCTAGTAAATAAAGAAAGAGAGTCGCAAACGAGTGACGTCAGCGCCTGCACTAGTGAATGGCTGTCTATGGGCTGTCGTCGCCATCTGGTGGTGATTAGTGTGTGGTGAACGACAAAACAAGCGCTCTTACTCTTACCGTCCTGAGTTACCCAAACATACTGTAACATATATATATATATATATATATATATATATATATGTCACGGTTTGTTAGAGAAACAGGACGGTCGAGAAACGGAGCACTCGTGGTGCCGCACGGGGCGGAACAAGCGGTCGCCCACAACAACGTCCTCCAGGCGGAGCCTCTTGATTGTCCACGACATTGCAAGCGGCGCGAAGGCCAGCGGACCTTGGTCCTGCTCTTCGCCCCCGAGCGCCGCAGGCGCGAGTGGCCGCGAAGAGCGGGCCAGGGCCGCGCGGCCGGCGGAGCGCCGCGCGAGTTACGAAGCCGTGGTGAATGCAATCGTTATATTTATGCCCAGGCCGTAAGGCCTGGGCAAGCCCACGATAAACGCTCATAGTAAGCTAATGGCTAAGCTAATGGCTAAGCTAATGGCTAAACACCGCCCAGCTAGGCTAGTAAATAAAGAAAGAGAGTCGCAAACGAGTGACGTCAGCGCCTGCACTAGTGAATGGCTGTCTATGGGCTGTCGTCGCCATCTGGTGGTGATTAGTGTGTGGTGAACAACAAAACAAGCGCTCTTACAATGAACGTCCTGAGTTACCCAAACATACTGTAACATATATATATGGGTGGGTGACGTGACGTAACGTTTTCGCTGTCCTCGGTGTCAAACATGTATAAATAAAAAATATATTTGTCAAAAACCTTCTGAATATTGTGCAGGACATTAAGCTTTATGTGAACTTACTCAAGATTAAAACATTTCATTCCTCATTTCTTCAGAATTTTCAACCAAACATGGCAAAACTCATATGGTGTGACTGTCCTGACCTTGTTTCTCAAAGTGGGAACTTGAATAAAACTAAGAAAAAGAATTGCTAAAAATCATTTGAAAATGAATTTAGGCTAAAAAAATGTATATTTGTGAGCCTATATCTTTTCAAAGTCAAAGCATAATGTTTTCAGTCATTTCTGATCAAAAACATTTTGTCCCCCAAACCAAAATCATTTGGTGTGACACTAGTTTGGACAAATTAAACAGGCAATTATTTGGACACCTATTGGCTAGAGAGGTCCTTCTTCTGTAAGGCTATTCAGCACTCCCAGCACAACTGCAAGACAGGTGTCTGAGGTGAGTTATGATTTTAACATTTTCATGAAATGCCATCTTGTTGAAACTTTGACAAACTCACCACTTTGGATGTCTGTTGGTGTGACACCTTTTCATTAAAAAAAGCTTAAGTTATTTGAAGTTTTGGTCATATTTCCATGTAGATCTAGGTTGCTTTGTTATAGCTAGCATGCTGTTAGCATGCTAATGTGTACATAGTAGCCTCAAGGTAAACCTAAATGCAGAAAATGTAATATGGTGTGACACTTAAAGGAGTAGTTCACCACTTTTCAACCTGTCTTCATATAATAGGTCCTCACTAATGTTCATAATAAAATGGCACAATTTTTTTCTATTCAGTCTGGGTCTCATAGGAGAGCTGTCAAATCCTTCCTACCGGTGACATCATCGTTTGACAAGAAAAATTTAAATAATATTTTTGAAAAAAAAAAAAAAGATTTTTATTATCACGAGAACAATGGCTTCCACTTTAACATTGCAACTTTTTCAGGAATAGAAAGCCTGCAGTTTCTATTAGCTTGCATTTCCCATTGATGATGTCACCGGTAGGAAGGATTTGACCCACCCACAGCTCTCCTATGAGACCCAAACTGAGTAGAAAAAAATTGTGATATTTTTTCATGAACATTAGTGAGGACCTATTATATGAAGATAGGTTGAAAAGTGGTGGAGTGCCCCTTTAATCATAATGGTGTGACATGTCTGCTTGTCACGCCATATGACTTGATTGTCACACCATATGATTTATACTGTATTTAACTACAGATATAACAATAAATAACAAAGTTCCATGTTTCATTTGTACATTTAAACATTTGTTTTAAACATTTTTACATAAAATGTAATTTAGCTTCATTCAGTGATACTTCAAATTCATCAGACAGAGCAGAAACCCCTTCACAGAAACCTTAACATATTGTTTCAATCTAAACAATATTTTCTCTCTGTCTTAAACTAAACATTCCATTTTCTTTTGTCAGCTGGAAAATGACAAGTGCTGAGAGAACGAGAAAGTACAGGGAGAAACTAAACAATGACCCAGCAAGGAGAGAGGAGCCAAAGGGGCGAGACTGCATTTTCTACGAAGAGCAGGAGGTTGTCTGTGGCATAGCAGAACCGCAACAAGGCAGCCAGTTTGCTACCCTCACCAAATACGACTGGCTGATGTACAATACAGTCTAAATGTATAATCTAATCTGATCTAATACTTTTGTACTTTCACTCACTGGTCTGGACAGTGGACAGTGTTAAGGTAGGACCCGAGACAAAACTAGCGAAAATAGCTGATCTACAAGCTCTCAACACGTTGTGCTGCGAGAGCTTGTAGATCAGCTATTTTCGGAGTTGCGCAACCCAGCACTCTTTAGCTAGTGGAGATGTGGTGTAATGTCATGATTCCTAATTACATTTGTTCAACACAAAATGCTGTGTTCAAGTTCAGGAGACTTCGGAAAAAAGCAATTTACCTGAATGCTGAGTTCTGTTTCCACTAATTGGTGTTAATAAAATGTTGCCTTGGCTCCAAGTGTGGCTATGCGCCTTATTGTCTCTTTAGGATCCTTCTGCCGTGGGCCGGCAGAAGACTTAGGTGTGCGTAGCATTCCTGTGCACATCCTCATCATCCATCTACTACTACAATTCTTTCTTATCCCATGTTAAAGCCCTACAATAATATCCTGTTCAGAAATATTAAGGCCATGTTATCCTGGGTAATTGTTTAATCAATCAGTAAAGTTCAGTTAAAACACAGTTTGCTTTGACACATGAAGATATGATCATACGGTGTGACACTAAATCATTTGGTGTGACATTCCAAATAGTGAAAAATCATACCTTTATTAATGATTAAACCCAAAAAATGTTTATGGATTACATAGAGAATATTATCAGGAAGAGTCACAAATATTTGTGTAATTTTAGAGAAAGTTTTGACAGAATACATTTAAAATATGTTGTAAGATCATGAACATGGGCCTCACACAGAGTGTCGATTATGAAAAAAATATACAGATATAATTAATTTTCAAAAAACTATAGTGGATCACTGGTTAGTTATGATAAAGGACTTTGATAAAGTGAGTAACTTAAGAAAGATGTACTCCATTTTCATTTTATGAACAATTATTTTCATGTCACACCATATGACAATTTTAGGCACAAGTACAACAAACTGCTGAATAAAGTCTGATTCCAATAAAATATCTAAAAACAAAATGTATTTCCATAAGGTTGAGAGTGAGTAGAACAAAAGTAAATAACTTTTATGCCTGCAATTTAAAGTTTTTTTAAAAACACATTTTTTGGGGCGTCACGTCACTGACCCACATCCACAATCTATATATCCCATCATGCATTGCGCAGAAATTGGACGGAGCTTCCGGCGCCACAGCCGAGTGTGATCTACAAACTCACAACGGCTGCATCTGCGACGAGACGTGAGCTTGTATGTCTGCTGTTAACCAGAAGTGTGGCGCAGTGTGGTGCAAAACATTCTCCAGTAAATTCCTGCGGAAACAGGTGTATATATATAATATAATATTATATATATATATATATATATATATATATATATATATATATAATATATATTATATTATATTGGTATATATATATATATATATATATATATATATATATATACACACACCTGTTTCTGCTGGAATTTACTGGATATATATATATAGAGAGAGAGATATTGATATTTATATTTATATATAGCCTATTGATATTCTTCAGATGAATTTTTACTGCGTCACACCCTATTGAAGGTCAAGGGCGGGCGACGGTTGACGTAGCATTCCTGTTGGGTGAAGTTATTTCCGGTATTTTTTTGTTTACTGGTATTATTCTATTAGCAAATATATAAGCTACAGATATAAGCCTACAAATGAGCGGGGGATTCCGACATGTATCTGCGGCTGACTGGAGTGACACTGATGAGATTATCACGATATTGGAACTGTTACTGAAGCCGTACTGAAGCAAGAGTTGATGCAACAACGCAACGGAAGACGGAAGAGAAGCAGAATGAATGGTAGAATATTGCATTTTATTTTCTCATCTGGTGCGTGCTTGCTTGGTTTGGTTTGGTGTTGCTGCCTGTAGTTTGTTACCGTGGGTTTGGCCTACTGTTTGCATTATGTGTTAACTTGGCAGGCCGCTACTATCTTTAGGCCTAAATTGTTCTTATTATGTGGCTGCTGAACAAATTAGGGAACGCTGACTTTCATTGCACGTTTGTCAATCAATCGCTCGCGACTCTCTGAAGTCTGAACATGGGCGCGCGCGGGACATCTCCAGGACGTGCTCCCAGTGGTACTATCTACTCTATGGGTACTACTCACATGTTTTACTCGAGTAAAAGTGTCAATACTGCTATTACTGCAATGTAGAAATACTCTGTTACAAGCAGAAGTCTAGAATTGACTTGAGTGAGTGCAAAAGTATTGGTATCAAAATGTAGTACTAGAAAGTAGCCTATTATGCAGGATGTTCCATTTAAAGTTTTCAAATGTGGCTATTTTCAAATGGCCGAAATATAGGCTAGGGCTCAAGTGTTTTATGTATGTTTTGTAGTAAAAAGTAACTAAAGTGTTCAAATAAATGTAGTTGAATAAAAGTACAATATTTTGATTTGAGAAGTATTGGAAATTGAAAATACTCGAGTACAAATACTACCTCAAAACTGTACTTAAGTACATTACTTGAGTATATGTAGTGTAGGTCTACTTCGTTACTTTCCACAACCATTGAACCACTGTGGCTTATAAAACAAAACTGTACAAAAACTAATATAATTCCTGTATCCATTCGTACCTTAATGTTGTTGGCAACTGTCACATATTGTGGCAGTTTAACTATAGCCTGCCACTTTACAAGGAGGATGATGACTGTGATATGATAAGCTATATTGGCTGTGATGATGATGCTGCTGCTGCTGTTATTGTTGATGTCAATGATTCAGAGACTTATTGACACAAGGTGCACTTAATTGTAATTTGACTGCTTGTGACTTGGGGTGGGTTACCGAGGACACTCATCTTGTTTGCCTTCATGCCTGTGGTACAGTGTGTAGGCCTATTACAGTCTGTTGTTTTTATACTTGCTGAAGCACAAATTGCCTATCTGGTCTGGGGACAAATGGGCCTATATATTTTGAACTTGCTTCTGCCGGCGAACTTAAAACATGTTGGTAGTTAGTTACTTATAGCCTACGGTCTACAAATGCTAAGCGTGATATTTTTTTAATACAGTAGCTTGTTGTTTAGACAGATACCAGGTTTGATTATATTAACCTGGTGTCCTAGTTACTTTGTAGCACTTAATAGTTTGTTGACCAGGGTTCACTTTCATTTGTACCAAAAATCCACTCGGCCTAGACAGTTCACCCTCCTGGCCCCCAAAATGTGGAATAACTCCCTGTCACACTTAGAACTACAGACTCACTCCCTATAGCTTCCACCGTTGACTGAGGACTCACCTGTTCAGACCGCCACCTAAACCCATAGCACACCCATCTCCTATCCCTCGATGACCATACATGAAAGCTGCATAGCATTTTTAGGTTTTACAAAAGGTTTTTACTGATTAGGTGCGTGGTCTACCTACACCATTGTTTTCTAGATTGATATTCCTTTGCATTTGTTGTATTGTTGTTAATGTATTGACGTATTATCTTGCTTATTATCTTGCTTATTGTATTGATGTATTACCTGCTTATTGTCTGCTTATTGTAAGTCGCTCTGGATTAAGAGAAGCTGCTAAATGCCTAAATTTCTTCTCAATTATTCAGATTCTCAGTCAGTCCCCTGTGCCCTCTTTGCTCCATCCATCCATTTATTTGCCTGATGGCATATCCCAGGTTATTTCCACCACAGCAGAGGCAGCTTGGGGTTTATCTACACCCGAACCCACCCCTCCTCCCCTCTTACACAGCCCCATGGATGCCCACACTGCACCCTCCAACCACACACTCTAACAAACACCCTCAGGGGTGATCCGATCCGATGCGTCCACTGTGTGTGTGTGTGAGTGGTGGTGGCGTTGGCGGACGCTCCCCACCTCGGTATGTCATTGCTCCCTGCCTCTGGGGCTCCAACGCGGCCACTGCACTGCCTGCTTCCCAGTCCGCGTAACCTTTAAGTGTCGGGCCGCACAAGAGGGGAATGGACAAACAAGCCTGTTTGCTGCTTTTGTTGAGGAGATGAAGGGCAGCCAGCCTATCACTAGCTTCCTCCTGGGCCTATGATTCTTAAAGCCATGATAGGGCCATGTATGTGAGTGTGTGTGTGTGTGTGTGTGTGTGTGTGTGTGTGTGTGTGTGTGTGTGTGTGTGTGTGTGTGTGTGTGTGTGTGTGTGTGTGTGTGTGGGTTGGGGGGGTGGGGTTGTGCAGTTTACAAGGGGTCGCGTTTAAGTGTACTGAGAAGAAGGACACGGAGGAGTGTCACATCTGTATCATGTATCATGTATGTCTTCGGGGGTTGGATCCAGGTCCAGCAGCGTCTGGCTTCTTCATATCCCTGCAGGGCATGAATGAAGGCCACTACACACAGATGGATGCAGTATTGTGCAGGGCCATTTAGTTTCTAGAGCTATTACAATGCATCTTGCAGTATGTGCTTCAAATGAAATATGTACAGATAGGCTGAACATTGCTTTGTTTTGCTATTGATCACTTAAAAATATATATACATACAAAAAGATTGCAGATCTATTCTCTCACAATGCGTTGTAATGCAGTGCGTTGGGAGCTTGTTGATCAGCTATTTTCACAATTCGATAATGTAAGTGATTGTTAAGTAGAGCTTAAGAGGTTAAGGCTCTCAAAGCCAACAATAAAGTGCTCTATCATTAATTGATGGCTGATATTGCTCTTACACAACCCGCCTCCTCCTAGCTGGCTTCCTCTTGACTCCTTGATATTAACCGTGTGAATATTTATTGACATATAGGTGTTTTTGTATCCTGATTGACTTGGAGTAAGACAGGCATAGCTGCTCTAAGAGCTTTTTAAAGATAAAGGGAGGATGTTCTTGGTGAGTGCCAGAAGAGGCATTAAGAGCTCTTTATTAGGTAATCACACAGAGACAATGGACATAAAGCACTCCTGTAAAACAGTATAACGATGAAAGCGGAGGCCGGATTCTTTGCAGGGCTCAACATTCACTTTACTCATTAGCATTAATGAGGTAAATGGCAGTCATCTGTATTGTAGCAGAGCAATTAAGAGAGTGGATCAGCGTGGCGGGCAACGCTTAAGTGATGACACGATGGCACTGATGATTACATGAGTACGTATTAATGCTATAGTTTTACCATACACATCCAAGTAATATCTTCATGCTTGGTTGGTTGGAATAATTAGTAAAATAAATATAATAATGAAGGAAAAGCACCCAATTTAGGCCATGGCTACACAGAGCTGGATATTTCTGAAGCTAGACATTTTTTTGTGCTGTTGGGGCTTGCAGCCACATGAAGCTGGATATTTCGGCCGCGAAGCTGGATATTTTTTAAACCGGATAAATAAGTGAAGACATTGAAAAATATCCGATTCACTGGATCTGTGTAGACAGGGAACCCGGATATCTCTGAAAACTTTACTGTGTGTGTGCTTGTTTGACCTAGATATCTTTGTCGTGTGGACCTAGATATTTTTCTATGTAGATATCTGAAAAACCTGGATATATGAAATGTCCAGCTCCGTGTAGCCATGGCCTTAGTTTAGTTGTAACTTAAGGAAACCTAGTTCAAATTAGCCGAAGTATAATCCCCTCCCCCCTCTCTCCGTAAGGAAAGTGTGGGTCATAATGGGTGTGCGTGCATGTGTGTATGACATAGGGACAGAGCTCTTCTATTCAGCTATCAATCACTCGCAATGTAGAATCATCTATAGCCATCAGCTGTCCATCACACGCTGACATGGTGTGGATGAGGCGTGAGAAGTGTGAAGAGTCAGATGAATAGCCGTCATATCGCTCGGGTTTTATATCACCCTGTGTCCCTTCTTGCCCACTGACGATTAGAGCGCTAGCAGGAAGTTTAGCACACAGCTGTGATGTGTGAAACCCTCAGCACCCTGTCACCCCCCCGTTGTCTGTCCGCCAACACCAGACACAAGCCACCATCTAGACCCAGGCACCAGACACAAGCCACCATCTATTCTAGACCCAGGCACCAGGCACAAGCCACCATCTAGACCCAGGCTGGCACCAGACACAAGCCACCATCTAGACCAGTGGTTATCAATCTTTTCAGGCCGCGACTCCCAAAATAATCATACTTTAACTGGGGACCCCACCGCCCTGACGAGCACTAGAGTTGAGGCATTCCATTTTCACGGTTCTATTGTGAAAATAGCCGATCTACATGCTCGCAACGTTGTGAGCATGTTTAGATCTGCTATTTTCACAATTTATGCCTCTAATGACAATTCGGACAATCTTTTAATTTGTCATTTTAGAGGTATTAAAAACTCCTTAAATTGTCACTTTAGAAATGTGTAGATACCTCTATACACTTAAACTTTAAGTTGGTTTGCTTACTGTTGAGTGAGAAAACAATGTTGCACATTAAGTTAATCATCTGGGGCCCCCCAAAATAATTTGGGGTCCCCCTTGTGGTAAATTATTGTCTTTATTGTCCCCTCAGGGATATTCATCTTCACAGTCTGTTCCAACAGAAAAAAGATGGCATGAGTTTGAAGTGGCCATGTAAGTAAGGGATGATCAGTGTCATTTGGTATTATGAATGCTAAACTAACACGGTGGCTCTATTGTTCATATCAGAATGGGCGTGGGAAGTTCAAGTCCGATAATCTTAGAGGACAAGCCACCATCTAACCCAGATACCAGACACAAGCGACCAACTATAGGCATATACACCAGACACAAGCCATCATCCACCATAGACGCAAGCCAACGTGTAGACCAGACCAAGGCACCAGACACAAGCCACCGTCAATTCCGGCACAGAGCTGGCAAGACTGGCACGCAGTCGCAATGTTGAGAGTACAGTTCCTATTTTGGGGTATCTCATCTTCTTTCGACCTGAGCTTGACCTACTTCTTGAAATACAATTGTGGGATGGATTGAGAAAGACTGGAAGGTGTGGAGCGTATTCGTGGCATCATAAATGTGTATACTGTCTATAGGCAGGGTTACTGCTACTGTATGAATGCATCAGTTTTTTATGGCCTCAGTTTGGAAAGATTATAAATGCGGTTAGGGAAAATATGCGCGATAGCACAGTATTTGTTTACAGTATGTTAAGAATGTGCTGTCACGACTCAACACAATAGAACACATTCTTCATCTTAAAATGACCTTTCACAAAGTGAATGAACAAAGACAGAATGTCCTGAGGGATTTGTCCACACATCTATATGTGTCATACATTTGAGAAATCAGGCCGGCTAACTTGCTAATAAATGGTTATCATCAAGTGTGTGTGTGTGTGTGCGCACGCGCATGTGTGCATGCATGCGCGTGTTTTTCCTCCCCAAGGGTATGGCTGCAGTAATGATTTACTAAATGTCAAATGAACAGTAGTGTGGATGAAACACCAGGCAGGCGTGTTGGCTGGGAGCTCTTTAGCATTTCACGCCCTGATTGTGCGACTGGCTCCTTTTGGTCATCACACATCATAAAGAGCACAATCCTCAGTGTTAATGTTAAAGGAACAGTTCGCCTTTTTTCTCTCTGTGGTAATTTCAAACAGCATCTCAAACTTTTTTCAATGTTTTTGTTGATGCGACAGTGGCTTCTATTTCACTGTGCTAACTTATAGAGAAAAGTTTCACTTTCCATTTGCTCCAATCCTCACCATGATGACATCGGCACTCGATAGGCAATCTTCTGAAATGTCCACGGTCCACCTCTGAGATGCAGAGCGAGAGTAGACGGAAACGCTGCCATCTTATAACGAGAATTAGTGAGATCCAATTATATAAAGACGAGGTCGAATATATGTAAAGTGTTCCTTCAACTCTGATAGAGTGTATAAACGTACACTCTCAGAGTTACAATCGGATACATTAACATGCGGAGGAGGACTTTGACACGGATGAGAAATCTTGTACACACGCACACTTCGACAGTCGTAATGGTGCTGCATGATACATTCAGAACAAACCTCGGTAGATATGGACTCTAACTAACCCCCCCCCCCCCCCCCCACACACACACACACACACAGTCTACATTTCTGCATCTTTTTACTCACAACCGGTGACAAACACTGTGTCTTGAAGCTGACAGCTTTTGAGGAGCGAAGAGCAGAAACCATCTGTGCAATAATAGCTTTTATGAGTTTGTTCCCCTTGCATTGAGAGCTCACTGCGGTCTCTGGGGTGGACATCACAGTCGGCGGCCGCCTGATGCGGGCTGAGAGGTTGCCATGTCTGGCTGCTTATACCCACTTTTTCAGGTTCATCTTCCAGGTCCACAGAGACCGCGAGCAGAGACCACATCTATCCCCCCCGCTCTCCATGCCTTAATCACTGTGGACCCTCACTCGTCTTCTCTCCTCCCCTCCTCAGCCAAGTTTCTACTGCCACACGCATTTGCACTCTGTCCCCACGCCATCATTTATTTATTCATCCCTTTTCCCAGGGTTGTTTTTCCTTTCAGCGCTCTGATTTATTTTCCCGATTCGTGAAGAAAGGGACCCAGATGTCACCAAAGGCGAGGTCTTAGACACGCAAATGTAAAAAGTCTAAAAACATATGGAAAAACAAATGCACGCACGCATGCACGCACGCACGCACGCACGCACACACGCACGTGCACATACACACACACACACACACACACACACACTTGCGAGCGCGCACACACGCACGCACACGCACGCACACACACACACACACACACACACACACACACACACACACACACACACACACACACACACACACGCATATACTGTACTCCTATAAGCATAAACGGTAATGCACCAGTAATGCCCATGCACGTGTCGTGTACGCTACTACCCCCCTATTGGTATTACAATTGGTAGTGAAAGTATACAAAATCAAATTTTAATACAATAATTTTACTATAGTCGAAGACCTGTTTGACTCAATATAATTATTATTTAGGTTTTCTTTTTATACTTTTGGGGTATTAGGATAGGATGCGTGTGTTGTTTGTGTGGACTCTTTATCCTCCTCTCCCCAAGCTTACTGCTACCTGTTCAGATGATGATGTGTTGACCAGCCAGCTCAATATAGACTGTGTTGGGCATTATAAGTAAAGGTGGCTGACTGACCACCCCAATCTGGCAACCTGCGCTATGCAAATGTAGGTCATCATGCTTGGCAACATGCAAATGACATGCAGGGACAGCATGACATGAACAGGGAGGGGTGGGTGAGTTATCGGGGTGGGGTTGAGGGTGGTTAAATGTGGGGGACGGGGACGGGGGGGTCTTTGGAGAGAGTAAAGGGGATGGGTGGGAGTGCCGTGGCGATGGTCCTCCATCTTGAAGTGACAGCGGCTTTTGCTGTCACTAATGAGAGTGACCTCTCACCTCTGGCCCGCCACGTCTGACATACACACATGCACGCAATAACGCGTGCACCCACAAATGCACACACACACACACACACACACACACACACACACACACACACACACACACACACACACACACACACACACACACACACACACACACACACAAAAAAAAAAAAACACGCACACATGTCACCCTGTTCCCCCATGTCTCCCAGGACCGGCTGTCAGAGAGTAGACAGTGCTCACAACAGTTCAGCATGTTGTCATCATGGCGTTGTCCCCGATGCATCCCGACAGCTCGCTTGAACGCTGCGTAGAGCGAAGGGTATTGGGGGGGGCTTCAGGTTAAGGATGGGGGGAGGGTGGGGGGTGTGTGCAAGTGGGGGAGCGACATAATGGCATAGGCAAAAAAAACAGGGGAAATTCCATTACTCCCACGATAGCAAGAACAAGGGGACAGTGACAGGATTCTCCTCACTTCATTCTACCAATGGAAATACATTTATGGTTATTATTATCGCTACATTTCCTCACTCAGCACAAGTCATTACAAAGTGAAACGCTCAGTGTTCATTTTTTTTAGTTGACGAAGAAAAGTAAGGAAGCCAGGCTTATTCAGTCCTTTCCTTAGTTCAATAAAAAATAAGGAATCACTTGTTCATCTTCTAAAACAAAAAAGCTTGTGAAAAAAGGGGGAAAAAGAAACGGGCAACACATGAACAAGTTTTATACATAGGCCCTAAATAAACATCAAAACATCAAACTACAATTTAGATGAGATGGTTTTAGGCTGGGACATCTCTAGTCCATCATTTGGCAATGTTGGTGAGCGACAAAGATTGTACTGTACGTAGTTGCAGGTAGTGTTGTAGTCGAGTCCACCTAAAGCGAGTCCAAGTCAAGTCCAAGTCATATGGGGTTCGAGTCCGAGTCGAGTCCGAGTCAAGAGCCCCTGGGGGTTCATGTGCATGCACATGAACCCCCCGTTCATGTGCATGCACCTGTCTGGTGTTTCCTACCAATACCTTTCAAATTAATGGCTTGTCTTCAAATTAAATCAATAGGTCTCCCCAAATTACCTTTGGTTGCTGTCAATGCTGTGGTTTAGGTTTGAGGGAGTTTTTTGGAGAGGTAGTTTTTTCCCATACCAATTTTCTGTCTAAGAACTAGACATTTGAGTTGCTACAATTACATTTTCTCCCAGGCAGAGAACAAGTACTTTAGTGTACAAATAAGACTTGGCATACACTGCAGTACAATATCCCAAATCACAGACGATAATTAGGCCTATCCAGTCTAATATCATGATATGGATATAATATTGATGCCCATGCACCAAAAGGCCAAGTGATAACAAAAATAATATTATTTAAAAAATAATTATGTCTACTACTGTAATCTATAACATTTTTAAACATTGCTGTTATAGTTGCATTGAAATAGAGCATGCATGATTTTAGCAAAACATTTTTCAAACAAACTCTTATCTTAATATTTTATTTTGACTAAAAGCTAAAATAAACAAATAAGGTTTTCCCATTCAAACACATAGCAGTATGTGCCTGTCTGCATTTCATTGTTTAAGGTGAGAAATGTAGGCTACCCTATGTCATTAGTCTGATGCCTTTCAAGTACAAGGCAAAACAATACCCCATGTCACTGCTTCAAGTTGTTTTGATTCGTTTTAACCTCTCTACAGGAGTAGTGTACTAAGTCCATATGTTGTTGCGTTTTTGCCACCACTAGGGGGCGCTATTTTAATTAATGCATAATTAATTCGATGGATTAAAATATTTTAATTAATGAATAAATTAGTATAAATTAATTGAATAAAATTTTTTAAAATCTGCATATTTAATATAATCATAACTAATATTTTAAAGTGTTATGGTTTTATGTTTTATATTGTTGGTTTATAAGTTTTTAAAAGTACTACAGTATGCAAGAATGAAGGAGAGGAGGAGAGGAGGAGAAGAGAGGAGAAGAGAGGAAAGGGGGAAGGGGAGGGGGGGGTGATCATGAATGGGGAAATAACAGCCCCTCAAGGATGTCGCAAAAATCGGTTGACTGTGTGTGTGTGTGTGTGTGTGTGTGTGTGTGTGTGTGTGTATGTGTGCGTGTGTGTGTGTGTGCGTATGTCTGCAACATTGCAACAACTATTTTTCGTTCTAATCAATACCTCCATTATTAAAAAATAGCCAATCTACAAACTCACAACATTACACTGCAATATCATATTATGCATTGTGTATCTGATATTTTAGGCATCAGTTCTACAGTGTTAACAACTTTATAGTAACTCTGAGGATATTATCAGACATTAAGCAATAAGCATATTTAACCACATGAACCCTTCTAGGCAAAAGCTTTATTGCTTATAATGTGTATGATTTGACACATTCACGAGGGGATACGGTCAGAAATGGTACTACAGTTGTATAGATTTATTAATAGTTTAATTTGTGTGCATGTCTAATAATGATGACAGAGAGAAGAGAGAGAGAGAGAGAGAGAGAGAGGAAAGGGTGGGGGGGGAATGTGTGTGTTTACACTATGTGTCGCAAACTGTGTGTGTGTGTGTGTGTGTGATAGCCCCAATAGAAGCAGCAGATGGTCTTAGGCTTATCTAATTTTAAAACTGTCCCCTGCCTCAAATCGTGACTTTGCTTTACTAGTGACATTGCATGACATGGTTGGGGCAATGGTATATTGTAAGTTGTATGTGTAATAGTTATTGTACAACTTCTAGATCATCTGTGTCTGTCCATCTGTTTGCTGTTTGACCACACAGACATCAGTGTATTTTGGAGTCATGTCAATGGCTCTTTTTCATATATTTAACCACTTGAGCCATCATTACCTAATAAATTGGTATTATAATATGTACTCGGTCTGCTATTTTGTCCCCCTACACCAAACCTCTTTGCGAAAATAGCCAATCTGCAAGCTCACAACGTCTCGCAGTGCGAAACATTGTATGCATGTAGATCTGCTATTTTTGTGTACAGTTCTACAGTGTTAATATAAAATGATTGGAAGCTTTTGAGGACCCCCTTTACTAACTCTGAAGCCCTTAGTTGATATTAAACCTACATTATAATCTAGTTTCATCTACACCTGTGATTTCAAAACCCTTCCACCCATGCATAGTCATATTGGGTACTGTATGACAGGGTGCACAAATATATTTCCTTATCAAGGTATCTAATTACCCTTATCTGACCCCCCACATATGACACCAAGAGGGTACTCTATATCTTTATCTCTGATCATACTAGCAGTAGCTGATCTGTCATTTGAAAGTGTTACACGACAATCAGTCATTCGATAAAACAATGTGTTTATACATAAGATATTTAAAAGGGTAAACAAAAATTAAATCATGTGTAAAAGTAGGTGAAATAACTACATGTTGTACCAAGTGTCCCATCTCTGGTTAGTTAATCCTAAACTTCCTCATTTTTCACAAGTCTTCTTATCTACACAGCCCAGATGATATCAAGTAGGGTACTATGCTATCTTTATCTCTTATCACACTAACATTAGGTAGCATGTTATTTGAAAGCTTCTCATAACTAATCAATCATTCGATAAAATATAATGTGATCATAGGCCATACCATGGTTTTATAGGGTAAAAATAAATAAAATCAACGTTTAAGTAAATGATATAACTACATATGTTTGCTAAGGGTCCCAACTGTGCTTAGTTAATCCATTTCTTCTATACAAAGTTCCTCATTCTTCAACCACCAAGTTTTTTCTTATCTAATTTTCATCACAGATACTAGGAAAGGGCTTTTAATATAATCACTAACAGAGTTCTGAGGTATTGTTCTTCAACCCATTCTGTACGGACATGGGAGGTTTTTCGGGGTTTTTACTGACACTAGAAAACAAAATCATTGCATTTTGGAATTTGCCTATTTCTTGAACATAATTCAAGTGACAGATACACAAACAAGCAGGGATTTTGTGATTTTTAGCACCAGCATGTAGATCTGCTATTTTATGTGTTTAGGCATTTGTTAATATAAAAGTGATTGGAAGATATTGATTACCCTCTGTTGTAACTCTATTTGATATTAAAACTACAGGTAGTTTCATCTGCATCTATAATTCAAACCCTCCCCACCTCAAACTCTGACATAGTGGTCAGTAGTGGTACTACACCGATAGAATAATAACTATTTCTCATTAACATTACATAAATGAGAGAGGAATCCAGCTTGTAGATAAGCTATTTTCACTAGTTTGACTAACTATACTACTTATAGTTGTATTGTGGAGGTCTAATCTGTGTTCTCAAGACACTAGATTATTCAAACTATTTACCTCAACATGACCAAAGTGTTGCATAGTAATACATTTAACTTAGATATGCTGTCAACCAAACCGGGTTGTCCCAGTCATGTATATATTAGGTGTTTTTGCACTGAATGCAATGATATTGGATAGAACTGACAATACACATGACAATGTCCTAATATTACAAAGAATTATAGAGTGTCAGCTTGTAGATCTGCTATTTTCACATTTGTTTTTTCTTTGTTGCACAGACGTGCATAGACCCAGGGGGAAGGGTGCTTATCTTTAGAGTCCATACACCTGATTGCAGTAAAAAACAGTTTAAAGACTATGACACACTAATGCAACTCCTTGTGTCACCCCATCTTACATTTATTTTGTATAATAATTAAATTAGATGTACAGTATGTTAGTTTTGTAGATTTGTGATTTTGAACCCATAGGCTAACAGCTTTGCAGATGTGTTATTTTGGGGTAATACCTTGCCTACCTATTATTTTCACTGGGATGTGATGTACGTGGGGTTGTCCCTGTTGAATAATATATTGGAATATGGTGTGATTCAAGGGTTAGGGTTAGGGGGATTATTTGTATGGCCACTAGTGGTACTACACCGCTAGAATAATAACTCTATTTCTCATTAACATTACATAAATGAGAGAGGAATACAGCTTGTAGATCAACTATTTTCACAGTTTTTTTATTGTAAGAACATGTGGGGTCACTAGTGACCACTAGTGGTACTGCAGCAACTGTAAAACAATTGTATTGTACAATTTTTTTTTTTTTACTATTCATGGTCATCTCAGTGAGATGAAAAATAACCTTATACTTATCAATGTAGCCACTTGAACTCTATCTAGGCAAAAATGGCCTATCTACAAAGGTTATCTAAAATACAATGGAGGGGCATTACATGAACAGTTTAACATTTTTAAAGTTTTGTGCCATTTGTCCAATACGCTGAAAACATGTATTAGTAGTAGTATATTATGGGGTTAAAATACTAGGTATTCCTTAAAATATTAAACTAAATATTGTGTTTAACCTAAAGATTTATCTTTACATACAGCACCTTTACATATAGGCTTCCAGGTATGCTTATGCAATGGGAAATTCAAATCCATCATATGAAATTATGTATCTGTTGGGGGTGAATCA
Source organism: Nannobrachium achirus (assembly GCF_963921795.1). NCBI lineage: Eukaryota > Metazoa > Chordata > Actinopteri > Myctophiformes > Myctophidae > Nannobrachium > Nannobrachium achirus. The sequence goes on from NC_137822.1 coordinate 15,522,725, forward strand.
GTAACAACAGCATGTGTATTTCTTGTAATTGATGGAATAGGGAGATTATATATTATTTTTTGACAAACTAAATTGAAATGCCATTATATTTACCGTACAACCCTATTATTTTATCCTGTTACTTCCATCCTATATGGTAGATATTCACTAAACGTGTAAGCCTTAGAAACGCCTTAATGGACTTAGTATTTTTAAAGCAAATAATCGTTTCACTCATACAATAGTTTAGTTTTATTTAAAAATAATACTTTGACAGTAGTTGGGAAAATAGTGCCATCTAGTGGATATAGTTTTTCTACCCTGAACTTTGCAGCTTGAATGACTGATGAGGGAAAATACTGCCCTCTGGAGGATGTAGGGGAAATACCACCCCCTGGAGGATACAGGGGGAATACCAAATCATACTGTACATACATATAATGAACTCGAATGTATGACACCATCCACTCACTCATCACTAAGAATTTCAACTAACACAAAACAGACAAAACTAAATATTACTGCACAAACATCTCTAAGAAAATTTAAACTAATACAAAACAGACAAAAATAACGCTACTAAGAAATTTAAACTAACACAAAAACAGACAAAAACATCACAAGTCATCTAGATTACCATAGGTTCCGCAACTATCACTATTGCAGAGTCAGTAGCTTAGGTTACTCGTTGTGCTAAGGTATTGTTAATCTTTGAATTTGTAGATAAAACATATTTCTAGTGTTAGTGGTTAGATCATACATAATCTCACAATCTCTCTCTCCAACACAATTTCACTCATAATTTCTGTTTTCTTTTTTTTCTTTTCCTTTTTTTCCCTCTAAGCATAACAACTAGTAAACATAACTAATACGGTAGTTTCTCAGTACACCGTATCACTCATACAATAACTTATATTATTAAGAAATAATGCTCTGACAGCTAGTTGGGAAAATAGTGACACCTAGTGGATATGACAAGTTTCTGAGTACCCTGAACTCAGCCGTATGAATGACTGATGAGGGAAATACTGCCCCTGGAGGATCTAGGGGAAATACCATGCATACTCATATTTAGGGAATTGAATCCTTTTAGCGATAAGCTACAGATACAGATAACTAGAAAAACTAGCAGATCTATAGTCCCATCGATTATCAATACAATTAACATACAATACTTTCCCCCTTCATCCCTATCCCACTGGTCATGTGTAACATAGTTGTTCTTTTCCTGGGGTGAGACACTAGCTAGATTTGTCTACACAAATCATACTCAGTAAATCAATTTGGTAGACATACTGGTTTGCCACCAACACAATTATCTTACACTTTATATTCTGACACTCTGGTCTACTCGTTACACGATGTGTCACTACTCTGCATAGCAAAACACTATTCATCTGTACAAACCATGCACTTCCTCATTCAACACTAAAACGCACAAAACATAAAATATAGCCACCTAACAGAAAGTATTACAAAAAATAACCTCACAAAGAATGTTCAACTAGCAACATAACAAAAATATTTTAAAAAAATAACACCACTAAGAAATTGAGACTAGAAACTAGAAAACATGGAGGATTCTTTTCTCTCTCTCTCTCTCTAAGCCATAACAACTAGTACACATAACTAATACGGTAGTGCTCACTACACCATTTCATCAAAATCGGTAACTTATGTGACTTCAAAGTTTCGTGAAAAAGTGACTATGTATGTACCGTATGTGTAATATGCAATATTCATTGATTCATTAAAAACTATTTATTTTTCAAACATAAAAACTATTTTAAATTGTTTTTTTTTTTGTGTATACCATATATTTTAGTAGTAGTAGAGTACAGTAGTTGGTAGTTGTGTGTAATGAAATACCAGGGGTCTAGGACTCTAGGTGAAAGCTAGAATTTTCAATTAGCTGTGCATCTTTTGAGTTATGCTAGAAATCAAATTTTCAAATATCAACCACTCATGATACCATCACACTGTTTAACAAAACCATTTGTTTTGAAAAAGTACATCTAGTCAATAAAAGCTGTTACTGTTAGGGTAAGAAATTTGGTTGCCAAGAAAGGATAAAGAAAAAATAACCTACGTCACTGTGGGTGTGGGCCTACAGAATGTATAAATGATGTCAATCATGGCTGAGCATACATAAAGCTCAAGAGTAAAAAGGTAAAAATGGACTCTAATCGTATGATTTACCAGGACAACGATGATGTGATATGGAAATTGTCTAATGAACGTAAATTGCGATGCCATTTTTCGCCTACCACGCTTTTTCCATTCGTTGATCTGTATACAGAGGAAGATGGGGAAACATCATGGTCTGAGATGCATCGTGTGAGAGTATACGCAACTGAATTTGATCGGTTTGAGACAGCTATCAAGGATTTCACCGATTATCTACACTGGGGGAGATGGACCAAAGATGATTTCATCAAGCCATCGGATATGGTGAAAGTAGATGAAGCGATGCCTTCTCGTTTATCGGGCGGAGAAGCATTCCTTATCGATTGTTCACGATCATATTTATGGTTGTTGGTGAGATTCAAGTCAAATGGACCAACTTGTAAAATACCAAAGACTGTTATGGACAAGGAAATGTATTTTCCAATCCGTTTAGCCTTTCATGCAGGAGATTTGTGGCTTCTGCAGGATGTGCTGAAATTAATCAATTGGTTTTTCAGCAAAGCAAAAGAGGCTCACAAGATGACGCTACTGAATGAACGCCTGAACGGTGAAAATCGTGTCAACTACCTGTCTACGAAGGAACCAAGACGCATACCCCTGGTGCATGATAAAAAACTCTTGAATGAACCTAATCACAATCACCCCTCTGGATCTACTCTGTTTCCAATGTACAATAAACCAATGTGGGATAGGATCGACTATAATAATGCAAAACCCTCTGGAACTACTCTGTTTTCAATCCCTAGTGCATGATAAAAAACTCTTGAATGAACCTAATCACAATCACCCCTCTGGATCTACTCTGTTTCCAATGTACAATAAACCAATACAGGATAGGATCGACTATAATAATGTAAAACCGGTGAATCAACCCTCTGGAACTACTCTGTTTTCAATGTTCCATAAGCCAGGTTGGATTGATTCCATAAAAGCACCTGGAAATTCCAAAAAATCACAACCATCTGGAGCTAATCTGTTCAATGGGGCTTCTCTGTTTTGAATGTACCATAACCCCTGTTGGATTGATTCCATAAAAGTACCTGAAAATTCCATAAAATCACTATGTTGTGTACATTATTATTATAATTATTTGAGAGCAAATCATATGTTGTGTTGATGTCATAATTATGTGATAATTATATTATCACAAAATAAGTGTTTATGTGTAACATGTCTGTAAAGCTGTATCATGTTCTCTTGTCAAAAATAAAAAATATCAAAAAACATATATTTTTTCTCATCGCATTTTTTTCTACCATTCTATCACATTATAGCCAATCGTTAGATGGTTCCCCTTACTTCTACACCCTCCCTACCAACCACGCCTATTGCCCTTACAATATATAAGGGTATTTCTCATAATGTACTCTACACCAGCAGCCATGGCAGATTTTGATGACAATGGCAAGCATGACTCTATCGCTACTCTTCCAGAGAAAACTATACAATATGATGCCTGGGCAGATTTCATGTCTGATACGGATGGTGTATACTATCCAACCCCTGATTCACCATCACCATCACCTGTATGCTATTCTAAACCTTACTTTTCGCCACCCTATCCAGAGGAAGAAGACCTCATTGGTAGTAATGCTCTAAATCTATCATATGAACGATCAGCAAAATATTTGATCAGAGAAAACTCTAAAAAACTTCAATGCATACTAAGGCATGATGTCCTTTACCTCCTTCAGTTGGCTTTTGGACATGAAGAACATTTGTTGGATCTGGAGGACTACAATAAGCTCAAACATATGGTATACAATAACCCAGACAGTTCACAGACAGTTCAAAGACTCTTGGAAATAATTATGGCCAATGGCGAAACTGCTTGCAGTGAGTTCCTATGTTTGCTAAAAGGATCAAGCGCAATAGAAACATATCCTGATCTGCAGCACGTGCCTTGGTATAGTCATCCATGTAGAATTGACAACGGTTGTGTAACATCACATGATATGATACGGAAAAACCTTTCAAAAATTAGAAAAATACTGTGTCCAGATATCAAATATGCCATCCAATGTGTTTTCGAAATCGAAGAAACCCCCCTGGTGTTTTATGAGTACCGTGACCTCATGCGGATGTCTTATTTGGATGCAACATATAGGCTCATTGATAATATCATGAACAAGGGTGAAAAGATTTGCCAAGTGTTCCTGTCTCTGCTAAAAGATGCAAAACTTACAGACAGGTTTCCTGATCTGATGGAAATGCCGTGGTACGGTCAACCAGCAATGGTTTTTGAAACAGAGAGGGAAGGATTTTGTTTCAAGCAGGGAATGCCATTTACAGAGATTTTAAGGTTAAACAAGTCTCGACTGCAAGAAATCATCATGTCAGATATCCGATCTTTCATCAATTTTGCTTTACAATCGAAGCTTATTGACAATGTGTGTTATGCACAGCTCATGGATACACAATCCACCTACACAGCAGCTGTTGAGCTTTTGGACAAAATGATGTGTAAGGGTGAAGAATTCTGTCATGGGTTCATAGCTATGTTACAAAATAATGAAGTTATAGCAATTAGACCTGAATTGAAGGCATTGCCTTATGCAGTACAACATCAAGGACAACCCGGATACATGGATTGCAGGGATACAGTCAGGAGAGCACAAGACAATATAAGAAAAAACAAGACAACACTTCAAAACATCCTGATGTCCGATATTGACAATCTCTTCAAGCTTATTTCACTTATCTATGATCGAAAACTAATCACACCACTGGATAGGTATCGTATCTCCTCAGACCCCGCCACTGAACTTGTGGACGCTATTATGGCTAAGGGTGAATCAACATGCATTATTTTCCTGGATATTATGAATACAAAACGTGTAATATTAATGTTTCCTGCTCTAAAGACATTGCCCTGGGACAATTCTAGTGATCCTGTAGAACACAAGCTAAAAAGGAAACATGTGCTTACGGTCAAATCAGATGAAAACAACACGAAACCAGAAACAAAGAAGAAAAAGAAATGATCTTTTGATTTCAATCAATTAGGCCATCTAGGTTTTTTAATGTTGGATTAACATGGGCTGACCTAATTAGCTAACTAGGGTCATACGCCCACCTTACTGTTCCTCCCTTCCCTTTCGACCACGCCTATTCCCCATACACAATATAAGGGTATTCTGCGTACGGTTCTCTACACCAGCAGCCATGGAGGAATCTACTGAAAGAAGAGAAGAAGTTGACAATGACAAGCATGACTCTACCACTACTCTTCCAGAGGAAACTGTAGAATTTGGTCCTTTACCTCCACCATCACCAATATTTTTTGACTCTCCTCTAGACTTAACTCTCAATGCTCCACCGTCTTCACCTGTGAATTACCCTGGACTACTCTCCATCACACCATGGCTTTCAGCATCCTCTCCAATGAATTCAACTCTGACCATGGACCAACCTGATGGACTGGGCAATATAATGCATTTGGACATTATAAAAATATGCATCGCCAAGTTAATGAGTGTGGTTATAAATAACCAGTGGAAAGATGACTGCGAGGGATGTCAAATAGATCATCCCAGTCAAACCGAACATCGATGCCTTTACCCCATTCCAAAATATTACACATTCACTCATTTTAAAAAGTTAATGGAAAAACTATGGACTCGTCGATTCATACCATGTGTTATGCAGGTGTTGGAAACTCAAGGAATTGTCATCACACCGTCCAGAGTGCAAGGGATATGTGAAGCTATTCTATATGACTGGAGGAATGTGAATGATATCATGGAAAAAATCGATAATGACATGAATGTTGATAATGTGCTTGGTGGATACATGAAGAAAGATGAATTGCTAAATGGATTTGTTACATGTTGTACTAACACCCCACCTGATGCTGCAAGCTCTGACGCTGGTAATTATTTGAGAAAACTAGTTTGAGAGAATAGTTTTGCACCATATAATGTGTGTTATATTCATATTTTCATGGATATTCATAAGTTGGAAACAAATTCTTCTTTTCTCCTCATCACCAACGGTTTCATGGCCCTCCCAGTGACATCACCACTGGATCTGGATCAACCTGCAACTTTACTTGGTTCACGCTTTCTGCGTATTATAAAAGTATGCGTAGCAATGCTAGTGGATGCTATACTAACTGATCTATGGAAAGAGGATTGTGACGGTTGTGAACAGTGTCTATCCCATCCATCAAGATATTTTTTCATTCATTTTGAAGAATTAATGAAAAGACTATGGACTCGCCGATTCATACCATGTGTTATGCATGTGTTGGAAGCTCGTGGTATTATTACAACAACATCCAGAGTGCATGGAGTGTGTGAAACTTTTCTACATGAATTGAAGGGTGTTAAAGATATTCCAGGATATATCAGAGCGATTGTTAATGCCAATCTGGTATTGGGTAAAGACAAGAAAACGGGTTCTGTTCTGAGTGAACTTGTTACATTATGGAGGAACTCTCCAGCTGTTGAACTATAGAATTATTAGATAAAGTATAAACACCTTAATAATTGATTTATTGTTACTGTGAATAAATTATATTTTCGATTTGTTATGTATATATTTGTACACCATTTTCATTAGCTATGCTGTTCATGTTCATATTCAATTATTTAATGAACTCTGTGTATATTGTATTACCTCTGTACCATTTACCATATAGTAATGTTTTGTCAGTTGTATTGACTATGATTATCCTTGTAAATACTTTTTTTTTTTTTCTTTTTTTTTCTTTCTTTTTTTTCCGTTTTGGAGTAACACACCATCTGTAGAACCAAGTACTGAACATTATTTCTCAATAATGTACATTTTACTTAGAAGAATATAATGTATATTTTACTGGTGATCATGTTCAATTATTTAATGAACTCTGTGTATATATTTTGTTACCACTGTGTCATTTGACATATAGTAATGTTTTGTCAGTTGTATTGACTATGATTATCCTTGTAAATACTTGTTTATGTTTTTCTTGTCAAAATAAAAATATACTGATATACTGAATATTTGGTATTGGTAGTATTTTTGTTCAATTAAATGGAGGTTTTACTGTAATAGCTTTGAAATTAGTTTTTGTTTCACTAGAGAGACCAGTTTAGCTCGATTCTAATGTAACCAAAATTATATACATGTATTTTACACCATTTCCAATAGCTATGGTGTTCATATTCAATTATTTAATGATCCATGTGAATAATTACATGTGCCTAATATGACTAGTAATGTTTAGTGCTGATTATTTTACCAATCCATATATCCCATACTGCTACAGATGGGTACCCTGCATAGGCCATCGTATGAAGCACACTTGGTGTGATCAATGTAAACTTTGGAAAAAATAAAATAATAATAAAAGACACGTGGTTAAAACATGAGGTTATTTTTTCTTTATCCTTTCTTGGCAACCAAATTTCTTACCCTAACAGTAACAGCTTTTATTGACTAGATGTACTTTTTCAAAACAAATGGTTTTGTTAAACAGTGTGATGGTATCATGAGTGGTTGATATTTGAAAATTTGATTTCTAGCATAACTCAAAAGATGCACAGCTAATTGAAAATTCTAGCTTTCACCTAGAGTCCTAGACCCCTGGTATTTCATTACACACAACTACCAACTACTGTACTCTACTACTACTAAAATATATGGTATACACAAAAAAAAAAAACAATTTAAAATAGTTTTTATGTTTGAAAAATAAATAGTTTTTAATGAATCAATGAATATTGCATATTACACATACGGTACATACATAGTCACTTTTTCACGAAACTTTGAAGTCACATAAGTTACCGATTTTGATGAAATGGTGTAGTGAGCACTACCGTATTAGTTATGTGTACTAGTTGTTATGGCTTAGAGAGAGAGAGAGAGAAAAGAATCCTCCATGTTTTCTAGTTTCTAGTCTCAATTTCTTAGTGGTGTTATTTTTTTTTTTTAATATTTTTGTTATGTTGCTAGTTGAACATTCTTCGTGAGGTTATTTTTTGTAATACTTTCTGTTAGGTGGCTATATTTTATGTTTTGTGCGTTTTAGTGTTGAATGAGGAAGTGCATGGTTTGTACAGATGAATAGTGTTTTGCTATGCAGAGTAGTGACACATCGTGTAACGAGTAGACCAGAGTGTCAGAATATAAAGTGTAAGATAATTGTGTTGGTGGCAAACCAGTATGTCTACCAAATTGATTTACTGAGTATGATTTGTGTAGACAAATCTAGCTAGTGTCTCACCCCAGGAAAAGAACAACTATGTTACACATGACCAGTGGGATAGGGATGAAGGGGGAAAGTATTGTATGTTAATTGTATTGATAATCGATGGGACTATAGATCTGCTAGTTTTTCTAGTTATCTGTATCTGTAGCTTATCGCTAAAAGGATTCAATTCCCTAAATATGAGTATGCATGGTATTTCCCCTAGATCCTCCAGGGGCAGTATTTCCCTCATCAGTCATTCATACGGCTGAGTTCAGGGTACTCAGAAACTTGTCATATCCACTAGGTGTCACTATTTTCCCAACTAGCTGTCAGAGCATTATTTCTTAATAATATAAGTTATTGTATGAGTGATACGGTGTACTGAGAAACTACCGTATTAGTTATGTTTACTAGTTGTTATGCTTAGAGGGAAAAAAAGGAAAAGAAAAAAAAGAAAACAGAAATTATGAGTGAAATTGTGTTGGAGAGAGAGATTGTGAGATTATGTATGATCTAACCACTAACACTAGAAATATGTTTTATCTACAAATTCAAAGATTAACAATACCTTAGCACAACGAGTAACCTAAGCTACTGACTCTGCAATAGTGATAGTTGCGGAACCTATGGTAATCTAGATGACTTGTGATGTTTTTGTCTGTTTTTGTGTTAGTTTAAATTTCTTAGTAGCGTTATTTTTGTCTGTTTTGTATTAGTTTAAATTTTCTTAGAGATGTTTGTGCAGTAATATTTAGTTTTGTCTGTTTTGTGTTAGTTGAAATTCTTAGTGATGAGTGAGTGGATGGTGTCATACATTCGAGTTCATTATATGTATGTACAGTATGATTTGGTATTCCCCCTGTATCCTCCAGGGGGTGGTATTTCCCCTACATCCTCCAGAGGGCAGTATTTTCCCTCATCAGTCATTCAAGCTGCAAAGTTCAGGGTAGAAAAACTATATCCACTAGATGGCACTATTTTCCCAACTACTGTCAAAGTATTATTTTTAAATAAAACTAAACTATTGTATGAGTGAAACGATTATTTGCTTTAAAAATACTAAGTCCATTAAGGCGTTTCTAAGGCTTACACGTTTAGTGAATATCTACCATATAGGATGGAAGTAACAGGATAAAATAATAGGGTTGTACGGTAAATATAATGGCATTTCAATTTAGTTTGTCAAAAAATAATATATAATCTCCCTATTCCATCAATTACAAGAAATACACATGCTGTTGTTACTGATTCACCCCCAACAGATACATAATTTCATATGATGGATTTGAATTTCCCATTGCATAAGCATACCTGGAAGCCTATATGTAAAGGTGCTGTATGTAAAGATAAATCTTTAGGTTAAACACAATATTTAGTTTAATATTTTAAGGAATACCTAGTATTTTAACCCCATAATATACTACTACTAATACATGTTTTCAGCGTATTGGACAAATGGCACAAAACTTTAAAAATGTTAAACTGTTCATGTAATGCCCCTCCATTGTATTTTAGATAACCTTTGTAGATAGGCCATTTTTGCCTAGATAGAGTTCAAGTGGCTACATTGATAAGTATAAGGTTATTTTTCATCTCACTGAGATGACCATGAATAGTAAAAAAAAAAAAATTGTACAATACAATTGTTTTACAGTTGCTGCAGTACCACTAGTGGTCACTAGTGACCCCACATGTTCTTACAATAAAAAAACTGTGAAAATAGTTGATCTACAAGCTGTATTCCTCTCTCATTTATGTAATGTTAATGAGAAATAGAGTTATTATTCTAGCGGTGTAGTACCACTAGTGGCCATACAAATAATCCCCCTAACCCTAACCCTTGAATCACACCATATTCCAATATATTATTCAACAGGGACAACCCCACGTACATCACATCCCAGTGAAAATAATAGGTAGGCAAGGTATTACCCCAAAATAACACATCTGCAAAGCTGTTAGCCTATGGGTTCAAAATCACAAATCTACAAAACTAACATACTGTACATCTAATTTAATTATTATACAAAATAAATGTAAGATGGGGTGACACAAGGAGTTGCATTAGTGTGTCATAGTCTTTAAACTGTTTTTTACTGCAATCAGGTGTATGGACTCTAAAGATAAGCACCCTTCCCCCTGGGTCTATGCACGTCTGTGCAACAAAGAAAAAACAAATGTGAAAATAGCAGATCTACAAGCTGACACTCTATAATTCTTTGTAATATTAGGACATTGTCATGTGTATTGTCAGTTCTATCCAATATCATTGCATTCAGTGCAAAAACACCTAATATATACATGACTGGGACAACCCGGTTTGGTTGACAGCATATCTAAGTTAAATGTATTACTATGCAACACTTTGGTCATGTTGAGGTAAATAGTTTGAATAATCTAGTGTCTTGAGAACACAGATTAGACCTCCACAATACAACTATAAGTAGTATAGTTAGTCAAACTAGTGAAAATAGCTTATCTACAAGCTGGATTCCTCTCTCATTTATGTAATGTTAATGAGAAATAGTTATTATTCTATCGGTGTAGTACCACTACTGACCACTATGTCAGAGTTTGAGGTGGGGAGGGTTTGAATTATAGATGCAGATGAAACTACCTGTAGTTTTAATATCAAATAGAGTTACAACAGAGGGTAATCAATATCTTCCAATCACTTTTATATTAACAAATGCCTAAACACATAAAATAGCAGATCTACATGCTGGTGCTAAAAATCACAAAATCCCTGCTTGTTTGTGTATCTGTCACTTGAATTATGTTCAAGAAATAGGCAAATTCCAAAATGCAATGATTTTGTTTTCTAGTGTCAGTAAAAACCCCGAAAAACCTCCCATGTCCGTACAGAATGGGTTGAAGAACAATACCTCAGAACTCTGTTAGTGATTATATTAAAAGCCCTTTCCTAGTATCTGTGATGAAAATTAGATAAGAAAAAACTTGGTGGTTGAAGAATGAGGAACTTTGTATAGAAGAAATGGATTAACTAAGCACAGTTGGGACCCTTAGCAAACATATGTAGTTATATCATTTACTTAAACGTTGATTTTATTTATTTTTACCCTATAAAACCATGGTATGGCCTATGATCACATTATATTTTATCGAATGATTGATTAGTTATGAGAAGCTTTCAAATAACATGCTACCTAATGTTAGTGTGATAAGAGATAAAGATAGCATAGTACCCTACTTGATATCATCTGGGCTGTGTAGATAAGAAGACTTGTGAAAAATGAGGAAGTTTAGGATTAACTAACCAGAGATGGGACACTTGGTACAACATGTAGTTATTTCACCTACTTTTACACATGATTTAATTTTTGTTTACCCTTTTAAATATCTTATGTATAAACACATTGTTTTATCGAATGACTGATTGTCGTGTAACACTTTCAAATGACAGATCAGCTACTGCTAGTATGATCAGAGATAAAGATATAGAGTACCCTCTTGGTGTCATATGTGGGGGGTCAGATAAGGGTAATTAGATACCTTGATAAGGAAATATATTTGTGCACCCTGTCATACAGTACCCAATATGACTATGCATGGGTGGAAGGGTTTTGAAATCACAGGTGTAGATGAAACTAGATTATAATGTAGGTTTAATATCAACTAAGGGCTTCAGAGTTAGTAAAGGGGGTCCTCAAAAGCTTCCAATCATTTTATATTAACACTGTAGAACTGTACACAAAAATAGCAGATCTACATGCATACAATGTTTCGCACTGCGAGACGTTGTGAGCTTGCAGATTGGCTATTTTCGCAAAGAGGTTTGGTGTAGGGGGACAAAATAGCAGACCGAGTACATATTATAATACCAATTTATTAGGTAATGATGGCTCAAGTGGTTAAATATATGAAAAAGAGCCATTGACATGACTCCAAAATACACTGATGTCTGTGTGGTCAAACAGCAAACAGATGGACAGACACAGATGATCTAGAAGTTGTACAATAACTATTACACATACAACTTACAATATACCATTGCCCCAACCATGTCATGCAATGTCACTAGTAAAGCAAAGTCACGATTTGAGGCAGGGGACAGTTTTAAAATTAGATAAGCCTAAGACCATCTGCTGCTTCTATTGGGGCTATCACACACACACACACACACACAGTTTGCGACACATAGTGTAAACACACACATTCCCCCCCCACCCTTTCCTCTCTCTCTCTCTCTCTCTCTCTCTTCTCTCTGTCATCATTATTAGACATGCACACAAATTAAACTATTAATAAATCTATACAACTGTAGTACCATTTCTGACCGTATCCCCTCGTGAATGTGTCAAATCATACACATTATAAGCAATAAAGCTTTTGCCTAGAAGGGTTCATGTGGTTAAATATGCTTATTGCTTAATGTCTGATAATATCCTCAGAGTTACTATAAAGTTGTTAACACTGTAGAACTGATGCCTAAAATATCAGATACACAATGCATAATATGATATTGCAGTGTAATGTTGTGAGTTTGTAGATTGGCTATTTTTTAATAATGGAGGTATTGATTAGAACGAAAAATAGTTGTTGCAATGTTGCAGACATACGCACACACACACACACGCACACATACACACACACACACACACACACACACACACACACACACACACACAGTCAACCGATTTTTGCGACATCCTTGAGGGGCTGTTATTTCCCCATTCATGATCACCCCCCCCTCCCCTTCCCCCTTTCCTCTCTTCTCCTCTCTTCTCCTCCTCTCCTCCTCTCCTTCATTCTTGCATACTGTAGTACTTTTAAAAACTTATAAACCAACAATATAAAACATAAAACCATAACACTTTAAAATATTAGTTATGATTATATTAAATATGCAGATTTTAAAAAATTTTATTCAATTAATTTATACTAATTTATTCATTAATTAAAATATTTTAATCCATCGAATTAATTATGCATTAATTAAAATAGCGCCCCCTAGTGGTGGCAAAAACGCAACAACATATGGACTTAGTACACTACTTACAGGGACTTACAATGTTACACTTCTCTCTGTTGATCAGTGCACTTTAAAACTTTCGGACGAGGCTTGCTTAACGAGTAATAGACTACACCTGGAAATACAAAAAGACGTAAATTCTTAATCCAGCTGTGCGGGTGGATTAAACTACACAACACATGATCACAAAGGCTTGTGTTTGGAAGCTGTTAGGACTTATTTATTTGGGGACACAAGGATATCCTGCAGGTAAGAGGAAAGTGGACTGTTGTGCTGTTATCTGTTTGGCGAGAAAAATTACTTCTGGGAAGATTAGATGCTTGCTGCTGTGCAGATATAACATGTATTCCATTGCATTGTAGTGACTTGACTCGAGTGGACTCGGTGGGGGGCGATCCAAGTCAAATTAGACCGAGACCGAGACGAGTCCAAGTCAAATTAAGGGCGAGACCGAGACGAGACCGAGTCAGTGAAAATTTGGACTTGAGTCCTGACTCGAGACGAGTCATTGACTCGAGTACTACAACACTAGTTGCAGGATTGGTTGTCATTCATGTGTAATTCGTTCATAAGAATCCCAATCATTAGCAAGACTAGTGAACGATTCGTTCATTTCCTTAAACTGTTACTCTCACTTTCGTTCATATCCGTCACCTCCCCCTAATAGCCCCCGGCACACAGGACAGGACAGGACGGGAGGGCGGGCTGTACGTGCAATGTAATAAAAACGCTCTCGGGATATTGTTTTTCATGGGACGATCACGCTATGAACGGTGAACGTGAACCAATCGTTTGAACGGATCAGTCCCGTGAACGTGAACGAAATGATGTGTTCACTGAAATCAACGGGATTGCCCATCACTAATTGGTTGACTGGCTGGCACCTAGCAACAGACTAGCCAATAATAGAACACGCATCCCTCCGGGCCATGCGATATGAATCGTCAGGCTATGGGTTGAGAGAGAGTCATAGGATTGGTGGTCAACTGGTTGGCGTCATGCAACAAACTAGCCAGTCACAGAGCATAGAGAAGGCTGTTGAGAGGAGGGGGGGGCGGCTGTGTGTGTGCATGCGTATGTGCGTGCGTGCCTGTGTGTGAGATTAAGTGGCAGGTCACAGAATACTGTGTAGCACAGCAACAGTGTACACGAAAGAACTACTTGAATACTTGAGTGAATTTCCTTGTAATGCCAGCTTGCCCGTAAATAAATTGAGATGCCAGAAAATATATATTCTTTCTTTATTAGACGATTTACTGACGAATGACAAGAGGACCATGACTTTAGTGACATGTTCATCAGATAGGGATTCAAAGTTTTGAACTCCTGGGCCGGAGCATTAAAGTTGCTGTAACTAAGGGGCCAAGGTTTGTCGAAACATAAAGACAGTGTGGCATCCATCTGACTGAAAGAGTGTACAGTCATGGTGTTTGTGTTCTGTGTTGCGGACTCCGTCGTGTCTCAGGGGTATGTTGTGCTGGCGGCAATAAGGCTTCCAGTGGCCGATCTCTTCAGAATAAGATATGTTGCGCTAGCAGCAATAATATAATAAGCAATAAGATTATGATGACTGGAGCCATTGAAATACGATTAATTAAAACTATAAATTAAGCTTTTAAACAAAGATTATTTTGAACCATTTTGGAACCAAAATACGGAACCGTTAAGCAAAACCTGAACCGGACTCATAAAAATCGAAACAATATCCATCCCTATCCATGACTCAGCGTACGTCATCTACACGCACGATCTATGCACATGCACTATTGTGCACGGTATTCTGCGACTATGTTAAAAGTTCAAGA
Source organism: Nannobrachium achirus (assembly GCF_963921795.1). Classification (NCBI taxonomy): domain Eukaryota; kingdom Metazoa; phylum Chordata; class Actinopteri; order Myctophiformes; family Myctophidae; genus Nannobrachium; species Nannobrachium achirus. The sequence goes on from NC_137822.1 coordinate 15,537,867, forward strand.
AAAAAACTAAAACACCCTCAAAGTCAAAGTTTAATGGTGGCATTAAATGGAGTTTAAACAATGTGGAACCTGATGGGCTTAAAAAAAGGCCCACAAGATTTTCCATGACATCATATTTGAAGGTGTCGAAACCGGTCGGCTTTATTGGCTCTTTATTGTTTTAATATGTAAAAGCCCTAAGTGTTAAATAAAGGCTTTTTAACTGCGTTCCTTGGCTCTGAGTGTGCGAGAAGAACTTCCCGATGGGATCCCTTGCTGATCATATTTGGCCTATTGCCTATGCTTAGGAATGTGTTTAATCCAATTTCTCAACTTATATACTGTAAATGTACAGTATGTAAAAAACAAAAAAGATTTACGAGAAAAAAAAAAAAAAAAAAAACAGACTGCCGGTGTACTGTTTTATTAGCCTTGCTAATAAACAATTCTTTATTCTCTGTTGGCCTGCAAAGAATTGTAAATGTTTTCCTTCGACCTGATGCTGTGTTTAGTGTGATACAAGTTCCAGATAGAACTTTAATAATGCTGACCTTTCACTTGCAGGTATTGGTAAATTGGGTGTAGAATTGGAGACAGCTGCCATGCACTATTTTGTTTGTGTGGAAATTGTGTTTGTGTTCTGCTTTGTTTTTGAAGTAATGGTTAGCACATTTCCAAGTAGACAAAAGGGTGATACAGTATGTGCCAGATTTGGATTTATTCCACCTCTCAATTAACAAAGGTATTCTTAAACTACATAAACACCAGCTGTTTCCTTTAAAAAAGCGGCCTTAAACGCACCCTATTGGAGTCAGGTGAATCAATCAACCAGTCAATCGATCAATATTTAATCCTGAAAGTAGAGATAGAAAGGTGTTTTCTTATAGTTTTCTTATATAGTCTTGTAGTCCAGGGGTTTTAAAAGTGGGTGACGGGGCACCCTGGGGTGCCGTGACGGCAGTCCAGGGGTGCTGCGAGATAACTTGATAATATTTGGAATTTATTCGGACACTTGAAAAAATATTTAGTATAATTTTAAACTTTAAGTACAAAGTTATTTTCAGTCAGTTCTAACCAAAATGGCTATTATCTCAAAGTTTTCCTTGCAACATAATCACTAAAATATTGTCGCTGTCGGGCAGAAACCTTGTATCTCCAAGTTTCAAATGTGTACGTCTTTTGGTAAAGCAAAGCCCTGCTTCATCATACAAGACTGTCGCACAAAACTAGTGAAAACAGCCGATCTACAAGCACACAACGCCTCGCATCACGAGGCGTTGTGTGCTTGTAGATCTGCTGTTTTCACTAGTTTAGTACATTTTATAGATGATAAATACAAAACGAATGGTTTTTGGACATACAAGGTTTCCACCCGACAACAACGATATGCTATAAATATAAGGTGCTGGGAGTGAGAATTATATTGTAGGGGTGTCTCGGATTAAAAAAATATTTAAGGGGTGCCCTGAGACAAAAAAGTTTGGGAACCCCAGTTGTAGACGCACAGGAGCACAGTCACTTCAACAAACATTCACCCTAACCAACAACTGTGGCACTACAAGAGAGCTACAGTGTGTGTGTGTGTGTGTGTGTGTGCGTGCGTGTGCGTGCGTGCGTGTTTTGTAAGAGTGTAGGGGTGGGGGGTTAGATTTCACCCTGATAGCAGGGGCAGCCATGGAGGAGGGCCAAACATATGTTCCGAGGGCCAGGAACAAAAGCACTGACACGTTAGCCTTTTCACGGAGATGACCTTTCCGCCGCTTCCCATCCCTGCCCCGCTGCCTGCCGCTGTCCTTTTGTCTGCCAGCTCGCCCCGGGCCAGCTCAAGACCGAGCGCTAGAATTTCTTCTCATCTCCCCAAATCTCCCTTGACTAAATGTCAGGATTACATATTTCTAGGCTTGCACTGAGGGGCTTTAATTAGCGCTACTATATGTGCGTGTGATAAAAGGATAGTGTGTTCGTTTGTGTGTGTGTGTGTGTGTTTGTGTGTGTGTGTGTGTGTGTGTGTGTGTGTGTGTGTGTGTGTGTGTGTGTGTGTGTGTGTGTGTGTGTGTGTGTGTGTGTGTGTGTGTGTGTGTGCGTGCGTGCGTGCGTGCGTGCGTGCGTGCGTGCGTGCGTGTGTGGGTGCGCGCGTGCGCATACGTGTGTGCATGTGAGCTTGCGGATATAGAATAAGAATGTGTGCGTTACGTATACCATTATGCATGTCTTCATGCCCCTGTGCTTGGTACCCTACCTTCTATTCCATCTCTTCAGGCTAGACAATAGGAAGGAGGGAGAGAGACTGAGGTGAGAAATAGATGAAGGATCACACTTAATAGTGGCAGCAGATTTGCTAATGTGCAAAACAACTGACGTATACACAGGCTAGCAAGCACGCATGCACACGCACGCACGCAAGCATCCACATTGTCACATTGAAACCACTGTAATGACCAGGGGTGAGTCTATGCACAATTAAAAAAAACATATGACAAAACAATTTATTTTACTAATGAAACGACACAATTGATCATATTTGCTGAATAATACTAGTTATACTAGCCATTCTCTGTTGTCTACTTAGTCTAAAGCATTAATTCTCAACTTTCATTTTATTTCACAGACCCCAATTTGATGTGCATGGGCCCCAATTACTATTGTAGAAATACTTTGCTTCAGAAACTCCAGAACCATCTGCGTAACAGTGAAATAGCCGTTGTTGTGTCTACAGTAATTGAAGGCCTTCTTGCTTGTAAATGCAATAATGGTGACGTTTGGATTCTCAATGACCTCTGGGTATCCATGGACTCCATGTTGAGAACCATCGGTATAAAGTACAGCATCTGTGGCAGTACTGTAAGAGAGCACGACTAAATTAATTGATAGCATTACGATTAATACAGGACTTATGGTTTTGGTACTATGCGCTTGCTCCTAACCATCTAACTCAGTGGTTCTCAACCTGTGGGTCGGGACCCCCAGGGGGGTCGCCAAATTATTTTGGGGGGTCCCCAGATGATTAGCTTAATGTGCAACATTGTTTTCTCACTCAAAGGTAAACAAACCAACACAAAGTTTAAGTGTATAGAGGGTTTATGCACATTTCTAATGTTACAATTTAAGGACTTTTTAATACCTGCTCTGAAACAAATTAACATTGGCCAAATTGTCAAATATTAGAGGCTAACATTGTGAAAATAGACGATCTAAATGCTCACAACGCCTTGCGTTGTGAGGCGTTGTGAGCATGTAGATCTGCTATTTTCACAATAAAACAGTGATATACAAAATGTAATGCCTCAACTCTTAGTGCTCGTCAGGGTGTGGGGGTCCCCAGTTAAAATATGTTTATTTTGGGTGTCGCGGCCTGAAAAGGTTGAGAACCACTGTTCTAACTCGCTAACCTCTTTAGCAAAAGCCAAACACGCTGTCCTATAGAGGCATTATAGACACACATAAAGTTTTAAAGCAGCCACAACCTAAAAGGTCCTGGGGTTCAGTAGCCCCGGGATAATGTTAATGTAACACCGTAAACCCCTCAAACCCCCCCTTACGGGTCATTGTTTACACTCTGAGAGTTACATTAACACCCAAGAGGTGACTTCTCCTTTCATTTTTGTTTGACATTTACACTGCAGATGTGCAATTCAGACGCCATGTCATACACATCCACGGTTACAGTAGCTTACTTTAACCCAGGGGTCTTCAACAGGGGGTCCGGGACCCCCAGGGGTTCTCAGAGATACTACAGGGGGGCCGCCAAATCTTTGTGTGATAGGATCATGTTTCTTGAACCCTTGCATTCCTATTCTGAGTGGAACATTACCCAAAAATAGCAGATCTACAAGCTTACAACGCCTCGCGTTGCGAGGCGTTGTAAGCTTGTAGATCGGCTATTTTTGTCAAAGAAGAGCAGACTAAAGTATTTGATGGTTCAAGTGGTTAAATCTCTGAAAATACACATTACTCCAACATGATGACAGTGCTGCCAAACAAGAAGCTGTCTAAGAAATCTATGAAAATCTTTCTTCTGTACCACAATTTTATACAATATGTAGTGGGGGTCCCTGCTTTATCTCTCTCTCTCTGCTAAGGGGTCCCTAACCTGAAAACGTTGAAGACGCCTGCTTTAACCTGATCTTTTATCTTATCTTATAAGGCTGTTATTAACAAGAGGCATAGTTATTAACCTCAAAGTTAAAAATGTTCTGTACTTGAGAGTCTATTGTGTGCCTACGGCCAGATATTAATTGGGAAACAATAATTCAATAATTCACGCTCATCTGCCCTGCCCACTGGCGCTGTTCTCACCAGCCCTAGATGACAACCATAGCTTCACACAGCATTATTGCAAATTAACAGAAGATCCACACACTCCCGGAAAATGGTTGTGACAAAGCATGCCACCGCTAAAATGAAGAGGTTCCATGATTTCAGAGATGGGTTATCTTGAAGCAATGCTAATGACAGACACGAGGGAGAAGCAGGAGAAACGGGCCCTGTGTGCATCTGTATTTGTGTTGGCGTGTGTTGGCACGTCACGTCACACTGTCAAGCCAGACCCCTGACACTCCTCCCCATGCACCGGGCTAAGCTGGCAGTCACCCAGTACCACATGAGCGCGCGTTGCAGACTGGTTCTGAACTGGTTCCCTCACTTGGGGCTAGCCTGGAATGAAACCCTGTGTCGCCTCTAATTAAGGAGAGGCGCCCGGGCGCGGGCATAACGAGCTGATGAATAATTAGAATTGGAGGAAATTGTGCAGCCAGGGTGGCAAATCTGGAGGGACAAGTGCTGAAAACAAGGCGAGCGGCATTAAGTCCACAGTCAGTCAAATCTGTGAACTTGGCCAGCGGCGTTGACACTAGGTCTGTGTGAAGAACAAGAAAGCTCCAGCACTGGTGGCTGGCCGAGGCCAGAGCTGGACCCCCAGGGCCGATTAAGAGAAACAAATAAGATATGGGTGATAAATGAAGTCAGCAATGAATATTAAATCCTCATTGCTCTGGCTTTGTGAAAATGCTAAACCATGTGTGAGAGAATGGAGAGATCTGGTACTGTGATACACCGTTGCAGCTTTGCACACAGACCCAGCAGACGACTGACCGACATGTTTGGCTAGAGGTTCAAAGGTAGCATCCGTGTTTTAAGTGAAACTTGCACTGCCGACAGTGATGGGGAAAGTATGCTGAAGTGCACCTATAGAAATTCAGTGTTGGTTGGAGAGTAGACTGTTATAATGTATTGGGGTTGGGTGAGCAGAGGTTTACAGTAATAATAATATCTGTCTGAAGAAGCATATACGGTATTTCTTTTCAGGTAACTTAAATGTCACTTAAATATATAATGTATTACTCATTGGATAATATTACTATAACAATTTAAGGTGTAAATTAATTAGCAAAAGAAGAACAAGTATCATCATTTGTGTTGGCAGTTATGATGCTAGTGCCATAGCTTGCTTGTTTTTGGTTGACATTTAAACCCGACTTGTACTTAGTTGTGCATGGGTGTCACGCAAAGAGTGTCTGCGACACTTCGTGAGGTTGTAGATTGGCTATTTTTGAGCGTGCGGCACCCGCCCGCAACTAAGTATAAAATCGGGCTTCAGGGGTAATCCTCTCCTCACACAAACATTCCCCTCATTATCATGCAAGGGGGTCGAGGATGGCGTGAGTGGGGGTGAGCAGTCCTCCTATAGGGGATGGGGTGGGGGGAGTGACCGACGAGGACATCCGTGAGGGGGAATCCAAGGACTGTGTCCCTGACAGCCAAAATGGCCGCTTGGTGCTAATTAGTGCTGGCCTTCCCCAGTCACCAAGGTTGTCCACCTCCCTGGGTCATCTAACACGCTGCCTGCTGCCGCCTGCTCTTTTCTCTGCCAGCAGAGTGGCATTGCGCCTCGTGACACAGGCCATCAGACGTGTGACTTTCATGTTTGCACTTAGCATTGGTGGCCCGTTTGTTTTGTCATTAGGGATGGGACGATACGCGATATTAGCGTTTATCGCAATGAAAAACACTCACGATAATCGTATCGTGGAGATTAAATTTATCGTGAAATCGTCCTCTGTCATGCACTGGCATCAATTCACCTTTTATTTGCCAAGCTGCATATCCGGTACCACTTAATCCCTCTATAATTGGTAAAAGGTACTTATAATATACCTACTTGATATATATATATGATTATATTCACTCTCTATCAAATGTCTTTGCCAAAAAATTGCCAATCTACAAGCTCGGCAGCAGCGAGCAGCGCGACACGTTGTGAGCTTGTAGATCGGCTATTTTTTGGCAAATGTTCCACCCCAGGATAATGGATTTTGATTATCGCGATAATATTGTAAATCGCAATGTCTTTATTCACAATAATCGTGATATGACATTTTCATATCGTCCCATCCCTATTTGTCATGTTGTGCTGTTGTATGAGTGGTTGACATCAGTGACCAAAGAGCCATGCTTTTTAGTCCATTTGGCATTTATACAGTCCAATATGATTATAAGCCTTCTTCTACTGTATGTTAGCTTCTAACCATTTTCGCTAATATTATAATGGCCAAGGTTTCCTTTCATTGTGGTTTTCTCTTGACAGTGCCTTTCTCTCCCTCTTTAGCCTGATTTCAGACTCTGCGCTGGAGCTTGAGTCTGACATTGACCCATTGTGTTGAGATTTCAAAGGGGAGGGGATTTGAAATTTGAAATTCCCAATCACAAGAGATCTGGTGGGAGGGGTTGTGTTTGACTTGTGTGTACACAAAAACATTCCCCCCTCCCCCTCCCCTCTATGACAGGTATCAAACAGGTTGTTGTCTTTGATGCTTTCATTGATTAGAGAGATCACTAACGAGGTGTGCACAACTCCCTTTGAAGTTCAAAGGGGGCAATTAAGAGCTCTGGCTGAGTACCCCCTCCCTTCACTGTTTCTGTTGATTTTCTGTTTCTGCTGATTTGCTGTCTCGTTAGACCCACCCCCTCCTCCGAGGCTCCGACTCTCATTGGCTTGGTACTGCCTAGACCAGAGAAACCTTAGCGTCATATGACAACACCAGACCAAGAGAACCATTCCGCTCAGAGAGTGGGCGGGTCTATGGGCTGGAGCCAGGCAACTCACTCTTATAAGTTTAATTCAAGCTGTTGGTATAAGCAAATGGCTCACAATAAAGGATTTATGAACACATTGTTATATGAGCAGCAAATATGCAGACAATGTGAAAAAATTATAACGAAGGGATTGCATCCAATCTCACAGAAACTATTATTGCGACCATAGGTCGCAGTGAGGAACCTGCAGATCCTGTCCGTCAGTCAGTCAGTCAGTCAGTCAGTCAGTCAGTCAGTAACGCCTGTCAGTCATTGTGAAGAACTAGATATTTTGAGATGGGGGTCCGTGGCCAAATAAATAGCAGTTTGGGGGTCCTTGACATGAAAACGTTTGAGAACCACTGACATAGTAGTCTCTCAAGAACAGACTAACTGAGCTCCAATTAAGTGAAAAGGACCTTTTCTTTGACGATGGCTGGCCAGATTGCTGACACAGAAACATGGGTTTCTAAAAAAACCTTAGAAGGATTCAAAAGACACTTATAGAATCGGGTCAAAATTCAAATTTTCACGATTTTTCAAAAATAGCAGATCTACAAGCTCGCAGCACGGCACTCGGTGCCGCACTGTGAGCTTGTATATCTGCTATTTTTAATAGTTAAAGGATAAAATAATAATATGCAATGATGTGTAGTGTGTACCCGTTCTGACAATAAACCAGGTCTGTGCGTTTTTCTTTTTTTGGTCAAAGTTGATCCCATGCCAAAGCGCCAGCACTCACCTGCCGTCACCATGCAGGCGGATGAGTGCACGCACCCCATGTGTCGCTTCTCGCCCTTAGGGCGCCTTACTGGTAATAATAATAATACATCAGGCTTATATAGCGCTTTTCAAGGTACCCCAAGTCGCTTTACAAAACAAAAATAATAAAAAACTTTATTAACTCATACCCTGCCAAAAAAGAAGTTTCTATGATAAAAACGTCTTTAAAACGTCTTTTTCACTATGGACCTCCCTGCCAGACGTCTTCTGAACGTCTTTTTTTTTTTTTTATAATAAAAAAAAAAAAAAAAATTGAAACATTTTTGGACCTCCAACAGTGTACTAGGCATGATCGCGATCGCGAAATTGCATGTTTAACCCCCATACCAACCCCATCTTTCAAACATGGCAGCCATGTTTGTTTACATTTGAAGAAAACATAAGGGCTCCTTTCTCCTGAATGCCTGAACGGATTTCCAAGCAGATTTTTTTGTTTGAAAGCTGTGAAAAGCATGCACATGCATAGTGCATGATCTGTGCACTTATGTGTGCACCAGCGTGCACACTATTTTTTTAACCCTTTGTTGGCGAACCGGCAATATAAGAGGTCATCCCACTTTAAATATGGCACCGACTGAACACATGGGAAGCCAAGGTTTCTAACATTTCTAGCTGTTGCTGGTGCCGCCGTTCACTTACGCTTTATTTAGAAGAGCCTCGGAAGCTTTGTGCGTGTGCACGTGAGTGTCCGCTGACGATTGAGAAAGATAATCCATTTGTTTACAAATGGTCGCGAAACTAAAATCCAAACCAGGGCCGGCCATCGCGGTAAAGTGTCGCCGTGAAAACAATCAGATCTCTGCTTCCCTGGCGTTCTTTGCACCTTATTCAGAGATAAAGCCCTTTTTATGTTTCAGCATAGAATGGAAGTGTATGCAGCCTAGACGATCCATTTTGCTTCTGTGAGTGTCATGTTATGACAAATGCACCAGCGTCTCTCACAGGGTACACAGGACGGATGCAGCTGCACGTAACCAAGTTAACCCTTTATATCGTTGAGAGACGAGACAACTTAGTTTTGGCACAGCGACCTCCAGTGGCCGTATCTCGTTACTGAGCGAGTTTGGCCCCCAAGTTGTTAAGAGAGAAATTTAAAAGGCTAAAAGCTATTGTAACCCTTTTCAGGCAAAGGTTCTTATAATGAACCTTTGGACATAAATAGAGATGACATTATATGCAAGGCATTTTCAAGGTCATGATACAGAGGGTTTGATGTACAGTATCTCAAGCCTGATCTCAACCTATTTAAACAAATGAACATATATGTTAAGCCAATGTCTGCTTTTCTAAGATAATCACCATTGTTTTCCAAATTATTTGTGCATCTCTCGGGCCACCGAAGCATCCTCTTCCCTCAATTTAATTGAGTTTATAAATGCATGCGTGTGTGCCTGTTTGTTGCAGATCACAGTCGTATTACACGTTTAGTGGTATTTGAAAACATACGGCCGATATAATAAGCAGTCCTCGTGTAATGTGAAGCAGAAAATGGGGCCAAATCATGCAACAGTAAATTGGAATTTCCCCCTGAAGTCTTCCAACTCATTTGAACTTAATACCGCATTCATCATTTTGATAAGCATCATCATGCGGCCAATATGGTAGCTGAGGAAGGCAGATAGAAAAGCGAGGCCAAAAACCTTGTTAGGGCCACCTATTATGAGGAGTTCTTCTTAATAGAAACATGCCTCAAAGCTGATTGCTTCTAAAAGGAGAGGGGTTTTTGGTTTTCCGTGTGGCATGTCATATCATTAACCATGGGAGGAATAGCGCCGAGTGTCTCACATCCCTGTTTTCCGTCCCTTTTCCACATACATTAGTGTCCCCATGTCACATTTCATGTGTAGCGGAAGAGAAAACGCGTTGGTTTTCCAGCCAAATGTGGGCTAAGGGGAAAAAGCCCAGCCTTGGGCAATCAGAGCAAGACAGAATCGTGGCATTAATGGTGATGAGTAGTGATCACAAACTCTGGTCATTAGTCTAATAAGACTGTATTCAAATTAGCCAGGGATGTTTTTCTTTCCCCTCCAGCCCCCCCTCCCTTTCTTTTCATGGTTATGCATCGGAAAACAGGCAAATATTTCGGTCAGAGGGTCTCCGGCTTCATGTCCTTAACGATAGAACTAATTAAATGAAGCGATGCTTTCTAATGAATAATTATTTGTTCTCAGTGAAGCGGAAGAATTTCTTTTTCCCCCTTTGCTTGCCATTATAACCTTTATGTGCCAAACTTGTTATATTTATTGATTATACATATGGTTGATTGTACATGTAAAAACAATGTGTGTATGATAAAGCTATTCAAAAGGGATCACTGAATCTTGACAAAATGCTATAATATATTTATTTTTAATTGCTTAAACTTTATATTGAGGTCTCATCATTTTAAATGATTTATCTACACTAGTGTTTTATATATTTATTATTGTTCTAATGAAGAGGCATTGGTTAGTGATTGTGTTTAATTACACACATTGTATTGGTCGTGCACAGCATACTTCCTTGGTGAATTTTATGATCAATCTTTTAATGTCAATTATGGCTTCGTTATTAAGGTATTAAACTGTCTACCTCTCTTCCTTAATCAATGGACCTCATGAAGATTAGATAATGGATGCATACAGTGTACTCTATGTCATTTCCTTTCTATTATGTAGAAAGGTTCATTGGTGGAGAGTATACTTTACAGTACACTAATATGGAGGGCCAGACTGCATGCTGAATTAGGACAATCAGTAGTGCAAATGAAAGCATCATCAATTAAACTGAAAGTACAAAAGGGTAAAATCTCTTTCTGCTTCATAGTTTCATAGTTTCTTTACACTTAGTTCAGGGCCGTACTATAGGAGATGTAAGTACTTAACCACTTAAATCCTGTTTCAAAAATCTAATCACGTCGATCTTGGGATTCACATGGGAATGGCGTGACTCCAATGTGATCCCGGACTTCATATGGCCAGCCTGTGATGCCAGTCATCGATGACATTAGTCCTGTACTAAAATTATGGCTCCAAATCTGGCCTAGGTTTCAGCCAAATCAGAGCACCATTGGCTTACAAGTTAAATATTACAAAAAGCTAACTGGAGGTACAAGTGGTCTACTGGCAGTGTGATAAAGAAATGTGGCACTGATTGGTCCAACCGCCCTCTTATAGACAGCCAGCCTCCTACAGAGTCTTTCTGTAAAAATTGCCAATATACACTACAAGCACAGTTTTTAACATTTTTGATATGATCTTGATGTACTTTTTCTGTTATGGCTCTGAATGGGCCCATGAATGTGTTATGGAGCTTCAGGTACAGGTTGTGCTAATAGTCAGGTTCCCTATGTAATTTTGTTGGATTCTTTTGAGGATTTGCAAAACTATACATTTTTGGAAAAGTTATTGTCCCTAGGTTTAGCAGTTAAAGTCTCTGTTATGCCGTGCCAAGCCTGCAAATCCTGTCTGTGATCATGGCTGACAGAACCCTTGGCTACGGTGTGATCAACAGGGTGCCTCCGGTGATGGGGCTGCAGTGGAAATGCCATCCTCTCACCCAATCTTCTGACTGAATATGCCCTCTTTTGGCTCCCATCCTGGTTCACGGCAGCCAATTTGGGTGGAGAACCCTGAACCCTGGCGCTCTCCTGCCCCCAAACCCAAGGCTTGAGGCACTGGTGTGATTTTGCAGACTGACAGTGGCCCTGGCAGTGATGATGTTACCCCACCGACTGGGGATCCAGCGGGAGGGGGGCATGGCGCTGGGGAGGGGTTGTTGGGGGTCAGGTTGTATTCAGCTTCGCTCGGCCCCGTTTTGCTCCGCGGTGACCTTGCTGTGGTGCTTTGCCCACTGGGGGAGAACATGGGAAGGGGAAGTGGAGGGTCACGATCCCTGCGGTGCATGCGCCGGACACAGATGCTAACGCAGCCTGACGAGGGGTCTATTGGAAACATATTCTCCAGGCCCTCGCCACTTTATCCCCTCTCTCTCTCTCTCTCTCTCTCTCTCTCTCTCTCTCTCTCTCTCTCTCTCCCCTGTCCTGATGTGGCTGAGAAGCGATAGCTGACCTTTTCCCTGATGCTGAACTGTTCCGCCCAGCACCATGGGATCACTGTTTACTCACCCTTGGCTCAGCCTTTAGGGAGGAAAGAGCACTGCCTACACCACACACACACACGCGCACACACGCGCGCACACACACACACACACACACACACACACACACGCACACGCACACACACGAGCGTCTGCGCGTGCTCTCACTAACTGAATTGTATCACTGAGCTCTCTAATTTTCTGTGTGAGCCCTTTGTATCTGAGACCTGTTATGCAAGTCCACCCATGAGAGAGGAGTACAGAGCAATTCCTCATCACATAATCGACAATGTCTTATTGTATTGAAGCATCAGAGGATACTCATATATTCTCCGTCTGACACATGCAAAGGGCTTCGTGTGCTCGCATTGTCTCTTAGATGCTTATATTGGGAACAGATACACAAATCCTTAGTGCTATTTTAACTATGAATCATGTACAAATGGAACCAAATGGACCCATAAGGGTCCACATTTGGTTCAATTTATACAGTACACTCCTCTTGAGTTGAGTCAACACGGAGGGCTTTCACCATGTACAGTGTCTACTGTACATGGCACAGATGTGTCCCATATATTTCCATATTAAGTCTCCCACAAACGCTTGAATTTATGGTTCCTTTTGTGCTTTTGTTTGTTTGTGACCAAGCTTTCATAATGCATATACATGGCGAAGGGGATCTTGGTCCGGGAGGGGGAGGTGGGGGGGGTGGCCGGGTGGGTGGACGAGCGGATGGAGCAGGGTGGGGTGGGGTGGGCTCTCCTTCTAGCGCTTCACCGCAGTGCTGTAATCTCCCATCTGGACCGTGTAAATCAAGGCTCTGTATATGCTCAGCTCCGCGCCTCTGACAGATTTACGCGGCTCGAGCTTGTGTTTCCAAGGCTCCAGAGGCAAAGAAAATGTAAACTTTTTGAAACAGTTTATCACAGGAACCAGCGTTGTATCAAAAGTCAAAGATGATAGCCCCCTCGGATGAGGGATGGCCGCTTTGCAAGGTTGCAGATTTATCTTTATTAGGGCGGGAGTGTTCCTGGAGAGCGTACACTGGATCTTGACTCCGTGGTCTGGGTCCGTTTTGGTTTCGTGAAAGGCGAGGTCAAGTTGAATGTTCTGCTGGATATCACGGCCGTGTCTGTGCCTTTTTTTTTTTCCTGCAGGGCTCCGTTTGAGCTGTCATGTATCCGTGTCTCTGTTCATAGTTCATCACTATGCCAGGGCAATTACCTTGAACATACGTAAGTGTGTTACACAACCACAAACAAAATATCCGTTTACTCGCGAAGAGATTGTCTCACCTCTCTATGTTGTGTTCGCTCTCCTCCCGCTTCTTTCTTTTCACACACACACACACGCACACACACTCACACGCGCGCACAAACACACACACACACGTGTGTGTGAGCACACACACACACACACACACACACACACACACACACACACACACACACACACACACACACACACACACACACACACACACAAAAGAAAATGGTTTTCTAAAATGGGTTTTAGATTAGTATTATTGTTTTTGTACTTGATTGGGTTTTTGTACTTGATTGGGTTTTAGAATAGTATTAATGTTTATTGTACTTGATTGGGTGTTAGATTAGATTTTTGTAAAATAGAAAAGCCTCCTGTGGACAGGTGATGAGAATTAGCATGTGTGCTATAATCACTTATATCAATGCATCTGGTTCGTCCAATGTAATTGTGATGTCCATGACAAATAAATAAAAACATAAAACATAAAAACAACAAAGAGATTCATAAATAGCGAGGCGGACAGGCTTCTCTTTCTATCTACACTTTTCTCTTTTCCATAACTTAGCGAGTAGCGACACGTTGAACTGAAATATCCAAATTAATGATTATTTTCCATTATGCTTTTTTCTTCTCTTCGGCTCCCCCAGTTTGAGGTCAGGACCTTTTCACAGCACGTGCATGGCGGCGGTGTCGGGGTTCAGGCGATTGAGCTGCGTCGGCAGGGGAGCTGACATCTAACATGCAGGTTAAGTGACAGCCGGGGCACAATAAGGTCAGCGTTGGCGTGTCACCCTTCCAGACCTCTCAGGAGCACAGCGGCAGGAACAGGCCCCAGTCAACTGCTTGCAGATGTGTCCGGACGCATGTTTCACCGACAAACACGAGGCAGGCGCTGCTCTCATGTTGGAGCCGCCGGTCACTTCTAATCTGCATCTCTCTCGCTGGCAGAGAGAACCACAGTCACCCACCACCACGCGCGATGTAACCTCAGACACCCGACCCGCTTGATGGGAATGTTTTGACCAATCTCCTGACGGCATGCATATTTACACAAGTTGACTAATAGATTGTTCAGCACCGCGTGGCGGGAGTTTCAGTAGCACACATGCTCCGTGTTCATTTAAAGGTCCCATAACATTCCACTCTTTCAGTGTTTTTCAGGGTAGGGGAAACATTGGATCACGCCCCGAGTTCCTCACCACTTGTTCCTGCACTTCAATATTTTGTGCAAGAGCAACTATTTTCTCGTATTTCCATCAAGATCAACTGTAGTTTGAGAAAGCGACGCCATAAAAAGTCTCAAGAGAACAGTTATATTTTGGTTGGTTTTCTCTTGCATAATAGTTGTCTCCACCAGCCGAAGGCTTGGGGGAGAGTATGTTTTCCCCTTCGTCTGTCCGTCCGTGCGTCCGTCCGTCCGTCCGTCCGTCCGTGTGTCCGTCCGTGTGTCCTCACAGTTTGTGTGCAGCTAATCTCAGTCGCCGTTGGCCCGGTCGCTGCCAAAGTGAGCACATACATTCCCTGGATGCCAATCTAGAACCTCTGCCCTAAATTTTTCAAATGGGCCTTTTCTAGCGCCACCTAGTGGCCGATGTTCACAAAACACATTTCTGTGCACTACTCTTAGAGATTTTGTCAAAAAATCCTACAAATCGGTAGGCAGCATCTCGACAGTCATGTGATCGACACAGATCTGTCCGATTTTGCATATTCCATCCGGATTGGCTAAGATTGGCTTCCAAAGTTTGTAGGATTGAGCCGTTTTGAACAAAATGCCTCAAATCCCAAACGCAAAGTGCAATTATCATGAAATCGCGCACACACATTCCCACTAGGCAGAGAAAAGGCAGAGAAAAGCCACTTAATTTTTTTTAAATCAGCCTCATGGTGGCGCTATAACAGGCCAATTTGTGGTTTTACCTATAACTCCACCGATTAGTTTCAAACTTTGTAAGCGCACTCCCTAGAGGCTAAGGATAAACCTTTGCCCTGCATTTTTCACACCAGCCTTTTATAGCGCCACCTTTGGACCGACTTATGTAAAACACATTTTTGGATATTACTCCTTGAGATTTTATCCAAAAATCACGCAAATCGGTACACAGTATCTCTATAGTCATGTGATCAAGTCCGATCCGTCTGATATTTCATATTCCATCCTGATTGGCTAATATTAGCTTCCAAAGTTTGCAGGATTGCTCCGTTTTTGAACAAAATGCTTCAAATCATCAACGCAGCTTGCGATTACCGTGAAATTTGCCACACATATTCCCACTAGGTCAAGGAACAAAAGCTACCTTTTTTCACATTGGCCTGTTATAGCGCCACCAGCAGGTAGCCTTTAGCAAAACAAATTTTTGGAACACAATGCTTCAAATCATGCATGCAGCGTCCGATTTCCATGAAAGATCTATGGTGAAGAACATATGCCACCCTTTTTACATTGGCCTATTATACAGTAGCACCACCAGGACACACAGCCTGGTGGAGACCTGTGCTCGGAAGAGCACTGCTTCTAGTTGGTCCTGAGATGGAACCATTTACTTGAGATGTTCTACAACAGTGATTCTCAAACCTTTTATGTGTCAGTGTTAGGACACGGAGTGGGGCTCCGTCTTTCATATATATTTATATATATATATATATATATATATATATATATATATGTTACAGTATGTTTGGGTAACTCAGTACGTTCATTGTAAGAGCGCTTGTTTTGTCGTTCACCACACACCAATCACCACCAGATGGCGACGACAGCCATTCACTAGTGAAGGCGCTGACGTCACTCGTTTGCGACTCTCTTTCTTTATTTACTAGCCTAGCTCGGCAGTGTTTAGCTATGGTGTTTAGCCATTAGCTTACTATGAGCTAGGGAGCGCTCCATTGTAGTCACTTGGACAGGGCGTTTATCGTGGGCTTGCCCAGGCCTTACGGCCTGGGCATAAATATAACGATTGCATTCACCACGGCGGCGCTCGGGGGCGAAGAGCAGGACCAAGGTCCGCTGGCCTTCGCGCCCCTTGCAATGTCGTGGACAATCGAGCGTCTCCGCCTGGAGGACGTTGTTTTGGCTCAAAGCGACCGCTTGTTCCGCCCCGTGCCGCACGACGAGTGCTCCGTTTCTCGACCGTACTGTTTCTCTATCAAACCGTGACACATATATATATATATATATATATATATATATATTATATATATATATATATTATGTATTATATTATATAATATATTATATATATATATATATATATATATATATATATGACTATATGAATATTATTATATATTATATTATTATATATTATATTATAATTTTTTATCTCTGGCTTTCTCTTTATCTTTGGGTATCTCTTTATCTCTATCCCATCCCACCCAAATCCTCTTGATTTAACTCTGAGAGAGTACAAATGGAACCATAGACCCTTACAGATCCATTTAATTCCTAACTATCAATCATTTATCTGGGGACCCATGCACTGGAAACACCTCAAGGACCCCTTGGGATCCGGAGACCCCACATTGAAGGCTACGGAAGTTAGCCTCAAGTACTAAGGAAGGAGTGAAGCAATCTTGCACAGATATAGGTTAAAACAAAAGAGTAATGTGATGTAAATGAATGTTATGTGCAACTGTAAGTTGCTGTTTATGAACTGGTTAAGAGCAATAATTAGTTTTCTTTCCATTTAGGTATGAAGCAGGAATTGTAGGGAGAGAGAAGGGGAGTGTATAAATGGGCGAAACAAAAACAGACAATTGATTGACGCTTCGCCGCGTCATTGGAGCGCTGAAAAAAAGCTGAAGCCTCCTCGACTTCTTTTTGCAGCGCGTCACGCCCGTCACGCAGTGACAAGTGTTGGCCGCCTGTCTGCGGATTCATGTTGCCGGCTTCCTTTGAAGACGACTCGTTGGACTGTTGTTTTATCGCCGCTAGTGTGAACGAGGCACGAGGAACTATAGCTTCCCCGGGCGGCACCATCAAACCCTCCGCCGTGCCCTCACATGTCACACAGATGTCATAGAGGTGTCACCGTGCCCTCAGATGTCAGAGAGATGTCACGGAGGTGTCACCGCGGCCTCGAATGTTGCGGAGATGTCAGAGAGGTCTCACAGAGGTGTCAGAGGACAGGAGAGAAGAGTCAGAACGGTTCTTTCCTTCCTGACGAAAGAAATGATGCAAGTGTTTATGAAAGGAAGTAGGGTTGAACAACTTGGCTGCAGTTCCCATCTGGGGTATGTGCAGTATGTGTACACACAGGGACGTGCAGAGAATGTTAGAGAGGCAGGGGCTGAAATCAGTGTTAATTTTGTTGACTAAGACTAAGACTAAAAGATTTTGATATTTTGTTGATAAGACTAGACTAGACTAAAACCGTTTCAAAAGACTAAGACTAAGACTAAGACTATTATTTGTGTTATTCAAAAGACTAAGACTAAATCTAAGTCTAAGACTAGTGGCAACAAAAATGAACACTGGTATGTAACTACAATGAAATTAAAGCCAAATACATCTTTTATGTATGGTTTATTTTGGCCAAGTAACAGACAGTAGAAGACAATGACTTGTTCATAATTATGTGGTTAGCCTATATTAGGCTAAAAAACCTATCCTAAAAGACGAAGACTAAAAGTCTAAGACTAATCCCAAAAGACTAAGACTAAAATGTTTTGATATTTAGTTGACTAAGACTAGACTAGACAAAAACAATTTCAGAAGACTAAGACAGGACTAAGACTAAATGGTGTGTTATTCAAAAGACTAAGACTAAACCAAAATTTGCTGAAAAAATTAACACTGGCTGAAATTTCCAAAAAGGCCTTTTGGTGGAAGCAGCGAAAATAGCAGATTGTGAGCTTGGAGGTCGGCTATTTTCTGTGTGTGGAACCACAATGAACCAAGCATAATCAAGTCAATACTGGAGATGTGTCTTAATGGCATGGATTTCTACACAGAGAGGGCTAATTCTTTCAACATAAGATGCTGCATTCAAGTTCATGAGAGTTTGGACAAGGCAGTTCTATTGAATGCTGCCTTCATGTATGCCATGGAAAGAGGAGCATTTGCTTTTCTTTCACCATAGTAAAAACTGCATTTATGGCCTGGAATGGGCAGTTTTTGGAGCGGTGAAAGCGCTCCCAATAGACAGGTATGTCCGTGGGTATGTATTTATGTGGCTGGCTGGCCGTGTCCGTAGCCTGGCAATACCTTGAGTGGCCACACACAACACACATGTTAAAGGAGGGGCGCTGTGCTGTACTGTTCTGACAGACAGGAACATATATTGAGAAGGGCACTATTGTGCAGACTAGACACACACACACACGGTATAGCTGCTCAGATTCACCGCTCCACTTCGAACCGAGGTTTGATTTTACAGATAGATAAAAGGGCTCGAGCCCCCTTTCATGTCTATGTGTGCACGTGCCTGTGTACACACACACACACACACACACACACACACACACACACACACACACACACACACACACATACATACACAGCTACTGTCAGTGTTGGAAGTACTCCGTTACAAGTGTAAGTCCGGAATTCAAAATGTAGAAAAGTACAAAGTATTGATATCAAAATGTACTTAAAGTACCAAAAGTAGAAGTACACTCATTATGCAGAATGTCCCATTTCAAGTTTACAAATGTATAAAAATATATTTGAAAATGGCAGATCTACAAGTGTGCGATGCGTTGTGAGCTTGTAGATCAGCTATTTCCAAACGGCCAAAATGTATGTAAGGTTGAAGTGGTTAGTGTATGTTTCATGAAGTACTAGGGGTGGGACGATAAGCGATATTATCGTTTATCGTGATAAAAATCACTCACGATAATCGTATCGTGGAGATCTATTTTATCGTGATATCATCCTCCGTCATGCACTGGGTTCAATTCACCTTTTATTTGCCGAGCTGCATATCTGGTGTGAGCCTGTAGATCTGCTATTTTTTGGCAAATGTTCCGCCCATAATGGAGTTTGATTATCGTGATAATATCGTAAATCGTGATTTCTTTTGTCACAATAATCGTGATATGAAATGTTCATATTGCCCCATCCCTAATAAGTACAAATACCTCAACATTTTACTTAAGTACAGTACTCAAGTAAATATACTTAGTTACTTTACACCACTGCAGGCTACGGTGCTGTTGACTGGTGAAAGCATTAGATAGTGTATTGATGATCCCCTCCTCCTCCCAGGCAGTGCCTCGGTGCACTTTAGACAATGAGGCCTGTACACTCTGCTACAACCTTGATCTGAAAAGAATAGAGAGAAGAGAAATACATAACGTCCTTGTCGGGTGGAAACCTTGTACCGGTATGTCCAAAACCCTTCGTTTTGTGTTAATCATTTAAAAAAAATTATTGAAACTAGTGAAAATAGACGATCTACAATCACACAACGCCTCGCGGCGCGAGGCGCTATTTTCCGAGATGTAGGTGCAAAGAATAGAGAGAATAGAAATACATAATGTCGTTGTCGGGTGGACATGTCCAAAACAGTTTGTTTTGTTTTAATCATTTAAAAAATGATTTAAACTGGTGAAAATAGACGATCTACAAGCACAGTGCGAGGCGTTGTGTGCTTGTAGATCGTCTATTTTCACTAGTTTTGTGGGACGGTCTTGTATGGTGAAGCAGGGTTTACTTTACGAAAAAAATACAAATTTGAAACTTGGAGATACAAGGTTTCTGTCCGACAATGACGATGAGAGAGAGAGAGAGAGAGAGAGAGAGAGAGAGAGAGAGAGAGAGAGAGAGAGTGTGTATGTGTGTGTGTGCATGCGCGTGTGTGTGTGTGCATCTCTGTGCGCCCGTGCTTATGTGTATGTGCGCGCCTGAGTGCGCGTGTGAGAGAGCACGCGCGCCACTGCCACTTGAATGAATACACTGTCACGTTTCTTATTGTATCTGGTGCTATTTTAAAATGCCTTGTTATTTTTCTTCTAAACCGTGCACCTTATGTACACGTACTGCTATTGTAACGGCCTCATTCCATCGCTATTTTTAACCGTGCGCCATATGTGTATATTTTACACATGCTGACTGATCATATTGATGTCTGACCGGTTTTCCTGTTGCCGTCTTTCTCTCTCTTTCCCTCTTTCTTGAAGCTGCAAATGACGGGAGCTGGCACTGCAAATAATACGTTGATTTTACACTTGTAAACCTGTAATGTGACAATGAAGTTGAAGTTGACTGTGTGCGTGTGCGTGTGTGTGTGTGTGTGTGCGCGTGCGTACGTGCATGCGTGCGTGTGATTGTGAGTGTGTGTGTGTGTGTGTGTGTGTGTGTGTGTGTGTGTGTGTGTGTGTGTGTGTGTGTGTGTGTGTGTGTGCGTGTGTGTGCGCGTGCGTGTGCATTTGTGTAAAAAAAAAATCAAAGGATGAGTCTAAGCACCGGGCTTAAAAAAAAGAAACGAAAAAGAAAAACAGAGAGAATATCCGTCAATATTTTCCACCCTCTGTCATCATCAGGGTCTCTACTCCGTTCCAGGTCTTGTTTTGGCGTGATTGTGTGCACCTATTGATTGACAACTGGCTCCAGAGCCACTCAGCCCTCTTAAAATACCAGTCCGGGGCTTCAGGTTTCAGGCCCAGGCCTCGGGCCCCGCTATTGTCTGTGTCTGGGAGGTTGGCTCCACTCGGAGCCCAGCCCCATCCAGCCCCATTCAGCCCTGGCTGCTTGGCTTTGTGCACCTCCACCTCAGCCTGCCTGCCCGCCCGCCACCGCCCGCTCCCCACAGGGCCCTGACTGGAGGTGAGGCTGACAGGGTGTCAGGGCTGACATGAACATGGCAGTTAGGGGGAGAGGGGTAGGTAGGCCGACAGACAGACACACAGGGCCAGGCGCCTAGCGTGGCAGCAGCTCTCAAGAGGCTTCTCTTTCTGAGGCCCTTCACTCCGGCTTTTGTCTCCTGTGGTGTTGGCATTCTTGTTCCGCTTGTTGTTATACGGCCTCGCCAGTCTCCCCGCTGGGATGGTTATCGCTCTGCGTGAGTGCATGGTGAAGTCCTTGGTGTTCATTTGACTCCGAAGAGTGCACAAATGGAATTGGACCCGGGTGGGTCCATTTGGTTCCATTTCTCCATTCGGAGGAAATGAATGCGAGGGATTTTACTGTGTGTGTGTGTGGGTGTGTGTGTGTGTGTGTGTGTGTGTGTGTGTGTGTGTGTGTGTGTGTGTGTGTGTGTGTGTGTGTGTGTGTGTGTGTGTGTGTGTTTGTGTAAATGTGAGTGAAAATGGCAAAAGGCTCAAGTTACGTTGTGCGTGAAGTGTAATTCTGTAGATTCAAGTGTATGGTGGTACTACACACAGTGTCATCAGAGCCATTGCTTTTCTGCAAACTGAAGTTGTTCTCGTGCTATAACTATTTCATATTTCCAGCCAATTGTCATTATCAAACATACACTTACATGTAAGACATGCGTACGTACGCTGCTATTGCATATGCGGCGAACGATTTAGCCAATCAGTCTTGCGTAGACAGGAGATCAGAGATATCTGCCAACAAACACATCTGGTGACATCAACATGCAATGCAGCGGTAAGAAATGGCTGATAACAAAGCCTCCTGCTTTGAAAGCCAATCCTGGTGCCGTCCCAATGCGAAGGACTGCCCTATCGCCTGCATTGCAGTGTTTTTTTTTTTTTTTTTAAACTCCAAATTGTTCCCACCCATTGTCAGCCTCTACATTAAGATGTCACCAGGCGTATCGGAAGGCGGAGCCCTCCGATCGTCTGGCTATACGCAAGACCAAACCCTGATGAATCAAAGTCAGGAAACGGCCGGCGTATTCACAAGAGACGTGGCTGTCATCTCAGCTGACATCTTAATCAGACTGAGTCGTTGCAGTGCCACGTCCTTTTAGTCAACAGTCTCATCCGGAGAATGCATGTAATGAAATTTGCCCTAAATCATGGACATCGGGCCGGAGGTCCCAAAGGTTAAGAGGTGCACGGGGTCAGGTCCTCCCTGGACACAATTAAAAGGGAAAGGCTCCCTTTGTCCGAGTCGCCCTGGGGGTCAAGTAGGTCAAGGGGTCAGTGTCAGGGGGAAGGCCCGGCTCCTCCGGTCCTGCATGTTGTAGCCCCCCCACCCCGCCAAAAAATCGAAGACGCCGACCCCCAAAAATTAGTGTTTTTTTTACTGCCGAGGTTCAGCCAGGGGCAAGGTGACGTGATTTGGCGTGCCTTAATCGAGAGAAAAGGAAGCCCTCCGCCATGAAAACACTCACTTCTAAGGTCAGAGGACAGCACGGGCACCTGTCACAATCCTGTCGGATGCTCATTGTGAGTGTATGTGTGTTTGTGTGTGCGCGTGCGTGCGTGCGTGCGTGTTTCTATTTGAATGTAGATGACACAGGGACAAAAGATTTTGAGGAGCAAATTGGATTCATGTCAGAGGTTCTGCTTCTTGATAAAGATGACAGATGCTCTCATAGGCACAGGGTAAGCTGGATTCAGATGTTAACACAGTTAAGTGCTATTTGCTCACAATGCTATTATTCTAAATGGCATTATGGCGGGATGCAGGGCTGTGAGAGATGCTGGTGTTCTGCTGGCGTGCGTGCGTGCGTGCGTGCGTGCGTGCGTGCGTGCGTGCGTGCGTGCGTGCGTGTGCATGGTTGAGTGCAGGGGCGTCACAAGGGGGGGGGGAAGTGGGACTGAGTTACTAGGGCCCAAGGTGAAGGGACCCTAGTAACTTTAGCTATTGAAAAATAGCAGATATACAAGCTCAGATCTGCTATTTTTGAAAAATCGTGAAAATGTGTGAAAATCTTTGAATATATGTATTTTTTTTGTAACTCAAATTTTGCTTCTGGGGGGTCCCTGGAACTAAATATTTTGAGATGGGGGTCCGTGGCCAAATACATATCATCTTGGGGGTCCTTGGCATGAAAAGGTTTGAGCACCACTGACATGGAAACATAGGTTTCTTGCACACATTTTCACGATTCTAAAAAAAATCACACCTGTGTGAAGTGGAGCTGTGTGTGTGTGTGTGTGTGTGTGTGTGTGTGTGTGTGTGTGTGTGTGTGTGTGTGTGTGTGTGTGTGTGTGTGGATCATGTGTACCGATTTTTGTGACATTTGAAGAAAATATGTAGGAAAAGGAGCAAAAAGTGTGTTTTGGAGAAAATTCAAGATGGCGGAAAATCTATCATGGCGCAAATGGGCGTGGCCTATATGGGGAGATGCGTCATGACCCAAGGAATCCAGGGAAAAAATATTTTTAATTTTCCGACCTACGGTTCAAGAGTTACAGGCCAAAACGTAAAGTGGGGTGTTATGGCGCCACCATGCGGCCAAATGACACAATTATTTTTTATTTAATCCTTGAAATCATTATGAACCTCCTCTCCAAGTCTTGAAACTCTAGCCCCTATGGTTTGCGAGAGACAAATAATTGAATGTGAGTTTTTGCGATTCCCATTATAAGTCAATGGGGAAAATTAATTCACTAATAAATTAATATCAATTAAACTATAGAACCTGTCTCTTAGAAAAGTAATAGCCCACGATTCCCGAGTAAGGCGGTCGATTTGACATATGGCGCGAGTGTGTGGTGGCAAAACTGTGGGACTAGTGGCGTGCCGAAGTTTAGGAAGTTCAGGCTACATACACACAGACACACACACAGACAGACAGACAGACAGACCCACACAGCCACGTATAGGGAGCCTGTGCTTCACACAGCTCCAAAAATAGCAGATATGCAAGCTCACAGCGAGCTTGTATAAATTATCTGCTATTTTCTTTTAATCTTTCAATAGTTAACATCCATGGGGGCCCCACAGTGAATCCTTGTACCCAGGACCCAGAATTTGGTGTGACGCCCCTGGTTGAGTGGCTGAGGTATACGCTGCTGGTTTCAATATTGAATGGGTATTAAGGACCAAATGGAAACAGTGAGAGTTGATTGAGACAAATGGTGTTGAGGCCTGGGGTCTCAAGTGGGAGGGAGAGAAACCGAGTAAAAGAGAGAAAGAGAGAGAGGGTGGGGGCAGAAAGAGAGAGAGAAAGAGAGAGAGAGACCAGAAGGGAGAGAGAAAGAGAGAGAGACAGACAGACAGAGAGAGAGAGAGCAGAAGGTGGACACACTCAGGATAATGATATCATGTTGGATAAATACTGCATTAGTGCTTTTGTTGACCGCATGGACCAAACTGAAAGCCTGCCTAAATGGCTCGCCAGAACAGCAGAACTTTGATATCGAAGACAACACAACAGATATGATCGCCATTAAATTCAGTTTTAAATGTAAAATGTGCACTTGTATAAATTGCAGACTTATAAATCTATATAGACCCTTGAACACCACAGGCTAACAAGGTAAACAAACAGGACAGATCTGATCAAGTAGACGGAGTCTGGCCCCTTGTGTCTTCGGGGCAGATGAAGAGATGTCTCCCATGCTTACTGACCATTCACTTCAGAGACCCTCAGACTCCCCACTACACACCCCCAGGCAAATTCATAGCGTCACTGTCGGGCAGAAACCTTGTATCTCCAAGTTTCAAATTTTCAAACGTTTTTTCGCAAGGTAAAGCCCTGCTTCATCAGACAAGGCAGTCGCACAAAAGTAGTGAAAACAACCGATCTACAAGCACACAATGCCTCGCACCGCGAGGCGTTGTGTGCTTGTAGATCGGCTGTTTTCACTAGTTTAGTTTTTTTTTTTTTTAAATAATAACAACAAACGGTTTTGGACATATAAGGTTTCCACCCGACAACGACGATAGTCTTCTTTGTTTTCTTTTTTTGCTTTCTTTCTCCGTTTCTTCCTCTGGGCCCTAATCTTCATCAATGCCTTGCCCCTTATCCCTAAACTCTTTTGCCATTTTTTTTTTTTACTATTTTGAAAAACATGTTTAAATAGTTCAAATAGCTGATCTACAAGCTCACAACGTGTCGATGTAGGTCGTCTGTTTGAAGTATTTGAAAATGTTTTTCAAAATAGTAAAACAAGTGCAAAGAAGTTTAAGGATAAGAGGCAAGGCATGGATCATAACACCTGTAGAGGTCGCTAATATTCGGACGTTACATCTCCACAGGAGTTATAAGGGGGAGTCAGATTGTCACTATCAAATTAATGTTTACTCAAACTTCTCCGAGACTCGCGTTTCCTCGTCGGAATGCTTCCGCCTTCAGAACTACAGAATGTTGGAATACTTCCGCATACAAAAACGTCATGTCCTAGTATGAGCGAATAGCGACGGCGATCAACGTCACGTGATATGTGCGGCCATTTTTACCCAAGAAGTTCAAGAACAAGGAAAGCGATGAGGCTCTTTGAGTAAACATTAATTTATTGGAAACATATGGACTAACACATGCCGACGAGTGGGCTCATCGGTAGATAGAAAGCTGTTTCGACGATGCGGTGAGCACCTTATTGATATGTACATGTTTTGAGCCGAATATGGACGTTGGAGCTCAACCATCAAGGGCCCTCTGACTCCCCCTTATAACTCCTGTGGAGACGTAACGTCCGAATATTAGCGATCTCTACAGGTGTTATGATTTATGGCTAGACGAAAATATAGCTCCATATCTCTGTTGCTCTCTTTCATAACTCTCTCTCTCTCTCTCTCTCTCTCTCTCCTCCCCTCCCCCCTCTCTCCATATCACCATACAGTATGTGTGAGACAGTTGTAAGTCCTCTCCAGGCGTCAGCAAGGCAATCTGTCGGCTGACCGTAAATCACCCGTCAGGCCCTGCTATCAGTGAATGGCACATTCAACATCTAAGCAAAGTTTAATGGTGAGCCATAAAGATTTATGAGTATTCCCTCTCATAGAGGCCGTCTGCTTCAGTATCTCTGGAGATCTGTGTATCAATGACCCTGTATCGTACACATGGTGTTGGAGATTCAAAGAGTTCAGGCAAAAAAAAAAGGCAAAAATGTGCTACTAATTTAACTACTTTTGGTAAGAAAATACCGGGTGTTGTGATTCAATTCAGACATTGTTTAGGCCTAGAATTATTGAATGCTTTAACCTGTGAAAAATAGCAGATATAAGCTCACAGCGCGGCACCAAGTACTGCGCTGCGAGCTTGTAGATCTGCTATTTTTGTCGTGAGAATGTGTGCAAATCTTTGAATGTATGTATTTTTAAAGCAAACGTTTGTAACTCAAATTTTGCTTCTGGGTGGTCCCTGGAACTAAATATTTTGAGATGGGGGTCCATGGCCAAATAGATATCAGTTTGGGGGTCCTTCACATGAAAAGGTTTGAGAAC
Organism: Nannobrachium achirus; assembly: GCF_963921795.1. Taxonomy (NCBI): domain Eukaryota; kingdom Metazoa; phylum Chordata; class Actinopteri; order Myctophiformes; family Myctophidae; genus Nannobrachium; species Nannobrachium achirus. The sequence continues at coordinate 15,564,295 of NC_137822.1, forward strand.
CACTGACATATTAGTCTCTCAAGAACAGACTAACTGAGCTGTTAACTGTTAAGTGAAAAGGACCTTTACTTTGACGATGGCTGGCCATGCAGATTGCTGACATAGAAACAGGTTTTTCAAAAAACCTTAGAAGGAATCAAAAATGGCAGATCTACAAGCTCGCAGCGCGGCACTCGGTGCCGCACTGTGAGCTTGTATATCTGCTATTTTTCAATAGTTAAAGCATAAAATAATGATACACAATAATGTGTACCTGTTCTGAATGGGTTAAAGAGTTTTTCACCTATAATGACATGCTCCAAATAATAGTGAAATATCTAATCAAAATACTCAACACACACACACGGCTCAGGAGGAGGGTGGGTGGACATTTGACGCTGATGTTGTTAAGTAGCAGTAAATACAAAATAATACCAGATAACTCATGGCACACCACTCCCACTTTGTAATCGTTTTACGCAGATAAGGATGAGGAGAAATGTGTTGAGTGTTGTGGAACCGTCGGGGCCATTAACCAGAGCTGTTGAATGCAAGCCTTAATGCGATAAGACTAATCATTAGAAACATTAAGTATAACAATGACAGTTGCTAATTGAATAACAAACATTTTCATTCCCCACTTGGAACTGTGAAACATGCTTTACAGAAGCATTTTTCAACTCATTTATTTTTCCGCTCCGCTTATCTTAGCGGAGCAAACGGGATCACAATACACACAGTGGCTTTTATCCGCGCACGTGTGTGTGTGTGCGTGTGTGTGTGTGTGTGTGTGTGTGTGTGTGTGTGTGTGTGTGTGTGTGTGTGCGTGCGTGTGTGTGTGTGTTTGTTTGTGTGTGTGCGTGTGTGTGTGTGTGTGTGTTTCTATACATTGTCTAGCATCCAAAGTGGCGTCAGGCAGAAGACGCCAGGCTCTAGAAGATACAAGAGAGGAGAAAACAAAAAGGTACTTTACTGTGTATGGATTTGGTGTCTTAATAGCTTATTTTTACAACAATCCCATTACTCATGCAAAACAATATATCACAAGACATTAGTCTGAGTATCGGCTGCCGTGTAAAGTGGTCCGATGGGTGGGCCTTGTGCATTTTCAGAGCACGTTTATTTGAATGATCAAACAATTATGTGCTGGTTTGGATCACTGGAAACAAAGCAGTATATTGTAGGCTCTTCTTTATTGGTATCACTATGATACTATGATTTAAAGGACAACTTCCTTTTTTTTCACGCAGGCATCTTGGGAAAGTGGGCGGTGACCTGACCATAGGCACCAGGCTCGAGCCTTACACTGTGTACCGGTCGAATCAATGGTCACCTCCCACATTCCCAATATGCCCCACGGACCTTCATGGGATATTGTGACTTATTGGGAACTACTGTAGTAGGCCTACAGTAATAGTAATAATGAAATCGCCGGCTTATTGTGTCTAAAATACATAATTAGCTGAAACATGAACCCTTGTAAAAACCTTTAAATATCACAGTCATATTATAATAAAAATCTTAGTGTCCTGCCGATTTTACTGTACTTGAGAGCCCACTTGCAACCCCCCCTCACGGCCCCCCGACAGGCTGAGAGGACCACTGGGGTGGATGCTATAAGGTGGAGGAGGTAAATGGTGGAGAGGAGAGGGGAGGGTGTGTGACTGTGTGGGTTTAATTAGAGCTTCAACACTGCCGTACCGCAGCGAGCCAGCTGATAAGGACAGCAGACAGATGACAGGAGGTGTGCGAGGCCGGCTGGAGACAGCCTTATCTCGGGGCGGAGAAAGACTGCAGCCGCCCTGACTTCCTCACGCAACATTGTGTGTGTGTGTGTGTGTGTGTGTGTGTGTGTGTGTGTGTGTGTGTGTGTGTGTGTGTGTGTGTGTGTGTGTGTGTGTGTGTGTGTGTTGGGGAGGGGATGGGTGATAGGCCTGATTACCTGTGAGTCATCAGTGCTGTTCTGCTCGTGTGCTGCATGCAGCAGACAGGAGGACACGGTGGCATGTGTCAGCTGTATGAGCTTTGATGTCCAAGACGTTCTTATGCCTCACATCATGAGGTCTCAGTGCCACCTTGTGTCTCCGAGGTGTGTCTCTTATACCTGCTGTCATCTGCACACAGCAGTGGGCCGGCCGGCCGGCGCTCAACCTGCGGGGCGGGGCC
>NC_137822.1:15568939-15603939 GCF_963921795.1 Nannobrachium achirus
GTGTGCGTGTGCGTGTGTGTGTGTGTTACAAGAGGGTGGGAAGGAGGGAGGGAGGGAGAAATAAAGGGATAGAAAGAATATCGTCGTTGTCGGGTGGAAACCTCGTATCTCCAAGTTTCAAATTTGTACGTTCTTTCGCAAAGTAAAGCTCTGCTTCATCATACAAGGCCGTCACACAAAAGTAGTGAAAACAGCAGATCTACAAGCACACAACGCCTCGCGGTGCGAGGCGTTGTGTGCTTGTAGATTGGCTGTTTTCACTAGTTTAAATCATTTTTTAAATGATAAATGCAAAACGAACGGTTTTGGACATACAAGGTTTTCATCGGACAACAACGATATGTTTGTGTGATTCGTAGATCTGCAGATGAGTTGAAAGCAACACGATGAAAGCATTGCACCACCTGTCGATGTGACGTGTGATTGGGCGATGGATGTCCTCTCCCCTCCTCCAGGCTTCTCGCATGACTCCACGCTGCCTAATTGACTCGCCCCTCCTCTGTAACTCGCCCAATCAAATGCTCCCATGATGCCTCGCTAGGTAGAGCGGCCGGCTGTCTGACTGAGTGGTGCCTCGTGAGTACTTAACCCCCTGCAGTGGGAGACACGCGCGCACGCACGCACGCACGCACGCACGTACACACACACCGAACTAATCACCCAGTTCGAGCAGAAAATCGGATTGCCTCAGTGCCATTAAAATCAGATTACTGTACATCTAGTCCATAGTGTCCAAGGTACCACATATGATTCGGGCTTGAAAACATACACGCACACGCACACGCACACACACACACACACACACACACAATGTGTGCGCACATGCACAAAAATGGAGAGGTGATCAACAGAGAGAGTGATGGCTGGGGCAAAATTGAAAGTAATCAACTCCAGTCCTCCTTGTCTGAATCGATGAGATGAGGGGTTGCAGGCACAGCTCACATTGCACTCCCCTTCGAGCCCCTTTCTTGACCATCTCGCTTTTCCTCTACCCCTGTTTTTGTGTGCACATTTATACTGTAAGCACACAATATTAATGAACAAGGTGGCACAGTCGGTAGCGCTGTCGCCTCACAGCTAGAAGGTCATGGGTTTGATTCTGGCTGGGTACGCTGTGGGCGCTGGGGGCGTGTTCTCTCCTCCGCGTCACCAGTGGCCACACCCTAGGCGGGGTTGGCGAAAGGGCCTTTCTGTGTGGAGTTTGCATGTTCTCCCCGTGTCTCCTAGTGTCGTGCCTTCACGAAAAACATGCAGTGATCCTGGTCTCTATACTGCCTCCCCCTGGCCAGCCGGGGTGCCTGATGGAGGGGAAAGGAACTGGTTCATGTTCCGCATGCGCTACGTCCAACCGGGGAAACACTTCCCTGTCAGGTGAATACTGTAAAAGCGGCTTGGACTCCTCAGGCATAGAAGGAAGCATGAGATCAGTCTGTTGCTCTCCCCAGGTTGGTTGGCAGAGGGAGTGTAGCGGCCAGGATTGCATTAGACAATTGACACTGAGTGAAAAAAATGGGTTACAAAACATCGTGGGATAACAAAAAAATAAATAAAAATAAAAAGGCCTATATGGCACCCTGTGCAAATTGGCGTGTAGCCCCGTGAAAATGGAATGCAGGTGTTTTTGCTAGTTTTCAACTGACAGAGCTGTCATGTTCAGGCCCAGCGCCCACCAACCCTAATCCTAGGAATGTCGTGAACGCATAGCATTGTGGCTTTCCGTATCTGTCGCTGCTCAATGGACAGCAGCAACAGTAAATACCCATGTCAGAGCTCTGATGCAAGGTTGCATGGGATGCATGCATCATGCATCTCTGTCCATCTTTAGTATGTATTTTAAATAAAGAATGTAACCAAGAATGAGTGCTATTTTCGCAATAGAATCGTGTTAAACAAAATGGTAATGCCTCAACTCCTCCAACTCCAAAGTAGTGCTCATCAGGATGGGGGTCCCCAATTCAAATATGATTATTTTGGGGGTCACGGCCTGCAAAAGGTTGAGAACCACTGCATTAGAACATGTTGGCTAACGTTCATCATTACCGTGTAACTGCAAAAATAGCGAGCATTATTATTGCATTCTTATGCCTTATTGTATCAGCCCACCGCTCTCCCCACGAGGGCCAATGTTGACATCCTGCTTCACAGCCTGTCCAGCTGCCAACAGTGTGCAGTCAAGCACCCTGAAAGTGTCTGCCTCATTGTTCCCCTACTTGAAAGTCAGCAGAGCTTTGTCAGCCTCGTCTTGTGTAGCCCTTTATCGTCTTCACACGCCGCGCTGTATTTTTAGCCCCTCCGAGTTCATTCCCCTTGTTCCGGTAATTCTTGAGCAATCTTTCAGACCCTTCCCCCCCCCTCCCTTTCGCCATTGTATTTTTAGACAAAAGGTGAAAAATGGCAACCTGATGGACGATCACGAAGGACTTTCCCCTGGATGAGGGCTGGGTCTGTCTGGACGGGCGGACGGAGAGCGAAGGCCTCCAAAATACAATGGCTGGATCAGAGGGGGTTCCTAAATGTGTCTTAACAACGCTGATGCTTAATTTATCATTTTTTTGGGCGCTTTTGACAAGGGTCACTCAACAACAACAACAACACATTCTGAAAATGCGTCACAGCACTTTTCCAGTTGAAAATATGTAATTTTACTAGCGAAATGTTCTCTAAATAGACAAACATTCAGGTTGTGTTTATTTAAAAACAAAAAAAGCATTGGAATAACACTTTTAATTTCAATACAATTTTACTTAAACTCATCATCAGCCAACATATTGATGAGTCTTTAAAAGTCTTTACTGTTAAACTATCAAAGTTACAAGGTCATGATCTTTAAACCAAATTCAGAGAGTCAGTGACACAACATGCTTATATCGTATTGGATGCATTGACTATAGCCCAGGGGTCTTCAACGTTTTCAGACCAAGGACCCCTTAGCTGAGAGAGAGATGAAGCAGGGACCCCCAGATTCCATATAGCTTCATCGTTTGACAGCACAAACATCAGTGTATTTTGGATTCATGTCGATGTGTGTTTCCAGATATTTAACCACTTGAACCGTCAATACTTAATAAACTTGACCTGTCACTCTGTACTTAGTTTGCTCTTTTTCCCCTCTACACCAAACTCCTTTGCCTAAAATAGCCGATCTACAAGCTCACAACGGCTCGCAGCGCGAGCCGTTGTGAGCTTGTAGATCTGCTATTTTTGTCTAAAGTTCTCAGAATATGGACGTTAGGGTTCAAGTGGTTAATATAAAAAAGGCGAAAAAAAAGTTTCTATCAAGCAAAGATTTGAAGGACCCCCTAGGGGTCCCTGACCCCCTGTTGAAGACCCCAGCAATAGCCTATTCAACAGATATCATTTAGTACATGAAATCCAAGTGCTTGAAGCCAAGTCATTCTTACAGTAGCACACGATGGTGTTGGATGGTGACAACAGATGTGATTTGCAGTGGGGGAAGAAGAACAATAAGTTAGCAGTGACATGCAGCTGAATGAGGATCCAACACACTATTTATAATGACCCCACCGTGACACCATCGACTACTGGTGACCCCACAAGAAAGGAGGGAAGAATACGAGGAAGAGCCTGACACACACGTGCGCATAGACCATATATAACAGAAGACGTTCACGTGCACGCGCACACGCGCAGAGAGCCATATGCTGCTACACTGAAAACGAGAAGAGTCTCTTGTCTGCACAGTCAGAGCTTGGCGTTGCACGTGTTTGTGCATGCACGCGTTTAGACTTCACATTACCGTATATTTTAAACTGATCCACATCCAAATAGTCTATCTCAAGGGTCTTCTTCAACAGGGGGTCCGGGACCCCTAGGGGGTCCTCAGAGTTACTACAGGGGGTCCTCCAGATCTTTGAGTGATAGAAACTTTTTTCTTATTTGTTCTATATTAACCACTAGTGTCCATATGAGAACTCGTTGCGAGGCGTTGTGAGCTTGTAGATCGGCTATTTTCGGCGGTGAAAGGTTCAAGTGGTTAAATGTCTGAAAACACAAATTGACAAGAATTCAAAATACACTGATAATTGTTGCTGAAACTATGGAATCTCTGAAAAGGTTGTGGGGGTCCCTGCTTCATCTCTCTCTCAACTAAGGGGTCCTTGGCCTGAAACGTTGATCTAATCTAACAGTTTGATGGTGTTTATTTTTTTTTGGGCTTATAACGTGATTTGCCTGCGAAAAAGAAAGTTTGAGTATATCTTTTATATTTGTTTATTTGTCTTTTGCACAAATGGGTGCACAGCTGCGCCGAATGCTGGAGCAGGGCTTAAATCATTTGCATCAAACAATTGTGAGAGAGAAAGTGAATAGGAACTCCTCTCGGCGAGAATGCGTCCAATTATGACGGCAACATTGTGGGAGCACTTTAGGAGAAAGTGCTGGAGTCTGGAGGTCCCTCTTGAGAGGAAGCTGCATTCTCCTCAATAATGCATCATGCAACCTTGTGCCTGCAGGGTCCATAGAAGTATCAGTGTGTACAGTATATTTATTGGTTTAATATCCCCATTGTATTTATATATTTTTATTGTGTCGGTGCTTTCCCTCGCACATAAATCTGTCTTGACCGTGTATGCATGCATGCACATTTGTATTGTGTGTGTGTGTGTGTGTGTGTGTGTGTGTGTGTGTGTGTGTGTGTGTGTGTGTGTGTGTGTGTGTGTGTGTGTGCGTGTGTGTGTGTGTGTGTGTGTGTGTGTATGTGTGTTTGCGGTACTACAATTAAATGGGTTTGTGTTGGGTGGTAATGGTATAATGCTTAAACTGTCATCCGTTGCCTCGCTGGTGTCGCCTGCCGAAAACAGACGACATACAAGTTCACGGCCCCATTTCGACGCAACATGTTGTAAACTTGTTGATCAGCTATTTTCTGGCACGCAAAACACCGGCACGCAGCGACATATAAATCAGGCTTAATGTGCGTGGTGCCCATGTTCAGGTCACTAAGTAACAGATACAGCGGACATTCCACGGAGAGCATTCCACTCCAAGGCTTAATTAGGTTTTTTTTTTTCTATTTAGCCAGGGTTTCGAGTTGGGGGGGGGGAGGGAATAAGTAGAAGAGGGGGAGGAAAGAGTAAAAAGCAGCCAAACTGCCACTCCAAAAACCCATGTTAGGGGCGACCGTGTTTCATTTCCTGGTGCCTGACTCGGTTCCCCCCTAAATAGCATTACCTGTTGAAGCCAGTTAAATCACAGAAAGCCTGATTAGAAGGCTGCTGAAGGACTCTGGGTCTGGGCAACAAAGTACGGACTAGCCTTTAATTCAATTTATCTTTATAAACATACACATCTGCCCTTGATTTGCTGCAAATTTTCAAGATGTTTTTTACAGCTTTGACAGAAAAGTTTGGGCTCAATTTACTTTCCACCTCCTACAGTAAGGGCCTTCTTTTCCTTTTCCAGAACCGTGCATACTGTATCTGGATATTGATAATTTAGCTCATAATAAGGTCTGGGGTAGTGAGTTCTGCATAAAACAGTACATAAAACATAGTCGTAACAGTGCATTAATGACCGGGATCAAAAGAGAGCTATAATAGCCAAGACAATATACATTTCCTGGGTCAATTCATGGTTAATAATAGGGATATGTTTTCTGAATGTACTTTACCAGACACACAAAAATACAATTATGAACCTTCACATCTGTTAGTACATGACATCATAGCTCTTCACATTATACCTTTGAAATTTAAACATTAATAAATCCTTTTGCGTGACCGGCAGACCTTCAACCGGCGGACACAATGTTTGTGTTGACGAGGGAAGTTGTTTCCAGTGACATTCAATTAATTATATATTCTATATAAGTATGATATACTGTATCATAGATACAGTAGCCCATGAGCCATCTACTTACATGCATCCCTGCTCTAAACATCGTCGATTCTTATAGTAGACGAAGGTGACAGACAGGTGCTTAGGACGGGTACACATTATTGTGTATCATTATTTTATGCTTTAACTATTGAAAAATAGCAGATCTACAAACTCACAGCGCGGCACCGAGTGCCGAGCTGCGAGCTTGTAGATCTGCTATTTTTGACCCGATTCTATAAGTGTCTTTTGAATCCTTCTAAGGTTTTTTGAAAAACCTATGTTTCTATGTCAGCAATCTGGCTAGCCATCGTCAAAGAAAAGGTCCTTTTCACTTAACTGGAGCTCAGTTAGCCTGTTCTTGAGAGACTATGTCAGTAGTTAGGGTTATGTGTTATGTGTTAGGGTTCATGTGAAGGACCCCCAAAATGATATTTATTTGGCCACGGACCCGCATCTCAAAATATTTAGTTCCAGGGACCCCCCAGAAGCAAAATTTGAGTTACAAACGATCGCTTTGAAAATACATATATTCAAAGATTTGCACACATTTTCGCGACTTTTTTCAAAAATAGCAGATCTACAAGCTCGCAGCGCGGCACTCGGTGCCGCGTTAAGAACACTAATTGTGGCCGAAACCAGGCCTCCATGCTCATCATTGTCACAAGCAGGCTCAAACCTTGGGCCTGCCTTTCCCAGGTCTCACTCTGGAAACAAGGGTTCATGCACCCACACACCCCCTCGCCCCCACATGGGTTAGGAGCTAACTACAATGTAATTACACTCAGCCGGGCCAGGCAGGGACTGGTTGGAGGAGTGCCTAGTAGCTTCCAGACTCCTGTGTCTGCACCCACCCCCCAAACCCCCACCCCCACCCCCAACCAGACAAGGGCGCTCACTCAAATAGGGGGCGCGACCTACCTTTGTCAGTCACTGACCTCTGAGACAATCGCGGGATCCACAGACATAACATTTACAGAGGAGAGGGGGTGGGGAGTGGGGGGGTTAAGCAGACAGTGGAGAAAGAGAAAGAGACGATTGACTTGTGGTATACTGCAAGTTGTATGTATCTTGTTATATTGTCCTTAATAATGCATAAACTAATATTCCACACACAATTTAATTATGATATAGCCGCAATTGAGAATGCCGCTGAAAAAATAAGTTGTTTTTGGGGGGGAAATAGCAGCATGCGAAGAAACACCCTGATATGACATCTGTACATGTATATCCACCAGGGCCGTGAAGAATAAACGTCACAAAAATGTGAAATACTGTTGTAGCCGGCAAACATTTCACATCAAATTGATTTATTGTAGTTAATGCCTCATTCATACAGGTTGATTCATACAGGTTATTCACAGTGCAGCAGTTCAGAACACTTGACCGTGTTCCGAATATAAATTACTGGCAGAGCAATAGTCAGGTTTTTGTGAATACACTGTATGCACAGTATGACACAAACAACAGTTTGAAAAATATATATATCATTGTTGTCGGGTGGAAACCTTGTATGTCCAAAACCATTCGTTTTGTATTTATAAAAAAAAATATTTAGAATATTGAAAATAGCTGATCTACAAGCACACAACGCCTCGCGGTGCGAGGCGTTGTGTGCTTGTAGATACGCTATTTTCACTAGTTTTGTGCGACAGTCTTGTATGATGAATCAGGACTTTACGAAAACACGTACAAATTTGAAACTCATTATTATTATATTGTCACCGACAGTGACAATATAATAATAATATTGAGAATAAATTGAATGTAAAAACACCCTGTGTGTGTAAGGACCTTAAAAGAGTAGTTCACCCCCAAAATGACTTTTTTCTATTGATTAGTCACACCATGGAGACTTGAGTTCAATAGGTTTTTTTTTTGTATTTGTCGATATTCCTAAGACACAAAAAATTATTATAGTAAATTTATCCCCATTGATTCCAGATGGGGACCCAAATGCATAACTCCCCATCCGGGTCCCCATCCGGAATCAATGGGGGTTCATTTACTATAATATATCTTTTTGTCATAGGAATGCGACAAATACTAAAAATATTATTGAATTCAAGTCTCCATGGTGTGAGTAATCAATAGAAAAAAAGTCATTTTGGGGGTGAACTACTCCTTTAAGCCTAATTTATGCTTTGCATTATGACGACGGTGCGACAGAGTATAAACTAAGCATTATGAGAGCGTCCGTGGGTAAGCTACGACCATGATGGCGCGCATTATGTTATCAGGGGCAGTATCAGAGGAGAGGCCGAGGTAGAAGTGTAACAAATCCTTGCTGCTTTGACCACGATAAGCATCACTTATCACCGAGAGCGCTGCTGGCCCATTAACAGCAACGGCTCCATTAGCGCTATCTGCTAGGCTATTATGATGGCCTAGCCTGTGTACTGTACATCTTCTTGTTTGTATGAGGAAACCATTTAACATCTCTTGTGTGAGAGGGGCAAGCTTTTAGTCTAATCTATCTCAAACAGCAAGGCCACGCTCAGGGGCGTCACAAGGGGTAGGAAAGTGGGACTGAGTTACTAGGGCCCAAGGTGGTGGAGGGGCCTTAACTATTTTATACTTTAGCTATTGAAAAATAGCAGATATACAAGCTCACAGCGCGGCACCGAGTGCCGCGCTGCGAGCTTGTAGATCTGCTATTTTTGAAAAGTCGTGAAAATGTGTGCAAATCTTTGAATATATGTATTTTTTAAGCGAACATTTTGTAACTCAAATTTTGCTTCTATTTTGAGACGCGGGTCCGTGGCCAAATACATAACATTTTGGGGGTCCTTCACATGAAAAGGTTTGAGCTCCACTGACATGCATCGAAACAATTGATTTTTCAAAAAACCTTAGAAGGATTTGAAATATTCAAAGATTTTCATGATTTAAAAAAAATAGCAGATCTACAAGCTCGCAGCGCGGCACTCGGTGCCGCGCTGTGAGCTTGTATATCTGCTATTTTTCAATAGTTAAAGCACAGGGGCCCCGCAGTGAATCCTTGTACCCACTACCAGGGCCCAGAATTTGGAGCGACACCCCTGGCCACGTTGTCTGGGGTCATGGCGGGATGGAGGCATGGCGGAAGACTCAAGTGTTTTACAGCAATGAAGTGCTAGTTTATGTTTTCTGCTAATTTTATGAACTTTGTCCACTTGTATGCCTTTATGAAAAGAACTGAAAATGTAAAATAGCACCTCTGAGAATGTGCTTAACTTTTTCTCTGCCATTTTAAACATAGCTGTAGTAAGCAGCTGCCAAATTGTCCTTACCTTTTAACGTGGGCACGCGCACGCATCGTGCACAATCTGTGCGCGACTCATCTAGTAGACGTGTAGACTCGGTGACAAGCTTTCGAATACAAAAAACCCCATTGAAAAAGACATATCCGTTGCCACGCTGTATCTCTGCTTATCAGCCAGTGTTTACATGAAAAAGCATTGAAAAAAGCCAACTGTGCGCTATGGTAACACGTGGACACGTTATATCATAATCCAGGCGTGTAGAGACTGGATCAAAGTTTCCAAACGCAAAAATCAGATTGAAAAACGAGCGTTCCATCGCCCAGTAGCTTCCACTTCTGTTACACAGTAAACCAATGGAGGCGGGACTATGGCCCAGGCTCAGACTGGATACGGAAAGCTGGATCCGGTCCAGACCGGAAATGACCGGATACAGTTAGGGGGGCGGGCCTAAAGAGCCAGAATCAGCGAAAATCTGCGCTAATACTTTTAATCCTTTCATAATGATTAAAGCTAATTAAACTATGCGGGCTCTACGGGCATGGCAGCGCGGTACAGCGGGAAATCTACGGGCTCTACGGGGATCGCGAGGTATGAGTTAAAGAGTAGTTCTAGGGGCACGGTGGCGCAGTGGGTTCGATTCCCGCCGGGGGATGCTGTGGGAGCTGGGGGCGTGTTTCTCCCTCCGCATCATCAGCGCCCACACCCTAGGTGGGGTCGACGATAGGGCCTTTCTGTGTGGAGTTTGCATGTTCTCCCCGTGTCTCCTAGGGTTGATACCCTCACAAAAACATGCAGTAATCCTGGTCTCAATAATGCCTCCCCCTGGCCAGCCGGGGCGCTTGATGGAGGGGAAAGGAACTGGTTGGAATAACGTGTTCCTTCCACGCGCTACGTCCATCCCGGGGAAATCCCCCCTGTCAGGTGAAAAGAAACAACTTGGACTACTCATGCATTGAAGGAAGCATGAGGTCAGTCCGTTGTCTACCCAGGCACGGCAGAGGGAGAGCAGATCCCAGGATTACATAGGCAATTGGCACTGGGTGAAAAATGGGTTGCAAAATCGTGGGATAAAAATTAAAGAGTAGTTCTCCCCCAAAATGACTTTTTTTCCTATTGATTATTCATGCCATGGAGACTTGAGTTTAATAATATTTCTTTGTTTTTTGTCGCATTACCTAGACAATAATTTGATTACAATAAATGTACCCCTATTGATTCTGGATGCCCTTCCGGAATTAATGGGGGTACATTTACTCAAAAATTTTTTCATGCAACAAAATCGATTCTTTTTTTATTGAACTTAAGTCTCCATGGCATGAGTAATCAATAGGAAAAAAAGTCATTTTGGGGGTGAACTACTCCTTTAAGGGGCCATTTATGGTGGTTATTGCTATCTTTCAGTGATCAGTCTGTGGCCTGATTTTCTAGGTATATTATGTGTTGTGTCATGTGTTGTGACTTGTTGTTGTGTCTATGTGTGTGTATGCTGTAGTGTCATGATGTTGTGCGTGCCCGGTCAGTGGTCAGAGGTCCTGTCCTGTCCTGAAGCGGGAGTGGATTAGGCCTTAAGGGGGACGGCTGAGCAGTAATTACTGTCTGACCCTTGGCTCTACGTTGGAACGTCTGCTGAAGGCGGGGAGGGTCTAACTGATGGCTGAGGGGAGGGGTTAGGGATAGGGGGAGGGGAGGGGAGGGGAGGGGAGGGGAGGTCTCTGTTTTGAGTAGCAGATGAGGCGACCGCGGTTTTCCAGGTGACCCTGAGCGCAATGGTGGGGGCGCGGGAGTGTGGGGAACACAACACGCCACTGATGTATTGAGAGGCACTTGCCGATTTCGTAAAAGACTCGTCGCCAATTGCAAGATATTTAAAAGTTATTAAACTAATAAGGATTTATATTGTCTGTGTTATTGTTTACAACCACAATTATTCACGCATGGCAAGATCGCGGTTCCACTAGTTTTACTAGTAGGCTAGTGTAGGCTTTAAGACTTATTTTCTGAAGTTAATTTAATGTTTTCCATTTAATGATTGCTTATCCTGATCTAGGCTAATCTTGCGCTAATGCACGCAACTGTTTTCGCCAGGTTTTAAGGTCTTGTTTTAGTTGTTTCTCATAAGCTCGCGACCCTCCTTGCCCATCGGCCCCCACCGTTGCGCTCAGGTTCACCAGGAAAACCGCGGTCGCGGAGATGAGGATGGTTATATTTGAATGAACAGACACTAGAGCTCATTGTCCTGTACACTTCCTGTAACCCCCTCCATCCCATCATTACATGAACCCCCTACTCAAGCTTATGAGGTATCTATTGAATATATGCGCAGACACACATGCACATATGGCTCTAAATACCCGCGCACGCACGCACACACATGCACATCCTGATCGGATGACATCATTAACAATCATTAGTGAGACACCAGGAAGTGCAGAGATCTCCGGCTCAGGGTCTGGCTGTGTGGGATCAGGTTAGCCCACTGGAGATGAGAGATTTGAAGAGGAAAGCTTTCACTGATCCTAGTTTTACCTCACCTTCACTCTCACTCTCACTGCACTGGCAGTGCCCCCTCGGGGTTAAACCACATGAACCCTGGCCTATACCGTCCCCATTCTGAGGGCGAACAATCAGCCAAAATTGCAGATCTACGAGCAGCCGTTTGGCTAATTTCGGGGGAGAGATTTGATGTAGACTAGAGCAGTGGTTCTCAACCTTTTCAGGCCGCGACCCCCCAAATAATCGTATTTTAACTGGGAACCCCCCCCCATCCTGATGAGCACTAAGAGTTGAGGCATTGCATCTTGTATAACACGGTTCTATTGTGAAAATAGCAGATCTACGGGACATGCTTTGCGAGGCTTTGTGAGCATGTAGATCAGCTATTTTCACAAGATACCCTCTATACACTTGAACTTTGTGTTGGTTTGTTTACTGTTGAGAGAGAAAACAATGTTGCACATTAAGCTAATCATCTGGGGACCCCCCCAAAATAATTTGGGGACCCCCCTGGGGGTCTCGACCCACAGGTTGAGAACCACTGGACTAGAGGGAAATACCAGCGCGCCTAGTATAGATCCCTGGATGACCCCAGCCAACTAAGTAAGGATTAAGTGGTTAATTTAATGCTGAGAGTGGACACATAGAACCAAATAGACCTGTTAGGGTCCATTCTGTAAGTCTCAAGACAAATGGATGATATAACATTAAAGGGCTTTGTGCACAGACAATTTTTTTCCGCACGAAAAAAACTGACGATTTCATTTTTTTTTAAGAAAACAATGATTCTCTATGACCTCATGCACACCGGCTCAGAATTTGCCACGCGGCAGGTGGCTGCGGCCGTGCGTTTTTTTCCCGATTGAACCCAGTTCGATTTGTGCGTCTTGTCGCATACGGTAAAAACTCATTGACTCCTTTTATGGCTCCTTTTTGGATCCGCAGTGTGGATTCCGCACAGCCTTGCACACCAAATCCAATGTGTTTTAATCTTTCAGCAAACGGAAAGAAACGCAACGATCCTGTGTGCAAAGCCCTTTAGGGTTTTTACTGTGCACTCTCACTGGCTTGAAAATACAGTATAAATACAGATATAAAAGATACTCCCAATATTGCATACTTTTCTTAAATGCTAATGTTTAGCTTGTTATGCAGCATGGCATGCCTTTGACATAGGACATATACATCAAAATGGCAACAAAAAGGGTTGATCAAATATATAAAAAAAACTTGCAAACACACGCGTGCGCGCACACACACTCACACACACACACACGTACGCACGCACACACACACACACGCACACGCACACGCACACGCACACACACACACACACACACACACACACACACGCGCGCGCGCGCGCGCGCGCACACACAGTACAGTACCATCACTTTGAACCAGATACAGGGCATTGTGGTTTCTGTGGCCAGGGTAGTGATTTGGGCTGGGGTTGGGGGTGGGCTGGGCTGCATGGAGCCACGGCTGCTCAGAGCGAAAAGGCTTGTCCTTCCAGGCCCAGGGAAAGATGACACGCTGGGACTAGGTTAGCCAGTGGCAGGCCTCTCTGAAAGGAAGGTTCTCCGTGTCCATGCATGTCAGGAGCTGTTGTGTTCTTATGTGACAGTAACCACAGCTACCACAAGACAAGCAACATTGCCCTCGCTGTCATGGGCTACAATGCTGTGTTATCATGCGAAGGCTGTTCTTGTGGCACCGCTTTCACATGGGAAATAGGAGACGCCTGTGTATTAGGATGTGGAAGGTTTTAAACTTTGGAATTTTATTTTAATGAATATTCTTTTTCATTTTAACCAATCTTTTCCTATGGTTGAGTTTTATTTTATTAATACAATAACTAGCACATCTACAATGGGTGGATGTGATCTCCCTGTAGACTTTGAAAAAGAGCATCTCTAAAAGAGAATACCAGCACTCACGGAACGGTCAATTTAGGCACTTTTAATAAAGTGTTTAAGTTGGCATGGCACGCCACAGAGCAAACAAACAGCGAACGTTTGCTGTTTGTTTGCTATGTGGCGTGCCATGCCAACTTAAACACTTTATTAAAAGTGCCTTAATTGACCGTTCCGTGAGTGCTGGTATTCTCTTTTAGAGATGCTCTTTTTCAAAGTTACTTTTTCCGACCGTGCACCCGGTAAAAATGCTCAGAAGTGAAGAGATTAGGAGTCGTGCTTGCTTCCTTGATGTAAAGATCTCCCTGTAGACCCCGGTGTCGGGTAGGACACTCTCTGTGTTAATCCTGGACATCTTCTTGGATGAGTAGTAGACGTTTGATCTCCTATGCATTTAGGACTGGGGTTCGAATCCCGAATAGGACATAAAAGTTATGGATTGCAGCTTTAAGCACGTATGTATGTAGACATCCTCATACGAATTGCCAACGGTATGTGTGTACAGTTATCATTATGATTTCCAGCCACAGGATATTATTAGTGTCATGTCTCTGTGTTTGCTGGATGCTTCACTGGTGAGGAGAGAAGAGTGACCCCTACTGTGAAAGACGCCACATACCAGCTTGAACTTGCATAATAGCTAATGGACAAATGCTACAGTACCTTTGTGTTGCTGAAAATAGCCAATCTGCAAGCTCTGATCTTTTTGATCGGCAATATTCGGCACGCGACACCATCGCGCGACAAAGTATAAATGAGGCACATGTTGTGTACACAGCAGCGACCACTTAAGAATGCAATTTTTCATGAATAGGGCCTATGATTACAGCAGGGAAGGGCTTGAAGTCTTTGAAAACGGAAAACAAAAGGTCTTCTCTGCTGTGATGATGCACATTCGTCTCTAGGGACGGGCCTGGGCCCGATTCAACCTTTCACACAATCGACAGCCAACAATGCAACAAACCCGGCCCTTGTAGACGTACCATTGTACTGGAGCACGCCACAGCTGTGGAGAATCACATTTAGGTGTCAGAGGCAACTAATGTTTCTTTAATTGGAATAGTGGTATTAGCTCATGTTTCCTCCCTGTGCTTTATGAATCCCCCGTGCCTATTGTTTGGAAGTTCGAGGCTGACGTCGCGTTGGCGGCCCGGGCTAATTGAGAGAGTGTGTGTTTGGACGAAGTTCAAAAGGAACAGGAGTTTCTTTAGTGTGTGTGTGTGTGTGTGTGTGTGTGTGTGTGTGTGTGTGTGTGTGTGTGTGTGTGTGTGTGTGTGTGTGTGTGTGTGTGTGTGTGTGTGTGTACAGTAGATAGGAGAAGGGGTGTTTTGGGTGTATCTGTGTGTGCTTCTGCTTGTGTATATTTGCACAGTAAAATCTTTTTTTTTAATCCTTTTTACAGTGTGTGTGTGTGTGTGTGTGTGTGTGTGTGTGTGTGTGTGTGTGTGTGTGTGTGTGTGTGTGTGTGTGTGTGTGTGTGTGTGTGTGTGTGTGTGTGCGTGCGCGTGTGATTTCCTCTTCAACACTTTCTATTGTAGGCTACTTAACAATACGCTTTCTGACCCTGTACTCGGGCAAAGTTCTGGGTATCACAAATTTTACCTTTAGACAGATTTGAAATAAAATATGACAAGCGATAAATCAACATGAAGAACTTGCAGTGACCATGTTTGTCTTCATCCAAATGCAAAAATAATCTAAATGTTTGTGTTGACATATCCAATTCTTATAAGAAACTTATTAAAAATGTAAGTATATGTGTATGTATATATATATAAGTGAATAAATATAAAATACAAAAAGTAAAGCAATGAATGAATGATTGGAACCATAAATGTTACGCTATGCTATACTGTACAACTAAACTTTCTAATGTTTAGAAACATTGTGATTGTCAGTCAGTCTTGAAGAGTTATCCCTGTGGGGCTCGATAAGTACCTGACTTTCTTGCACTCCCCTAATCTCTCCTAATCTCAAGAGACAAGATTACTGGTAATCTGGGGCATCAAAGACACACCAATCCCTTTTCTAATATGGGATCTTAACACTGGATCAAGACAATTTGCTGTCACAATCCAGGTCAGTAAGGCTAAGGAAGATTTAAGAAAAAGGGAAGAATTGAACTTTCGGTTTTACAGCTTTCACTAACGTGTTCCATAAACCT
This sequence comes from Nannobrachium achirus, assembly GCF_963921795.1. Taxonomy (NCBI): domain Eukaryota; kingdom Metazoa; phylum Chordata; class Actinopteri; order Myctophiformes; family Myctophidae; genus Nannobrachium; species Nannobrachium achirus. The sequence goes on from NC_137822.1 coordinate 15,584,593, forward strand.
GAAGACAGTTCCTAACACTTGCCTACTCTTGCCTATGGAAAGTATATTGTGCATTTTTAGTACAAGCAACAACAACAACAAAAATACATAAATCAATATTTAAAGGTTCTATGTTTTGTAAAAGCATTTAGTCTTTCTCACATACATCCAACCCAAAACTATGTTTTTCTACTTAAGCCCTGTATACTTCATTGTATGACAAATAGCCAAAATACACAGTCTACAAGCTCAAAATGTAAATAGAAACATTGCATCTTGTTGAGTCATTTTTATTAGAATTAGAAAGAATTCTAAATTATATAGAATTTTGAATATTTTGCCCAAAATAGGGACGCTATGGGGTTAATGTGGTTATACAATGAATAGAAATCTAAAAAAAACGTGTATACAGTATGTCAGATAAATGGTTTGTACTTGTTGTGATTAATATCTTTTAAGAGAAACTATTACATTTTCACTTGAACTAACAGGTGCTGCTGGTGTCAGATCAGTGTCAATTGAGGATTACAGCATGTGGCACTGAGGGATTGGAAACGCAACTCAAGAACCACAGTCATATGGGAACTGAGATTACAAATATGGATTAAGAGGAGAAATGAGACACGGACAGTGCTAAATTCACAAGATGATCCGTCAGCATGCCACAGCAGCATACATATTCATTATGGGAAAACCAAATGTAAGCTGGCCTTAGGTGGAGTCAAAAGGATCCAGGGAAGGAGATTATTGTAAAGACAGATGGATGACACTTGGATGATATCTTGAATTGTGCTGCTGTGTGCTATAGTGTACAGTGCACACATGTCTGTGTTATTTTAACTAATGCAGATGACATGTACTGTAACGGTCCATCTTCGCACACAGGCACGCACGCACGCAGGCACGCATGCATGCGCGCACACACACACGCGCATGCACACACGCAGGCACACACACACACACAAATGATTTGAATTCATACAGAGAATTTTAATGAGTATGTTTTGGAGGGGGGAAGTGATATACAGCAAAGAACACGGACAGAGGTCATATATTTTGTCAGTGTAATGCAGGGGTTCCCAAACTTTTTTGTCTCAGGGCACCCCATAAATATATTTTTAATCCGAGGCACCCTTACATTATAATTTTCACTCCCAGCACCTTATATTTATAGCATATCATCATCGTTATCGGGTGGAAACCGTTCTTTTTCTATTTATCATCTATAAAATGTACTAAACTAATGAAAACAGCAGATCTACAAGCACACAACGCCTCGCATCGCGAGGCGTTGTGTGCTTGTAGATCGTCTGTTTTCACTAGTTTTGTACGACAGTCTTGTATGATGAAGCAGGGCTATATTTGACCAAAAGACGTAGCCTACACATTTGAAACTTGAAGATACAAGGTTTCTGCCCGACAGTGAAGATATTTTTGTGATTACGTTGCGAGGAAAACTTTGAGATAATCGACATTTTGGTTAGTTTAAAATTATACTAAATATTTTTTGTGTTCAAAATAAATAAATTCCAAATATTATCAAATTATCTCGTGGCACCCCTGGACTGCCGTCACGGCACCCCAGGGTGCCCCGTCACCCACTTTGAAAACCCCTGGTGTAATGTACGGTACATAATGCACAATAAGAATGGATTTCTGATGTCTGCTTGCAGCTTAAATGATAGTACTGTATAGTGTGCATGCAACTGTGTGTGCACGTGCGTGTGTTTGTGTGGGTGTGTGTGCGCGCATGCATGTGTGGGTGCTTGCCTGTGTGTGTACCCACACACCGCTATAGCCTCAGAGGTGAGTGGTTTGGAGAGAATTCATTAGGGTGTAGACAGGTGGCTAGTATTACACTCCTCTAGTGAAAGTCTGCAGGCCTAGCTGTCTGTACACTACTCTCTCACTTTCCTCCTCTCTCGCTCGCTCGCTCGCTCTCTCTCTCTCTCTCTCTCTCTCTCTCTCTCTCTCTCTCTCTCTCTCTCTCTCTCGCTAAACGGTAAAGCTACACCAGCCTGGATGACATTTCCAAAGACGGCAGGCCACTGATTAGTAAATGGCCTGCTCTGAAACAACAGCCTCAGATCTGTATCAAAGTTTAACATCCCTGTACTCTAGTCTTAGTCTCTCTCTCTCTCTCTCTCTCTCTCTCTCTCTCTCTCTCTCTCTCTCTCTCTCTCTCTCTCTCTCTCTCTCTCTCTCGCACACACACACGCTTTGTGTGTGTGTGTGTGTGTGTGTGTGTGTGTGTGTGTGTGTGTGTGTGTGTGTGTGTGTGTGTGTGTGTGTGTGTGTGTGTGTGTGTGTGTGTCTCTCTCTCTCTCTCTTTCCATCCTTGCTATCTATCCGTCTCGAAGGCCTGTCTCTCTCGGGAGCCGACTATAAGTACTCCATCAGGCAAACCGCATTAGTGTAATTTCGTCCCAGGAAATTAGCAGAGCAGAGCGGCGCCAATTAGAAGTCAATAGCTGGCTTTATTAATCGAGCTAGCCATCGCACTTGATTAGATTAGGCTGGAGCTGAGGCCTCTGTGTGTGTGTGTGTGTGTGTGTGTGTGTGTGTGTGTGTGTGTGTGTGTGTGTGTGTGTGTGTGTGTGTGTGTGTGTGTGTGTGTGTGCGCGCGCGCGTGCGTGTGCGTGTGTGCGCGTGCATTTTTTGTGTTTGTGTGCATGTGCTTGCTTGTACATGTTTACATCAGTTTGTGCGTGTGCGTGTGTGTGTGTGTGTGTGTGTGTGTGTGTGTGTGTGTGTGTGTGTGTGTGTGTGTGTGAGAGAGAGAGGCAGGTGCTGCTGACTTGCTGATCCTGTCTCATTGCTACTGTCTTCAGCTCTGTCAGAGCTCAGTAATATGTTGATATTGACCGTCTCTGACTGGAGGCACTCAGAGACGACACTGCAGCAGGAGGCAGGAACCGGTGGCATCATCATCTATGCACAGACTGGCCTGTCAATAGGCTTAATACCCTGATTGCAGTTATGTTATTTATACAACCATTAGCATATAGTCATACCATTACCAGTGGAAGGCCATGTACAGTACGCTGCAGAACAATATACCATCAATTACACAGTGTAAAATGTGATGAGCAGGGTTAAAAGTGTCGCAAGGTTCAATTAAGATCCCCATTGCTTTCTTACAGTCTATATCTGTGCTCTGCATCATTTGATTATGGGTTGAGTTCGAGCATAGGTCTGTAGATTTAACAGCTTGGGCATTATCCTCTCATACATGCCAACATCATCTGAACGTCTTGGACATTATATTATCCCACTCTTATATCCTCTCTGTGTGGATTAGAGTGTGAGTTTCCTGCATTACTTTACATCCATGCATTCTTAATCTCACAATCTCAGACCTCGCCGACGTCCCTCACAGACCTGTCTTAATCCATGTAGCATATCTGCACGCACGCACGTACAATCAGAATATCGTCACTGTCGGGCAGAAGCCTCGTATCTCCAAGTTTCACATTTGTACTTTTTTTTCGTAAAAGTAAAGCCCTGCTTCATCATACAAGACTGTTGCACAAGACTAGTGAAAACAGCTGATCCACAGTGTACAAGCACACAACGCCTCGCGGTGAGAGGCGTTGTGTGCTTGTAGATCGGCTGTTTTCACTGGTTTAAATCATTTTTAAAACGATAAATACAAAACAACGGTTTTGGACATACAAGGTTTTCACCCGACAACAACAATATGTGACGACTAGAAAGATGCATTTGGAAATTGCGTGAGTGTGGTTGCCGTGAGTCTGTGACGCGAGTAACACTTGCAAATGAATTCCGTCTTACCATTTGAATTCAATAGGGAAAATGTACCGGTATGCAGTAATAAATGAATGGCCTTATATGGAGATCTCTGTGTCAGTCCTTGTCCCTTTTATACCCATATATGGAGATCCTTGATGTCATAAATATTAAGGGCATATCTTGGAATGTCCATTTATGGATTACTCTGTCAGTCGCATGTCAGTCATCTCCATATTTTGGAAAAGTAACATTTTTAATTAAAGTCAATGGAAAATATGTATTCACAAATACATTTATTTAAATGTAAATCTCTTAGCTAAATGCACCTCTATACGTGTTCCGATGAAGCTGGTCGATTTGACATATATACTTCATATGCCTATTGACAACGTGCACAAGAAGTTTGGCACTGATCGTCGGTCCTGTGGTTCGCGAGACTATAGCGTGACCAGCTGTTCCCAAACTTTTTCGCTTGTGACCCAAAAGAGAAATTAAACGTTTCCCGGGGACCCAAACTAGTAAAAATAGCTTAGATTTTTCTTTGATTTCTTCATGAAATTACTGAAAAAAAATAATTAGTTTTTTAAGTCATTCTGAGCCCCAGACATTAACGGATTATAATGTCCAAAGTGCCTCCCTCAGGGCCCATTCACTCCCGTTGTCTTATTTTGAAGGCCAGAAGTCCATAGCGTAAACACTTCCGGTCTGACGTCATCGCGTCCTGCGCCGGAATCGATCATTGTTTACGTGGTGTCATGGCGGCTCGGATCGATCCTTTTATCCATGTGCTTTATAAGATAGCATCTGCCTCCATCTTCGCTTCTAAAGTGTAGTTTTGAGATAATGGACATTAAAGATGAGATCCCCCGTCCACCTCAATGTTATGGATGGGACTATTTTGCGCTCGTGGAGCCGTGATGATGCGAAATCAGCGACGGATTTCGTCTCCGGACCTCCGGCCACAGGAATTTTATTTGTATTTTTTAATAATAATAATTAAAAACTTAACAAAACATGAAGGGACTGTCTGCAGTTTCATAAAATCATGTCATAATAGGCGAATAGATCTGTGAAAAAAGCAGATATAGCTTTTTGATCGGTTACTTTCGGCAAAGACATTTGGTGTAGACGGAGTACAGAGCCCTGGGGGACCCCTGTTAATGAAGTACTGTATAGGGTTTAAATGGTTAATAGATCAGGCTGTTTCTATTTCTTTTTCCTGTCATTCTCCATCCTCTCTGTCTTCATTGGACAGCACTTTGGTCAACACTGTTTTTAAATGTTCTTTATAAATATAATTGACTTGACTGCCTGGCGAGCTGCTTTCATCCTCCATCATGGTTGTTGTGATGATGAGAGTATGATGCAACAGGATGCAGTAAAGCAGCCATTCTCAGCCTGTGGGCCGGGGCCCACTGGTGGGCTGTGAGGATATTGCAAGTGGGCCCCCAAATAATTATCAAAACACCAAGATGTTAATGATAATTTAACATATACTTTATTTTATTTATTTGTTTTAGATTTGTTTCGGGGCTTTTATGCCTTTATTGATAGGACAGTAGACTGACAGGGAAATGGGGGGAGATGTGGAGTGACACGCGGCAAAAAGTATAGTATATTATACACGTATAATATGCATATAATGATGATTTAAAAAAGACTTTTATGAAACAAGTGTTTCTTATAAGGTTTACTTAGTTAATAAAATCAATAACATTCGCCCAAAATCTCAATGAGTTCTACCGAGATAGTATATTAAAATAAAGGAGGTATAATGTATTGCAAAACGGTAGCGACATCTGCTGGGCCATTAATTGCGACTGTAGGTCGCAGTTTACTATCAGAACAGTCACAGCTTGTCCGTGTCTGGACGTCTGGACGGGTAACGCCTGACACTGTGGTTCCCCTGACACATCACTGTAACATCACAGGTGATCTCACAGTGATGTCAGATACTCAGAGCATGGATCTCCATACATGGGCATAAACAGGTGACATGACAGTGATGTCAGATACTCAGAGCAGGGATCTCCATATATGGGCATAAAATGTATTGTATGTATGATGTCAGATGTCATAGACATTCATAGGACTTTCACATAACGAATAACCTCTTCTTACGTGTATCATCGTCCTTGATAATTGGTTGGTGACATTTTATTTCACAAGATTTCTTGTTACTTAGGCCCTAAGTAACAAGAAATCTTGTGAAATAAAAACATGCTTTCTCCCTAAGTCTTAGGGAGTAAGCATGTTTGGGGTCTCACAGCAATATCTCCATATACAGTACATGGATCTCCATATATGGGTACCAGGGGTCTCCATAAATGGGTAACTGGTTCAATATACGTCACTGGCCAGATGGCCAAGACATGGCGCGACCTCGCCCTTTGGGGGAGGTCACTTGTAAGTTGTCGCCCTAATAGGTGTCTTACTGGTAGGAACAGTAGGCTGAACGAGAACCCGGAAGTGGGCTTCAGTTCCAGCGAACGGGGTTTGCCCCTTGGTTACAGCACACAGATCTCTTATTTAGATTTTGATGATTGGTTGACAACATTTTATTTCACAAGATTTCTTGTTACTTAGGGGAGGCCATGACGCTTTAGACCTTGGTCCCCAGACCCGACGTTGAGAACCAGTGCTCTAGATAAGCGGACCCAGGTTTGACAGCTCTGGTGAAATGAGTGATAGGTGAATAATGGATTTCAGAAATGTAAGTTAAATGCCTACAGTAGGTGTCAGCGCTGTAATTTTCTTCAGAATTCTGTATAGAGTTTAAATGAGTTTTGTAAAGAGGTAAAAGATCTAATCACCGCCGAAGCTCACCACCAGCACTGAGTAGAAGAGTTGGAGGGTTGAATTTCACCAAGAGAAAACACTTGGAAATCCTAGGCCCCCGGGACTCTTCAAAACATGGAGTTATGGAACCACTAAATGTTCAACACAGCTGAACCGCAGAAACCCCACTCCCTCAAAAGCGTTCTCTCTCTCTCTCTCTCGCTCACACTCACACTCTCTCTCTCTCTCTCTCTCTCTCACACACACACACACACACACACACACACACACACACACGCACACACACAACCATCACTACCCTTTAGACCGATATGACAGCCCAGGCGCCATGAGATTTCAAACACAGAGTGCAATCAGAGGTATGAATTCAGCGTAAAACCCCATTCTGAGAACACGGGTGGAATGAGACTTTTAACACCAGTAGGACCCAAAAGCCTTTTCAGCCACTTCCTGAGACACGCAGCCATGGCCAAGGCCCCAGACGGCACCAGCTAGCCGCCTTTATTGGGCGTCACTGGCCCAGAAAAGACCGCTTCCCCTGGGCCGCGTCTACAAAGCTGGGACTAAGCTTCTCTGACAGCTACATGCTTTAGCAGTTGCAGTTCTCATCCACCCAAACCCGGCCACTGAGAGTAGCGCTTAGGGGACAGGGGGGCTATCGAGTTAGCATGGCTGTAGTGGGCTGGCAGCGGCTTGGGGGACACAAGAAGAGATGGAGGGTAACTATTTAGCTAACTAGCTGCTAGACGTATAGCTTGTCTACCATAATCTGTGTTATACTGTGTTGTGACCTTATTGGGTTACCAAAGGGCATAGCGCTGGAGATGGGACATTATTTAGAGATGCTCAACCAATGATAGTAATATCATTTTTTTAACCCATTTAGGCCTAGAATTGTTGAATGCTTTAACCAGTGGAAAAATAGCAGATATACAAGCTCACGGCGCGGCACCGAGTGCCACGCTGCGAGCTTGTAGATCTGCTATTTTTGAAAAAGTCGTGAAAATGTGTGCAAATCTTTGAATATGTGTATTTTCAAAGTGAACGTTTGTAACTAAAATTTTGCTTCTGGGTGGTCCCTGGAACTAAATATTTTGAGATGCGGGTCCGTGGCCAAATAAATGTCATTTTGGGGGTCCTTCACATGAAAAAGTTTGAGAACCACTGACATAGTGGTCTCTCAAGAACAGACTAACTGAGCTCCAGTTATGTGAAAAGGACCTTTTCTTTGACGATGGCTGGCCAGATTGCTGACATAGAAACATTGGGTTTTTCAAAAAATCTTAGAAGGATTCAAAAGACACTTAGAATAGAATCGGGTCAAAATTATAATTTTCACGATTTTTCAAAAATAGCAGATCTACAAGCTCGCAGCGCGGCACTCGGTGCCGCGCTGTGAGCTTGTATATCTGCTATTTTTCACCGGTTAAAGCATTCAATAATTCTAGGCCTAAATGGGTAAAATATATCATTATTTATGCCTTTATTGATAGGACAGTAGACTGACAGGAAATGGGTAGAGAGACAGGGGGGTGACACGCAGCAAATCTGGTTGGGATCGGGAATGTAACCAGCGACACGCTTTCAGGCTACACTGAGGGCTATGTGGTGTGCGCCTGGACCGGTAGGCCAGCGGGCAGTCCCCAGTGATATCACTTTTAAAATGTGGTGTTAATAGAACATATAACCAAGCAAGTAAAGTCTGATGTATGCTTGTTCCAGCGACTTCCGTGGTGGTTCCCATGGTTTCAGTCTGTGCACTAGCGCGCATGGATATACTGTAGCATGGCTCCTGACCGAGTCGATCAAATATGGAGAAAGTAGCACAGTAATTGTTTTGTGATGCACGCTGCCTTTGTGTCCACTCTCTAGTGTGAATATGTGTGTGTACCGGTATATAATGTGTGTGCATAATGTATTGAAAAAACAGTCATGAACATAACATTAAATAACTTTGTGTGTGCGTGTGCGTGCGTGCGCGTGTGTGCGTGCGTGTGTGTGTGTGTGTGTGTGTGTGTGTGTGTGTGGCGGTGGGGGGGGGGGGTATAGTAGTCGTCAGACAGGTATCAGGCCTATAGTGTGGATTAGTATAACTCGATTACCTCCGCGAATTAGCTTTTCCAGAGCTTATTGCTCTTGCTCTTGTTGTTCAAAACCATGATTGCCAATTGGAAGTAGCTGCTATGTAGTGTGGTGTACTGCCCAAGGTCTTGTGGATGCAGAACCACTTGCCATGTGGTAGCATCTGAGACAGTCCGTGGTTGGGGTGGCTAATCTTATGGGCTTTGCCTTCGTATATGTCCTGCACGGAGGGAATTCAAGAAAAAGACACTGATGTGCTTGGCTGTCCGCACAACCCTCTGCAGAGCTTTGCGGTTCAGGGCATTGTTGTTTCCATATCAGGCAGTGATACAGCCAGTCAGGATGATCTCTGTGGTGCCTCTGACTTCGGTCCCCATGGATGTATACAACTGTGAAAAATATTAAAACACTGATCGGTCTACTGGTTTGCGGCAGTGGCTATGGGGTAGAGTGGCCGGTAGAGTGAGGTTCCCAGTTTGATCCCGGGTGCCCCCAGAGTTAGTGTCGAAGTGTCCTTGAGTCCCTTATTGCTCCTGATGTGCAGGTTGGTGCCTTGCATGGTTTCCTCTGCCATCGGTATATGAATGTGTGTGTGAATGGGTGAATGTAATGCATAATCTCTACGGTATGTAAATCGCTTTGGATAAAAGGCGTTATAAAAATGCACCATTTACCATTTGCTAGATTAGCCACAGACAGACAGACAGACAGACAGACAGACAGACAGACAGACAGACAGACAGACAGACAGACAGACAGACAGACAGACAGACAGACAAATGGATGGAAACATCTCCCCTTAGGAGCCATGCCATAAGAACTACAGGTACAATGATGTACCTACTGTACCATGTCTGATGTACAGTATGTTTCTGTCATATTTAATTGTCTTTTTATATTTGAAATATGTATAAAGTAAAGATATTTTCAGTTATGTTGTCAACTTCAGTAAGCATTTCAGTCCTTGATTACTTGAAGAAGAACCACTTCCGTAGTTTATGGCTTTTATGGTATTGTTTCCAAATCCACTCCTTAAACAGATGAATGAAATGGCCTGTGGGAATTTCATTTTGTTAAAATGAGCCAGTCAGTTTTCCATGCCAGCTGGATCCATAGAGAGCATATGCCAGGAGTTATAAGAGCGCCACTGGAACACTGGACAGTGATCACTTATGCATTGTGCCAAGGTGCCTTCTCAAGAGTGGCAATATTACACCCCATCAACCGATCAGCTTACAAGGCACTTCCATCTCAAACCTAATCACAGGGCCACAATAGCTGTGTAGGGCAACAATGAAAGAGGCATTTCATATTCATCTCCTCTGTGTCAGGAGGAGTGAGTGCCAGTGACTGACGGGGACGGCACTGTGGGCAGGTGATGTTGCCGGATACAAAGCAGTCTGGGGTTACCAAGTTAAACTGATACCTCTTGGCACCACAGCCACTGGGGAGCTGTGATTGCCAGTGGAGTCTCAGAGCAGCTGTGATTTCTGGAAAAACCTAAAGGGAAGACAACGCGAACCATTCCTGTTACACTAGCTGGCACAATCACTTTTGTACACACTTTTATGTTTGATATGTCTGCTAAATTGTGTTGCTTACAAGTACTGGAACAAGAGACTCTGCCTCATTTGCGAAATGTTTTTGAGCAGGCACCTCATGAAATTGCTGTCTTGTTATCTGTCTTTTTCCTGTTTCCTTCTCTATTCGTGTGACTACATTTTGTAACTGCAAATCGTTGATATGATATGATATGATAGGATTAAACTTGATGTGTTGTGAAAAAGGGTTGACAAATTAGTTATAACTTTTTTTATACAATCTTTCACTGATATATTGTTTCCTTCATATATATATATATATATATATTTTTTTTTTTTGACAACTTCTCTAAACACTTTTAGTTAGCAGTAGCTGCCCCTGACACTTGCACCAAAATGATGCAAGCAACTGGTGGAAGTGCTGTTGTCCTGGAAATCTAGTTATTTTTAAATTCAAATATATATACAGTTTTGTGGCCTCCATGGTTTTGTTTTCGAACAGACTTACGGAAATCGCAGTTCTAATACACCATGGAGAGACACTGACTGTATTGAATGTGGACGAGGTGTCAAAAGTTACACATTATGACTTTTAAGTACAATGTTGAGAAGAACTACATTTTAAAAATGTCAAGTTCAATTGCACGTTGTCTCATTAGAGATTAAAATCTGAAATACAAAAACATTGCGGATACTCCCTTGGGTTCTGAAAGGGAAATACTGTTAGATTCTCCAACCAATGTGGTATCACCCTTTAAGCAAACATATCCATCAGACATTTCCAGACTGCCTCTCGGAATTGTGAAATACTGTACGTTATTGCCTAATGTTCGCACCCTCCGCTCTAAAATTCCCCAAATCCACAAAAACTCCCATCCCTGACCTATAACAACAATAAACAGCATTCAGAGACTGAAAATCATGTGAGACGCTGTCGGGGCATGACCATCTCGCAACCTTCTCTCCGTCGATTGAAATATTGCCTGAGGAAAGAACACAATGTGAATGAATAAAACAGTGTAAACAAACAAAGCCATAATCTGACGTTTTTCGACGGTGTTGTTGATATTCATAATTCTCTTAAGTGTACGCTTGGATTGTATATAAAGCAACCTTTCATTTATCAGACTTGGTGAGGACACATAAACACAAAATCAAAGGGACAAATCAGTCGAGAGAGCAATTATCTGTGGTCTTCGCTGAATGTTTAAAAGTCATACAAACAAAATGAGGAAAACCAAGCCATTTTGGCGGCATTCAGACCATTACAACATAGAGTCTTGAGAAAGCAAAACATTTTGAGGTGATTTTACTCACTCTTGGCTTTCTTCCTTCTTTCATCTCCTGCCACCAACATGTCTTCTCTCTTTTGTTATTGGGAGGGCTTTTTGGCCCCGTGGTCAGGGGCGTCACACCAAATTCTGGGCCCTGGGTACAAGCATTCACTGCGGGGCCCCCCATGAATGTTAACTATTGAAAAATAGCAGATATACAAGCTCACAGCGCGGCACCGAGTGCCGCGCTGTGAGCTTGTAGATCTGCTATTTTTGAAAAAAGATTCAGTGGTGCTCAAACCTTTTCATGTCAAGGACCCCCAAAATTATATGTATTTGGCCACGGACCCCCATCTCAAAATATTTAGTTCTAAGGACCCCCCAGAAGCAAAATTTGTGTTACAAATGTTCGCTTAAAAAATGCATATATTCAAAGATTTGCACACATTTTCACGACTTTTCAAAAATAGGGTTAGGGTTAGGGTTAAGCTCGCAGCGCGGCACTCGGTGCCGTGCTGTGAGCTTGTATATCTGCTATTTTTCAATAGCTATAGTTACTAGGGCCCCTCCACCTTGGGCCCTTGTAACTCAGTCCCACTTTCCTCCCCCTAGTGACGCCCCTGCCCGTGGTCATGTGTTTATGTGTGTGTGTGAGTTTCTGTGTTTTGGGAGTAAAAACAGCACTTCTTCTCTATTAAGTGTCATGGCGTGTGGAGGAGCTATGACCTGTCAGGGCTCGTCTCACTACCTATCTGTCACCAGTAGCCTGTTCAGTGTCTGCGGGTGGCTTGGAACATTGCACCTCAATACACATATTTGCTGTTCAAGCATTGCCTGAACAACAGCAAGGTCAGCCGTCGAGATGACCCCGATTGGGACGCGCCACAACACAAAGACATTCTAGAAGCTTTCTAGCCCAGAGGCAGGACAGACACACCACCACACTTCCATTTCAACCAATTATCAGGTAGCTGAAGGGGCAAGAGGAGGGATTTTACAGCAATTGCCCGTGGATTACAAAGGAACCCCATTTACTAATGGAAGTGACAACAATATATAGACGTGTTCTATGTTCCCACATGCTCCGGTACAGTAGTGAATGATGGTAAGAGGACGTTAAAAGTCAAAAAAGTGAAGGCGCGAGTTCTTGCTCCAGTGTTGCCCTGGCGTTCACCGTTTTCCAGGTCATAAATCATGCCTGTGATGGGGCCTTGAGGAACTGGAATGTGCGAGCGTGACAGTGATGGAGGCGAGCAGCCAGACAGGGCGTCAGGTAGCTGCCATGCAATGTTGATCAGCCCCGTGACACACCAAGAAGCCCAGGCCTGTGACACTCCGTGCCGTCCAACAGGTTATGAAGGCAGTCAGAGCGGCGTTGGGGTGACAAGAACCAGGAGCTGTCAGAGCGAAAGATTGAAGACAAGATGTCATGTTCACCATGTCCACCAGGCATGGCTCTCTTTGATTTTCTTCACAGAGACAGCTCTGGGTACAGCCTTTGCATAATGGTGATCACTGTGTGTGTGTGTGCGAGCGTGCGTGCATGCATGCTTGCAGTCCATAGCCTGCTGGAAATATTTGTCAGCAGCAGCAGCAATATTAAAGTGACGGTACACTTAAAAGAAAGGTGGTCTGTTTTCAGAGAGATCCTTTGCACAGGACAGAGCCATTGCCGTTCTTGTGAACTGTGCCGCAAAAAATAATTAGGAAGATTTTTAAATTCCATCGCCAGGCATCGGTGCAATCATGGGACATGTCAGTAGTCTGAGATCATGGGCACAGTTCAGTGGTTTATTCTATCACCTCCTTTATATGTCAGGGGTAATGCCCAAGGTACCAACTGTCCTTATCGAATAGATTTGGTGTGGTCGACCATTCTCCATGGCCATTAGCAGATTGTTTTAGTAAGCTGGGGGGAAAAACAGCCCTACAATTGTGAATGCTGCAAAAGTGCTGCAGTTACGTCGGGTTGCTCAATGTGTTTCTTATAAAGTGTTCTCATGAGATTGGGCAATTGAAAAAGATGCCTTTGTTATGTGTTGGTCTTGAAAGGAGGCATTGAGAGCCTTTGTTTACGCACCTCAGGGTATTACCAAAATGTGTCTTTGTATCATGTCTCATAGGAAATGACATTGGCAGCAGAGCAAACGTAGTGTGCCTTGTGTCTGCGTTAAAGGTGAGATGAGTTTAAGCTACAACCCAGGACTTATTTTTAGGAAATCAGGCCTGGCTGTGCCCATTTAAGCTTGCACATTTTCCTGCTCTACGGCCTGCCCCCTATGAGCTTCTGTACAACTATCTAGAGATCGTGCTGACAGATTTTCATTGCATATCTTAAAATCTGTCTTGAGAGATTACAGTAATGACTAGCACTTACTGTATGGTATGCAGTGGTTGGAGTTGGTCTCCCTACTCTTTCATTGATAAATGTAGACCCTGGAGTCAGGTAGGATGACACCTACTGGTTGACAAGTAGTACTGCCTGAAGGTCATAAGCACAGGGGCGATTCCCTCTTGTTTGAGCAGTAAGATGTTGGGTTTCTCACGCCGGGGACAAACCGGTTGCAAGAGCTTGTAACCTGACTTGAGTACAAGTCTTTAATTCATTTCTGCATCAGAAAGGTTCTAACCTGAACTGAATTTTATTCGATTTTTGTATTTAACCTTTGTTTTGCCGGCAAGACTAATTAACTCTCCCCACGCTTTGAACGTTAACGTTCGCCCCATTTTTTACAGAACCTCGATGCCAATACGGCGCTCGTTCGGTTCGTTCGTCTGATGACTGTAAGCTGATGAGGGGTCGCGCGGCCGTGTACTATAAACACATTTTCCGCGGTGATGGTGTAAAAAATCCATTATGCGTTAGATCAACGGAGAACAATTCACTTCCTTGTTGATTTCCTCTGGCTGTAAGGCTCTGTGGCCAGTGACTGGTCTTCTTCTTCTTCAACACATAACAGGCAAATTCACATTCATTCTCGCATGACGCCGCCCTCTGCTGCCTGGCAGACCAAAGTGCACTATTGCACAATAAAAAAAAAAAAAAAAAAAAATGTCTGTCTATCTGCTATAACGTCGCAAAGGTAAGCCGCTTTTTGATGGCACCAGACCCAATAAATAAATAAATAATCTGGCAGTAGGAGAGTTAAGAACAATATCATTTTTTACAATTGTAAAATGTATTATATATGATGGCTGCATAGAATGTATTATCACAAGCAGGCAACTTGCACTAATATTGCAGTGCCAGTTATGTAATATTTTGTTCATTTGTCTAAAAAGAGATAATTATATTCACATAATTAGAGATGCTATTTTCTCTGGCTATTTATAAATTCCAGAAACACATTTCATTCTAAATTACAGGTGTTGCAGGTGTTTATTACTGTACAATTTATTTGTACATATGATCAGGCCAGTGTGACACATTGTGAGCTTGTAGACTGGCTATTTCCGGCGCAGAGATTTGGTTTAAAGAGGAAAAAGGAGGGGATTAAAGGTCCCCCAGTCAATGAAGTATACAGTAGGTGGTGTTTACAGTATAGTGGTTCCTAAATGGTGTGCTGAGGCACACTGCTGTGCCAACACACTGCTGTGCCAAGTTCAGGTGTGCCTTTGGATTTTGTGCCAACAACATATTATTGCAATAGGCCTATACAACTATACAAAAAGTCATTATTTTATTTTATTTACTAAATGATTTTGCCTTCACTCGTCTACACTCATTCGTCTGCACTAATTTCCTAATACAGAGGCAAATTATATATCTTTAAAAAAAACGCATACATCTCCAAGTTTCACATTTGTTTTTTACAATTTTCTTCCCGTAAATTCAAGCCCTGTGACTCACAAAAGTAGTGAACATTACATAGGCGATCTACAAGCACACAACGCCTTGGCTTGTGTGCCAATTTTCACAATTTTAAATACATTGTTTTAAACGATATATACAAAACGAATGGTTTTGGACATACAAGGTTTCCACCCGACAACGACGGTATTGTACGATAGCCATGATGCTATAGCACTTCTCACACCCTGCATCTGTTTGTTTCCCCATGCAGCTCGGATGACTCGTCAACCCAGAGAGGCTGATGAGCTTAACGCCTCGGCGGCGTCAGAAACTCATGTAAGGCCCGGCGTGGCTGCGCTGCCCCTTGCCTCCAACCAGAGACTGCAACACTTGGTGAAAGACGAGTGCTATCAGGAACATCTGTTGGGAGACCCTCCAGAGACTGCAGTGCAGGAGAAAAGGCAGCAACAGTCATCCGATTGATCCCTACAGTGCCTGCAGGGCCATGTTCAAGGCACTGCGTGAACTTAACGCAGAGGTCGCCCCATTAGAGTCAAGTCCCTGTGATGCCGTCTCCTACACATACACTGGCACAGGTGACACACACACACACATGCACATTAACCATGCACGCACACTTAAACCTTGCACACACACGGACATTGCTTGGAATCAGATTTGTGGACACACACACACACATATTAACCAGGCACGAACACTTAAACCTTGCGCATACATGCACAACGCTTGGAATCAGATTGACACACACACGCACGCACGCACGCACGCACGCACGCACGCACGCACGCACGCACGCACGCACGCACACACACACACACACACACACACACACACACACACACACACACACACACACACACACACACACACACAGTGTTGTAAAGTAACTAAGTACATTTACTTAAGTAATATACTTAAGTACAATTTGGAGGTATTTGGGGTATTTGTACTTTACTTGAGTATTTCCAATTTCCAACACTTTTACTTCTACTCCATTACATCTCTGATGCTAATATTGTACTTTTACTCCACTAAATTCATATGAAAACTTTAGTTACTAGTTACTTTGCAGATATACATTATAATATTATAAAATGTACATTAACCACTTTAGCCCTGTTTTATACATTGGCTATTTGAAAATAGCCGATCTACAAGCTCACAACGCGCCGCATCGTAAAAAAGAATGTGAGTACTTTTTCCGTCACTGCCCACACACACACACACACACACACACACACTCACACACACACACTCTTCCCCAGCCTCTTGATCCTTCCTTGCATGCTCCGCGTTACTATTTATCTAAGTCGCCATCCCTAGTTAAATCACAGCCTTTGTCAGTGACTGAAAAGTTTAATGATAGCTTCGGGGCCTGATGCATTAGTATCTGTCACTGGTATTCATAAGCCCCCCCTCCCCCCTCCCCCCACCCTGCATCTGACAGCGAAGGGTTGAAGTCACGGTCATGCCCCCCCTTAACAGGGCTGTCTTTCCTGCTTTTCCACCAATCACGTCTCGCCGAGAGAACAAGTAGCTGTTGATGCCTGGTCAGCTGACATGTACAGTAGCTGAAGGATGACACTTGCAATACCACAACGCTCACATGCACTCGTGAACACCCAGTGAAAATGTCAGTGTTAATTTAACCCAGAGAGTGTACAATTGGTCCCAAATGGACCCGTACTCGGCGATACAGTATACGCACACACTACTAGGGCATTCATGAATAGTGATTTTTAGTATTCGAATTATTCGACCTCAAAGTATTCGAATAGTCGAATATTCGACAGGACTGGCCAAACTGGCAAACATTAAGTAAGCAAGAGGCGAACATTGTGAAAATAGCAGATATACATGCTCACAACGCCTCGCAACGTGAGGCGTTGTGAGCATGTATATCTGCTATTTTGCTATTTTCACAATATTTATCTGCGGAACCGAGTCACATTAAATGTAATACCTACAATTCCACGTGCTTGTCAGGGTTCTTATGACTTCCTATCTAGCCAAGCTTTATAAACCATGAAGAAATATATATTTTTTTAAAGACAAAACAAGACAAAAATTATTACGAATATTCGACTTCGGTGAACAACGTTGAATAGTGACTTTGATATTCGAATATTCGAATATTTGCTGAATGCCCTAGCACACACACACACACACACACACACACACACACACACACACACACACACACACACACACACACACACGCACACATCTGCTGTTTGTCATCTGTGCATATGAGCATATCCTGTAGTGTGGATCATATCATCAGCTTTCACATTAATTTGTTTATTGACAACTCTGCACATCAAAGCCCCAATATACCAATCATACAAAGTCATTCCATTAATGATATACACATGCACATGTATTGTACATGCACATATACTGTACAATGCACGTGTGAGACAGAGAGTTTTTCTAGTAGTATACAACAATCCATTATGATTCAACCTTAGCCTCCTGTTCCTTACGGTTCCTTAATGTCCATGCCTCATGCTTATGCATATGTTTCATACTGTGACCATGTATGATGAACTGTTTTCTCTCCACCTGTCAAAGAGACAATACAAACAAAAGAAAGGAGAAAGGGGTCGAAGACAAAGCAAAGCCAGTGAATTAGTGTGTGGCAGAGTGCTCCGTGCAGCAGCAGACAGATGATCAATATTGACCGATACTTCCTGCGTCAGACGCCATTCAAGTCAAAACACACACACACACACACACACACACACACACACACACACACACACACACACACACACACACACACACACACACACACACACACACACACACACACGTACACACACACACACACACACACACACACACACACACACACACACACACACACACACACACACACACACACACACACACTCAAAAGCCTTATGTACAGGTAATGTCATTCGCCACACAAACACTGTCCCTCACAGTACACAGTCACATACTGTAGACAAAAACATGCACTCTCCCTGCTCTTACTCTCTCTCTCTCTCTCTCTCTCTCTCTCTCTCTCTCTCTCTCTCTCTCTCTCTCTCTCTCTCTCTTTCACGCACACACTCCACCCCCGGACAAAAGAGCAGGTAAAGGTTGACAAAAGGTATCTGTGGATCTTTTGAGTCACACACAGCGCACCACTGTCTACACTCGCCCCATGCAATTATCTCATTACAGATCTAACCCCGCCAGTTAAGTGGATGGCTAAAAGCATGTGTACACAAACAGGACCAGAGTGCAAGGTGATGTGAGGGCTTTATCTGTTGGCTGCATCACACACCTGATTTGTGGCTGTCGCCGTGCATTCTGACAGGAGAGCCACTCAATCTGAACCTGAGAGGAGATGTGAGCTGAACTACATGCAGGTTTGAATGAGGTGTACATGCCAGCATAACATAAAAAGAAAGATAAGAAAAATAAATTGTCCCATGAACGCTACAAAACCGCTGGCATCCAGGCCGCCGCTGAGATGTCGCAAGGACAATCTGCTGTGTTTTGTGAGATGCACACATGTATATCAGGGGCGTAGCCAAGGGTGGGCCTGGATAGGCCTAGGCCCACCCATTTCCTTTTTGTGCCCTAAAAAAATTGCAATGCGCGGTACGGTGGCGATGTGATGATCTAGGAAGCAAAGAAAGACACCACAGTTTGATTTGATAATAGCTCGGTCAATTATGACGCGATTTCTAAAATTAAAACGTCGCCATATTGCTTGGGAAGTCAACTTCCATGACAAATGAGTGTATTGTGTCCCTGTAAATATTTAAATGTTTGCTATTTTAAAATAACCGATGTACAAGCTCCTAAATCCTGGCTACGCCCCTGATGTATACAGTATAAACAAACACAGACAGTTTATTGACAGAGAGAGAGATAGTAACAGTAGACAGCTGACATAATGTACAGCAGTATTTCGATAAAAGCCAGCCTCCAGTGTGTTGATAGCATGAGGCAGGGGGACCCAGCTGGTTCAGGCCAGGCTGAACTGAGAAGAAAACCAGGACTGGAGGGAGGGGAAGGGGGGTAACCTGAGCCAGTGTGAATGGACTCATTGTTGCTTTGGCTTAATTAGGCGTGACAAGCGAGGCGT
>NC_137822.1:15608939-15643939 GCF_963921795.1 Nannobrachium achirus
TGAAATATGAAAAATTGGACAGATCTGTCTTGATCACATGACGATAATGTGTATCGATTTTCATGATGTTTGGACAAATCTAATCTAAGTAATCCTCTAAGTAAGCTAAGTAAGCTCTGGCTTGATGTCCCTTAAGGCCCATATATTTTATCCCCATATATAGTCGACAAATGTGATCTCAGAACATGCCCATATATGAGCATTCCCAGATCACATGTGCAAATTAATTACATCCTTGTCCGTTTTATGCCCATATATGGAGATCCCCAGGCATCAAACCCAGGCCTTAACTCGCCAAGGCCCTGCTTGGCTTTACTAAACATACGTTTTATGCCCATATATGGAGATCCCTGTCCCAATGTCATCAATATTAAGGACATATCTAGGAATGCCCATTGGTAATGCCCATATATGGGCATGTTTTGACATAACATTGTTGACTATCATGCAGGGGTCTCCATATAGTGTGTGCCAGCGCCTACGTCATTGTAGTCCTTAGCGGCCATTTCTTGGGTAAAACACAGGTGTTTCAATTGTTTGATTGCATAGAACTAATGCTTTACTCCAATCAGAACACCTGTGTAAGGCTGTGTTTACCCAAGAAATGCCGCTCTTAGAACTACATTTGGCACACCCTATATGGGTAACTGGTCCGATATACATCACTGGCCAGATGGCCAAGAATTGGCGCGACCTTGCCCTTTATGGCGAGGTCGCATGTCGCCCTGAGGCGTCTTACTAGTTAGGATGTAGACAACAATGGTGGAGTGCTACAGGTTCTGTGTGGTTTCTGTAATAAGCAACGAGGAATGATTACCCTTGTGGTTGTACATTATATAGTGCATTGCACAATAAACAGGTAACTAGATATTGTGGGATATTGCAAGTGTGGTTGCACTGAGGCTGACCATTTATATTATATATTGTGATGTCAAGGGAAGCATGACCAAAAGCTTCACTTTTCTAATGTGCAGCCGCCCAACCCAGATAATATTACTCTGAAAGTTTACAAAACACAGGTTCACGTTGCTGGGAAAATTGCCTATAGCAAACACACCAATTTAACAGATACCAAACCAATTGAATAATGGCTTCTCTCTGAAAACATGTTCTGAACTTCGCAGTTTAGTTTAGCTGCTCAAATTACATTGATACGGTTTTACATGCAACCTGTCTCTGCCCAACCGTGATTACTTAGGAACAGTAATGCAGCTTAGATCAGATCAGAAGTACATTTAGTAGTTAACCATACTCATCACACTGGTCACATTCTAAAGAAATAAGTGCAGTGACATTATAAAGATATAAGAGATGTTAAAGTGCATACAGTAACAAGTTACACATCATTCATAACTAACATTCAGAACTAACACAGTATTGCATTGGTGATTTAAAGTTTGGGGTACGCGCTTTTAATGACGTCACGGGAACGTCGCTTAACACCTACATTACAGGAGTTAACAGATTCAGACAATGGACCATTGATATGCATATAAGCTCATCTCTTTGTTAAATCAGTGGTTCTCAACCTTTTCAGGCCACGACCCCCAAAATAATAATATTTTAACTGGGGACCCCCCCACCCTGACAAGCACTAAGAGTTTAGGCATTACATTTTGTATAACACTGTTCTATTGTGAAAATAGCCGATCTACATGCTCATAACGCCTCGCAACGCTGCCTCTAATATTTGACAATTTGTCCAATGTTTAATTTGTCATTTTAGAGGTATTAAAAAGTCCTTAAATTGTCACTTTAGAAATCGTGCATAAACCATATACATGTATACACTTAATTAAAATGTATGTTGGTTTGTTTACTGTTGAGTGAGAAAACAGTGTTTCACATTAAGTTAATCATCTGGGGACCCCCCAAAATAATTTGGGGACCCCCCCGGGGGTCCCGACCCACAGGTTGAGAACCACTGTTAAATCACCCTGCAGTGACACTAAACGTTGTTGAGGTGTGAATTTGGGGGTTATTTTGAATCGATGCATGCCTATACTCGTGAGAGGCGTGACACTGGTCAGAAAAGATACGGGACAGCGTGTACACGCGTGACAGGACCAATGCAACACTAGTGGCGAGAAAAAGAACCTCTGGGAACTCAGATTGATGCAACACTGGTTCTCTGACCGGAGCCTCTAATAGCGTGCATGTAGGTCAGGGATACCCAAAAGCTACCAGTAGATCACAAAGGCCGTGCAGGTAGACCACATGACATGCCCCTAAAAATATATGATTAAAATATGAAGAAAAATATGTATAATCAAGTTCACAAAACCCCTCTTTTTGGCATTAAGGCTTGATAGATTCAAATCAAGAAGGGCCTGTCAACTCCCTTCATGGTTTCTAAAGTAGGCAAACCCCAATACAATGTTTTGTTTTCAAGAGTCAGTAGTATTACAACGAACCTGAAAACCTATCACTTCCATACAGAATGGAATGAAGATGTTTTCCCCCACTATTTCCATTGCCAAATGAGTTTGTCTTATAAGTAATGCCAGTGTCGCTATTCCAAACCCAAAGCCCCCTAAGGTAAAACATTTTTGAGGTGGGTAGATCATGTTTAACTGGTCATTTTAAAAGTAGCTCTCTAGTCAAAAAAGTGTGGGCACCCCTGGTGTAGGTGGTTAGCATTAGCAACAGGTATTTTAGTTTGAATACACAAAGTGAGAGAAGTGTGTGAAAGAGAGAGCAGATGCAGTCTTTCTTAACCCTTACAGTGCCTATCCCGAACAAGTTCGGCTTTATTTTAATCCAATACAATATTTTACTTGCTATTTTACTTACCCCGAGCTGCTTGGAGCAACGTGGGTGGTCCCGGCTCGTCCAGCGCTAGCCAACGAGAGACGCTAGATGGTCCGACGATTTATTCCATTGAAAATGGTTTAAAATAAAGTTTAGACCCCCCCCCCCCCCCCCAATGTTCACCGAATGTTCACTGTAGGCGGCGCGACGTATTCCAGTGTGCCTATCCCGAACTAGTCCGGCTTTTTTAATAAAATGAATAAAATAATCCGAGGCCGCACCAAGCCTGGCTCTAAATTTAAAATCTAGGCGGCCGACCGAAAGCCCTCTCTCCCGGCCCGTAATCGGGCAACGCGGCCGCATCGCGCCGCCCACTCCAATGATAAATCACATCTTTAGACAGGATTTTCTCCGGATTGTGTTCCCAGACCCAAAGAAAACGTTTTTTGTGACTGAAATAGCTTTAGATCGGGCTTCTAAATGGGTTAGCATTTTGGCTGCGTGTCAGCTAGCTTCCTCCTATCGTCACCCATAGCATTGGCTGGAGTGAAATCCCAAGGCACTTGGGACAGTGTCGACGAAAGCTAGAGCGAAGGTCTATGGAGACATTTCTGGCACTCTAGCGCCCCTTGTGGCCGGCGGCACTGTATGAGTTAACAGACTGACAGGTACATACAGTATATTGGCATATCAGCATGCAGGCATAGACTGACAAATCTCTGTAATGGTACTATAAACATGTCAACATGACAGCCATGCTAAATAACCCGGGGCATAGATACAGTATAATAGAACCAGTGTTAACACTACCCTTTCATATTTCAAGCATGCCGAATCCCTTCGGTTCAAACAGACAATCAAAATTAAGATCACGACTGCACAATCAATTACAAAATCTAAATTGAAATCACCTATACCAAACTGAACTAAAATATAATTGAGGGCATGCCCACATACTGTATGAGGATATGGTTGGATCAGCGGTTCTGGACACCCCTTCGAACCTCTAGTACAGGGGTTTTCAAACTTTTTTGACTCAGGGCAACCCTGTAAATAACTTTTTCATCCACGGCACCCCTGAGTTACACTGTTCATTTTTAGAATCTTACATCATATTGGAGAAATATTAGTTTCCATCAGAACTGACTGAAAATAATGTTATACTTGATGTTTAAGCACTTGAACCCCAGCATGCCTATTCTGGGGGGAAGGTTCACCAAAAATAGCAGATCTACAAGCCCACAACGTGTCACAATCTGCTATTTTTGGTGAAGAGAGTTGTCGTAGATGGAAAAAACTCAAGTACAGTGCAAATCAGGGGTGTTTTACTAAGCATAGTGAAGTGATATTGATGTAGTGATATGGATGAATTCCAAATATGATCAAATTATCTCGCGGCACCCCTGGACTGGCATCAGACAGGGTTTGTTTGAAATATGGAATCATGTCCCAATATTATTTCTGAGAAAATATGGCTTGATCGAATCATTGGACAAAAGTTCACAAAGATTAGAAGGGATTGAAGCCTTCCGAAATAAGACGCATCCAAAATAAAATATCACAATAGAATTGCAACATAAATGCATTTTGAGAAAGAACTGTACAATAAAGCATTAAATTACAGAGGTTGTAAGATAACACTTTAATTATATGCAACGCACTGTAGATTGCATGTACCACCACACCTTGTTGTTTGTCTGGTTGTTACAAATGCCACAGGCATTTCTGGCACAGTGTAACTTTCAGATAACCTTATTATTGTGTGTAAAGCAAATAAAAAATCCTTTAGGGGCTATAAACCAATTAGTGGTTTTAGAAAAATATGGTGGTAGAGCATGACAACAGGAGAGATGATATAATTTATTTTGCTCGGCTAAAGTAAAGTGCCAACCTGTAGTCAGAAGTAAAATATTCATCCTTCTCCTCCCATTTGAACCCCTGATCTACTTTGTCACCGCTTCTAATTTCACTCCAAAGAGAAACACAAATTAAACCAAATGGACCAGTAACTTCCCTTACTGGGGGCTTCTCCATTGCAAACCGATCCTTTTCCACCTTCTCTCATCTTTCAGTGGAACCATCTCCCTAAAATCACCTCGAAATAACTTTTCACCTCCAAATTTCTTCCAGAACTATCCGTTACCTCTCGGCGACCCTTCAGAGGAGAAATCCCATTCATATTTGATTCATGTCTGAGCAGAAATGGCAGTAATGTCTCCTATAATTGTGAAGAGAGTAGTCAAGCAGGATTTTGATGGGCTAACAGTTGGACACGCACACCACTCGCATGTCCAGAGTGATATTATATCTGGCAGCCATGTCAAATTTTTTCTAAAAGGCTTTTCTTTGATTTTAAGACAAAAGGCTCCTGAGCTTCCAATGTGTGTGTTGGGGGGGGGGGGGGGGGGGGGGTATAATTAAGCTATGTTTAGTAGTATCGTTTCTCCTTGTTTTAACAAAACGTTAAGCGTCTGTGAGGAGTGAAAGAATCACCTGCTGATTTGAGTATGACATAATGTTTTGTAATCATGACGTGTGTGAGATCAAGCTGGTGTTTAACCCATTTAGGCTTAGAATTATTGAATGATTTAACTATTGAAAAATAGCAGATATACCGCAAGCTTGTAGATCTGCTATTTTGGAAAAGAAATCATGTAAATATGTGCAAATCTTACATGTATTTTTAAAGCGAACGTTTGTAACTCAAATTTCGCTTCTGCGGGGTCCCTGGAACGAAATATTTTGAGACGGGGGTCCGTGGCCAAATACATATCAGAACCCTAACCCAGTTAAGTGAAAAGGACCTTTTCTTTGACGATGGCTAGCCAGATTGCTGACATAGAAACATACGGTATATGTTTTTTCAAAAAGACAGGATTCTAAAAGACACTTAAAGAATCGGGTCAAAATTCAAATTTTCACAATTTTTCAAAAATTGCAGATCTACAAGCTCGCAGTGCGGCACTCGGTGCCGCGCTGTGAGCTTGTATGTCTTCTATTTTTCAATAGTTAAAGCATAAAATAATAATACACAATAATGTGTACCCGTTCTGAATGAATTAACATGGTTAACAGTTGAAATGAACTTCACTAGCGCGCCAGGAGTGATATTACATTTGGCAGCCATGTCATATCTTTCTAAAACCCTGTTCTGTGATATCCAGACAAGACAACGCTCTTGAGATCATGACAACATCCATTTCCTCTCTCCCGCTTTTAACTTTTTCTTTATTCTAGCAAAGGGAAGCTTTGGTATTAGGCTTTGGTTCAAACTCATTCTTCAGAAACAACCTGTATTGATCTGTAAGATGGCTGTATAGTAAATCAGTAACAAATCCCTCCATCAGCTTTCACTCTTCCTGTATGAGCGTCATCTTCCTCTGCTTCTTTTAGCGTTGGGCGAAACCCAGCCTGAAGCCTGGCCAATCCTTTCACCTCTCAGAACATGTGGCTGTGATGGAATTACTCTCCACAGACTGCTCTCCCATGAGACCTCTTGGCACTCCATGTGCGTGTGCGTACGTGTGTGCATGTGTGTGTGTGTGTGCGCATGGTCATACGGGTATGTGTGTTTCTTCATCATACTTGTGTGTGTGTGTGTGTGTGTGTGTGTGTGTGTGTGTGTGTGTGTGTGTGTGTGTGTGTGTGTGTGTGTGTGTGTGCGTTTGCGTGTGTGTGCGTGTGTGTGCGTGCGTGCGTGCATGTGTGTGTGCGCCCAGGCGCCGCCTCTAATCAGACCTGACACCAGACCAGCCCACCAATGCCCCACTTCACCTCACCCTCCATCCCCTACACTTGGACTAAAAGGGGCCAGGATGAGGCTCCAATCACCCCCCACCGATGGCAAATAGTTTCCAGAGCGGTGCCAAACTTATTATGTCCCACCCAGATCCCATGCAGGGGTCAGGTGAAATTGGCGAGGCTAAAATAGAGGGGAGCGGGTTATCCTGTGACTTGACACATGCATGCACACACACGCACACATGCACATGTACATGCACATGCATGCACACACGCACACACACACACACACACACACACACACACACACACACACACACACACACACACACACACACACACACACACACACAATGTAAAGGGCACGTACAGTATAGGTGCAATCACAATAATGCACAAATACATTCCAACAAATGAAGCCACATAGGCCTACTCTATATGCGCATTCATGACATAGACAAATTATCACACTCACACACACACACACACACACACACACACACACACACACACACACACACACACACACACACACACACACACACACACACACACACATAAAGAGGAAGTGAGGGTTCAATCCTAAACAAACTCAGGATGCCAGGGAGTGTGTGGCTCTTCCATAAGGGATCACATCTCCTCTGATGAGCCCCTAGTAGTTCTACCGACTTGGATATCCCCCTCAAGTGGATCCACATTGACCGGATAATCACAGGAGGAAGTCAACCTATATAAACATTGGGGGAAATATTATGTCCATTTTCTGTAATCATTATCTGTGGAAAAAAAGGCAATAGACTTAGAAAAGTGGTTATTTTGACTGTCCGTGAATGATGGATTCAATAGCTCTTGGACGTTCTTTTGAAGCAGTGCTTTTCAGCTCACCATAACTCACTGCAAGTCACATAACTGGTGTAAGTTCCCCTTTAAAGTGATAGCCGTTCAGCTCACTGTGATGTTGAACTGAGACAGCTGTGCTATACGCACACGGCACAATCCTCAGTGTTCCTTTAATCCATTTGTAACTCAGAGAGCGTACAACAGAATGGACCAGTACGTGTCCATTTGGTTTTGTGTGTACAGTCAGTGTCTGAGCTAAAAGCACTAAGCATTCTACTGCAACGGACAGGAACGAATTGGGACCAACAGGAAGTCTACACGAGCCTTCCCTAAAACACCCTGGCCACCGCTCCACACATCCAAGACGCTTTCCCCCCCTGGCTCTGAAGCTGTAGAATGACCGGCTCCTTGCAGTCAGAACTGCAGACTCACTCCCCATTTTCCTCTTCAGACTCCACCTCAGCCCCTAGCCCTCATATTTCCTTGCATCATCCATCCATCCATCCATCTTCAACCTCTTATCCGGAATCGGGTCATGGGGGTAACGGCTCCAACTGAGATTTCCAGAGTTCCCCATCCTGAGCAACTTCCTCGACTCCCTCCGGGAGTATACCGAGGCGTTCCCAGGCCAGTATGGAGTAGAGTTCTCAAATTCTGCCCAAGCCCGACCCGGCCCGGACTGGCCCGACGTTGTCGGGTAGGGCTGAGCCTAAAATAAATGCTAATTGATCGGGCCGGGCCGAGCCTCGGACTCCGTCACTCAAGCAACAGAGAACGGTCCCTGTCTGTCTGCACACACCGCGGCACTGAAGCCTGACCAAAGGACCAATAATCATTGACACATAGGGAAATACTGCCTACTAGCAGCTTGGTTGTTGTGACAACGTCACTTACATAACCTTTGGATATACGGAATTCTCAGAGCGCTAGCAGCGTGAGCTCTGTGTTGGAGAGGCTGGTTGCGATGTTAAAAGACAGCTCGGAGTTCCACAAGTTTGTAATAAGTTATATAAATCCAAGAAAAGTACATTCAAAGTGGAACAAACTTGGATATTTTGACAAGGACTTAGGACTTAGTTTACAACCTTACCTTGTTACAGACAATCAGCTCGTCTGGTAAGATATTATTAATTCCATATGCTTTCTGGTTAATGAAGTGTCCCTGTGATGCTGTGTGCATTTATATTACTAAAGGGTTTACAGCCGCGGCGACGCTTAGACTTGCAGAAGGCACACACGCCTGATCAGGCTCGGTGTGGGAGGAATTTTCAGCCCTGGGATTTGCATCAGACCGGCCCTATGCGAGCGCGCGTAGCGCGCGAGCAAAAAAAATTTGAGCATTATTTATTAATTAATTGTCAAAATTGAGCATTATTTATTAATTAATTGTCAATTTTTCACTTGAGCACCCCCTCCTCAAAATGAACGGTTCCAACGCCACACTAAAAACGGACCCCAAAAGACTGTGAAAATTGATGACTCATCACTAAACCATCATTTTGAGTGGCCATTTCTTGCCCAATGAATGTTTTTCGTGCAAAACAAATGCTTGCAATGGATTCCGAATAATTAAAAACCCCTAGTTTGATCCCTCACATCCCACTTAAAGCAGATTTTTTCCTTTATATTATAGTGTATAGTAAGTGAAGGTAGGTAGGTCGTTTTCAAAACTTTGCCCTGATGGGATTCCTTGGGACTTTTTTTCTCTCACTAAGGATATAATGAGGATACAGAATCAGTTGAGTTTGCTACTATTGCAATTTGTTTTAGGTTTAGCCTAATTTTGGCCTAAAATTACTGGACTATAAGCATTATGTTTTGGATTGAACTGTTTGAACATAATGCATAGGCTATCCACAAATGTAGGGCCAACTTGCACAAATACTGTACATTAATTACAGTAGGCTATCCACATTACCATTTGCGCATTGGCGTGACATGTTTAAGGTAATAAATTAGGATACTCACAAGTTATATTGTGGATACAATACAAGCAGTGGATGCTGTCCCAGCGTCTGGTTTAATAAGACAGGACAGCCTTTTGGGGAAGTTGACATAATTGCTCCTCAGATATATTCCATTCAAGGTAACGTTTTAACGTGTCCAGCTGTCCACATGACATGTTTCATCTGACTGGATGCGACCATAGGATGCGACAGACCAGTGTTGCGTCCATGTTTGTTGTTGCCATCTTAAAATGAGCGTGCATTCTTGTTAATTAGTGGTTGAACAACTTGCCAACTTTACTCACAAATGCTCTCTCGTTTGAAAGGCTCTGTGATGTATTCTAACTAATAACAACTTGTTTTGATAGTCCATCCAACAACTAAACCGCGCGCCTAGCTCGTATTACAAAGTGAAGCCAATCGGTGTGCAGCGTCACAGCTCACAGGCACAGCGTGATAGAGGGGGCCCATTGAGGGGGGCTTCCGATAGAGTGTCATTCACATATGAGCGTCATTTATTTGGACTGAGATTTACTGGCAGTCGGAGTCCCCCCTGGCAACAGGACATAGGCAGAACTAGCACGTTACAGAAAGGGGGCCCCAATGGGGGTTTCTGATGGACGACGATCATTCGCATTGACGGCCGAGGCCCGTTTCAATTGAAACACTGCAGTGACCTGCAGCGGCCCGCTCGCCGGACTCCCCCTAGCGGCCCAGCGGGGAAATCCCCGGTTTCCCAGACGCTCACGCCGACGGTGCGCCTGATTTGTATTGCATGTTGAAGCATGGTGTGGTGTCGCGTAGCGATCATAGCAGATCTGCAAGCCCAGAATGCGAGCGAAATTAACACGTTTTGGGTTTATAGATCTGCCCTGTTTGCTGCTGCTGTGATTGGTGCGTTGGAAGGACGAAATATAAATCACAGACCGTGAGAACGTCAGGGAGGAGAGAGAGAATGAGAGATGTACTGTATGATTGACAACAGGGATTTAACTTTAGACTATTTTGCGCAGATCTTGGCATGTTTTATGAACAACTGAACACATGAAGTTGCCATTCCGCCAACTATTATAGGCCTATGTCCATTGTCTCACCCTGTTGTAATTTGAGACACTAGTGCATCCTACTGGCGTTTTCTTTCTTTCTCTCTCAGGCTTTCGGGCTTTCGGGCCATAAATTATGATTATTGATAGGGTCGGGCCGGGCTTCGGGCCGGCCCACTAGGGCCCAGTTTGGGCCGGGCCTTAATTTTCAGGTCTAGTACTCTAGTGTGGAGATATAATCCTTCCATCTGGTCTTTGGTCTGCCACAGGGTCTCCTCTCAGTGAGACGGGCATCGAGAATCTTCCTAGGAAGGCTCTAGGGAGGCATCCGTACTACAGTAGATGCTTTAAGTAGGATGTGAGGGGTCTAACTAGGGGTTTGTCATGATTCTGAATCCATTGCAAGCATTTGTTTTGCACAAAAACATTCCTTGGGCTAAAAATGGTCCCCACAAAACTATGAAAAGTGATGACTCATCACTAAACCATCGTTTTGTGGGGCCGTTTTTAGCCCAAGGAAATTTAGACCCCTCACATCCTACCTAAACAAGATTTTTTTCTGGGTATTTTCTTCCTGTTGTATAGTGTCAATTGGAGACCAGTCAGACTTGATTTGGTCGCTGTGGCAACCCCGAAGGTCGCAGACTCTGGCGCCCTAGCTAAATCATTAGAGCATGCCCTGTACATCTGTGCAACATTTGGCACTTTTAGACTGATTTGCACGAAATGACCATTTTATCCCCCTAAGGTTCCAGACTATCATGTTTTTTCTTTAAGAGATGCTAGTTACTTTACTATGCAGAAATAATATTTTGGTTAATTGTTAGTATACCTGGTATCCTAGTTTTTTGAAGAACCTATTTTCTTTTTTTTCCCTTCTTTTTTTTCATCCTACCTACAGATGTGTCACGATTTCATTTGTTGACTAAGGTCATTACTCTGATCTCTCGTGGCTCGGGATAAGAGCATTGTAAATTGTGCTGTTTTATTGTTGAATGTTCTGTCTTTTTTTACATCCCTGTTGTGTCAGTGAATCCATCCATTATGCACATCACTACGGTGGACGTGCAAGATGCCTGCATTGATATACTGATCTCAACCCTGACAAATCTCTAAATCTTTCCCCCTGTCAAAAAAGAATGGCATGTTTGCAGAAGGAGCCAGTGAACTTGTTTTTTTTCGAGCAGTAAGTGAGCCTCTAAATCATGTTTGAATCCTAGATAACACCTGCAGGGATCCCGCCCCCGGAGGCACGTGATTGGCTGAACCGGGCTTGTTCGTCTCCGTGACCTATTTTCCTGTCTCTCATTCCTGGCCTCCTTGTTCAGCTTGTTGAAGATGTTGATGGAGAATTATGTTTTGTTTGTTTAAGTTTGAGGCGAGAACATATTTCACGGGTGCCGAAGGTGACAGGGCAAGCAGAATCCTACGTGTTAAGGGAAGGAAACGTGAGCCTTTTAAAGCACTTTAAGTGATTCCCTCACTGTCCCGGCCCCCAGGCAAGGCTAGGCTTGTCTCAACACAGCGTCACAGAATAGGGCCCAAGGCCAGGCGTGGACAGGGAAATGATTTGTGTGGAGGTTCGGCCGGGTGGCAACATGTGGACATAGCGTAAAATATGCACGTGGTGCAGAATTTTGAATTCTTTTCAAATGTTATCAGATGGTTTTTCCTCCTTCACTCCCTCCTATAGCTTCCGTTTCCATCAGACATGTTTTCTTTCTCACCCTCTCTCACACACAACATCAATGACAACCCACACATACCGTATGTAGTCACATAGAAACGCATGCGCGCGCACGCACACACAGAGCAACCGTCACCTGCTGCAGCCTGACCACATTGTGCAATA
The DNA here is from genome assembly GCF_963921795.1 of Nannobrachium achirus. NCBI lineage: Eukaryota > Metazoa > Chordata > Actinopteri > Myctophiformes > Myctophidae > Nannobrachium > Nannobrachium achirus. The sequence continues at coordinate 15,621,113 of NC_137822.1, forward strand.
ATGTCCAGATATGAGTGCCTGTCTATAGGTCATCTCTACAGATGTCAGAAGGCAAAACACAGAGGGCTCTTCACTGAGCAGAATGTGGCTGTGAATAACTCTCTTTGTCCATGCACACATCCAGGGTGCATGCAGGGGACATGACCTTGTGTGAGGTACCGTACTGTACTGTACTGTACTGTAACAGCCAGGCAGAGAAGAAGGGCCTTTCCTGTTGCGTCTCCAGCTCAAAAACTGTAGCTTCTGATGGTTGCTTTATACTTAAAGAAAAGAAAACTCATCCGGCATATTTGGGGGCGTGTGTGTGTGCGTGGGTATGTGCACGCGTGTGTGAAGATTGTCTTGTGCCTCACTCGAGTCTGTGTTCGTGAACAAGAAGGGAGACAAGATGATACTGTATGTCTCGTGTAATTATGTTGGTATGGTTGTTTCTCAAAGAACCTTCAAAATTGTATGTCCTTTAAACCAGTGGATCTCAACTGCGAGGTGTTGTGAGCATGTAGATCGGCTAGTTTCACAATACAACCATGTTATACAAAATGTTCCTCAAATCTTAGTGCAATACAATCTCATTTGTTTAGATACACCATAAGACTGGGTCTAAAATATACGATCATGAATGCTTGTCCAATAGAAATAAACAAAAATCTCAAATAGCCATGCATGTGCGGTTTCACAACGCCACGTGTTATGAGCTTGTACGCCGTCTGTTTTCGCCACGGGACACCATCGTGCGACTACATATAAGCTAGGCTAATAATGAGTGTTATAGTGGGGACTCTCCCACCAGGTTTTGTGAGGGGTTTTTCCCTCAGCGGGTGGCCAAAGGACTGTGATCCTTTCTATTTCATTTGAGTTTTTTCCCCCCTCCTCTGCGTGTGTGTGTGTCCATTCTATTTAACCGACCTCTAATTATTTTATAACTTTAGCTATTGAAAAATAGCAGATATACAAGCTCACAGTGCGGCACCGAGTGCCGCGCTGCGAGCTTGTAGATCTGCTATTTTTTGAAAAATCGTGAAAATGTGTGCAAATCCTTAAATATATCATTTTCTGAGCAAAAACATCTTTGCTTCTGGGGGTCCCTGGTACAACATATTTTGAGATGGGGGTCCTGCGGCCAAATACATGTAATTTTGGGGGTCTTTGACGTGTGTCCAAAGGATTGTGATCCTTTCTATTTAATTCTCTTTCTCTCGCACCCCCTTCGCCTCCCCACCCCTCATCTCTCCCACTCTCTCTCTCTCCCACTCTCTCTCTCTCTCTCTCTCTCTCTCTCTCTCTCTCTCTCTCTCTCTCTGTCTCCCCCCCAGCATCCCTGCTCTCTGTCTCCTGCACCTCATCATCATCTCTCCGTCTCATCTCTCACTGTGAGGGAAGGAAGCCGGGCGGAGCATCACAGCCTGATTCATTTAACGGATATGGCTTCGATAGGAAGTGAGTGTGTGTATCTGTGTGTCTGTGTGTGTGTGTGTGTGTGTGTGTGTGTGTGTGTGTGTGTGTGTGTGTGTGTGTGTGTGTGTGTGTGTGTGTGTGTGTGTGTGTGTGTGTGTGTGTGCGCGTGCGCGTGGGAGTAGTAGTAGTAGTAGTAGGATTGAGAAAGGCTTGAGATAGAGGATAGGAAGATGGGACCAGATTATTTTCGTTAGCATGACATATTTGACATAAGGTCTGACTGAAGAGGTGGACAGGTTTGGATCCATGGCAGACACAACGCACGCACGCACGCACACACGCACGCACGCACGCACGCACGCACGCACGCACGCACGCACGCACGCACACAAAATAAACATTCATTGGTCGAGTGTGCCCTTCCTTGTCAGACAAGTGGTCATGGGCTTTGATCTTGACTGGGTCTCACTCTCACTCTATCGTACTGTCTCTATATGTCTCTGTCTGTCTGTCTGTCTGCCTGTCTGACTCTCTCTCTCTCTCTCTCTCTCTCTCTCTCTCTCTATCACTAATTTTTTACTTTAGCTATTGAAAAATAGCAGATCTGCAAGCTCGCAGCGCGGCACTGCAAGGTAGAAGATCTGCTATTTTCAAAAGAATCTTGAAAATGTGAGCATTCATTCTCTCTCTCATTCTCTCTCTCTCTCTCTCTCTCTTTCTCTCTACTTTAGCTATTGAAAAATAGCAGATAAGCAAGCTAGCAGCTCGGCACCGAGTGCCGCTGCTCTAAGAGCTTGTAGATCTGCTATTTTTGAAAAAATCGTGAAAATGTGAAAATCCTCTCGATCACTGTCTCTCATTCTCTCTCTCTCTCTCTCTCTCTCTCTCTCTCTCTCTCTCTCTCTCTCTCTCTCTCTCTCTCTCTCTCTCCCTCCAGCCGTCTGGTTGGCTGGACAGCCCTGGGGTGTTTAGGTTCTGGAGCAATCCCAATTTCCTCCTCTAATCATGACATCATCCTGCCTCAATAGGTTAAAGATGTGGCCAGGATATATACCCCCCCCCCCCACCACCACCACCCCTCCCCCCCTTCCATGCTCTGCAGCCTCCAACCAAAAAATTGCACACATTGTCAATTGCACCGAGACACCACCACCATATTAGTTTCTGAAAAACAATAGGAGCCGCGTAAACGTGTCAGGAATGCATGCAAAGGCACTTCTGGCGAGGGCAGATGTATACAGTGTAGGTACACTGTGTAGGTGGTCTTACTGGTGTGAATGGATGAGTATTCAAGTGTGTGTGTGTGTGTGTGTGTGTGTGTGTGTGTGTGTGTGTGTGTGTGTGTGTGTGTGTGTGTGTGTGTGTGTGTGTGTGTGTGTGTGTGTGTGTGTGTGTGTGTGTGTGTGTGAGAGAGAGAGAGAGAGAGATTTTTGTCCATGCCTTACCCCTTATCCCTAAACTTCTTTGCCCTTTTTTACTATTTTGAAAAAAGATTTTTAAATACTTCAAATAGTCGATCTACATCGACACGTTGTGAGCTTGTAGATCAGCTATTTGAAATTTAAAAAAATGTTTTTCAAAATAGTAAAAAATGGTAAAAAACGTTTAGGGATAAGGAGTAACGCATGGATGAAAATAGAGCCCAGAGTGTTTGGGAAGCAGCGAGTCGTGTGTATTTCCTGTGGTCATTTGTGTATAATGCATGGGTTCCAGTGCAGTCCATATGCAGGCCATGAGGTAATCCAATAGTGCCGTCCGTCAGAGCTTTGGAGAGATTGTGTCCCAACCTCCAGACATGATTAAAGCCCAGAGCTGATTAGAGGTGAAGAGTAGCCCAGGCCTGCCTGGCCTGTCAATAGATGTTAAGCTCACCTTCAGCAGCTATGCAAATCACACCAACAGTCACTCATCTCTCTCTCTCTCTCTCTCTCTCTCTCTCTCTCTCTCTCTCTCTCTCTCTCTCTCTCTCCCCCCCTCTCTCTCTCTCTCTCTCTCGCACGCACCCACACACACACACACACACACACACACACACACACACACACACACACACACACACACACACACACACACACACACACACATTTCTCTTCTCTTCTGTAAGAATGTTATGATCAGGGAGCACAGTGGCGCAGTGGTTAGCGCTTCGCCTCACAGCTAGAAGGTCCTGGGTTCGATTCCCGCCGGGGGACACTGTGGGTGCTGGGGGCGTGTTCCTCCCTCCGTGTCATCAGCGCCCACACCCTAGGTGGGGTTGGCGATAGGGCCTTTCTGTATGGAGTTTGCATGTTCTCCCCGTATCTCCTAGGGTTGATACCCTCACAAAAACATGCAGTAATCCTGGTCTCAATAATGCCTCCCCCTGGCCAGCCGGGCACCTGATGGAGGGGAAAGGAACTGGTTGAAATAACGTGTTACGTCACGTGCTACGTCCATCCCAGGGAAATCCCCCTGTCAGGTGAAAAGAAACAACTTGGACTACCCATGCATTGAAGGAAGCATGAGGTTTTCCATTGTCTCCCCAGGTGCGGCAGAGGTAGAGCAGAGCCCAGGATTACATAGGCAATTGGGCAAAATCGTGGGATAAAAATTATATATATATTAAAAAAAAGAATGTTATGATCAATAGAATTCAAATGAATTTGTATAGAGCGCTAATACTGTAACTGTAACACTGTAAATAATAACATTTAGGGTCTTCTATCTTGCTTACTGAAAAACTGTTGCTGCATGTTTCTCGTCGTCTCTGTGTCTGTCTGTCTGTCTGTCTGTCTGTCTCTGTGTGAGAGAGGGAGAGAGATAGAGGGAACGAGAGAGAGAGAGCATGTGTGTGCGTTTGTGAACATGTACACCTGTGCCTATGTTCGCGCGCGCGCATGTGTGTGTGTCTGCGTGTGTCTGTGTGTGTGTGTGTGTGTGTGTGTGTGTGTGTGTGTGTGTGCGTGTGTGCGCGCGCGCGCGCGCGCGCGCGTGTGTGTGTGTGTGTGTGTGTGTGTGTGTGTGTGTGTGTGTTGTGCATGTTTCTGGCAGAGGTTCAACAGGGCCCTGCGCTGCGACACTATTGCATTAAGTGAGTAATGAGAGAAGCCCAGATTACTATCAAACTCTTCATTTTCACCCCAGCCTCCATCTGCGCTCAGCCGTCAAGCAAACAATGAAACTGTGATACTGGCATATTTCAGCTCAGTTGGAATGGGCCAGCACTCCCATGACAAGAGGCAGGGGCGTCACAAGGGGTAGGAAAGTGGGACTGAGTTACTAGGGCCCAATGTGGTGGAGGGGCCTTAATTATTTCATACTTTAGCTATTGAAAATAGCAGATATACAAGCTCACAGCGCGGCACCGAGTGCCGCGCTGCGAGCTTGTAGATCTGCTATTTTTTAAAAGTCGTGAAAATGTGTGCAAATCTTTGAATATATGTATTTTTTAAGCGAACATTTTGTAACTCAAATTTTGCTTCTGGGGGGTCCCTGGAACTAAATATTTTGAGATGGGGTTCCGTGGCCAAATACATACCATTTTGGGGGTCCTTCACATGAAAAGGTCTGAGCTCCACTGACATAGAAACATAGTTTTTTTTTTTTAAACTCAGAAGGATTTGAAATATTCAAAGATTTTCATGATTTTTCAAAAATTGCAGATCTACAAACTCGCAGCGCGGCACTCGGTGAGCTTGTATATATCTATTTTATTTTTATCTGCTATTTTTCAATAGTTAAAGCACAGGGGCCCCGCAGTGAATCCTTGTACCCAGGGCCCAGAATTTGGTGCGACACCCCTGGACAAGAGTACTTGTAGTCATAGCAATTACTGGATCACTGGAATGACAGAATGCGTTTTATGTGAGGGAATGCGCAGTGGTGGAAAAAGTACTCACATAATTTACTTACTGTAAGTAAAAGTATCAATACTGCAATGTAGAAATACTCTGTTACAAGTAAAAGTCCGGAATTCAAAATGTAATTGAGTAAAAGTACAAAAGTGTTGGCATCAAAATGTACTTAAAGTATCAAAAGTAAAAGTACAAAATGTTTGAAAATAGCAGATCTGCGAGGTCACAACGCGTTGTGAGCTTGTAGATCGGCTATTTTCAAATAGCCGAGGTATAAATTAGGACTAAAGTGGTTCATGTATGTTTTATAATATTAATTTATATCTGCAAAGTAACTAAGGTTTTCAAATAATTGTAGTGGAGTAAAAAAATATATTTGGATCTGAGATATAGTGGTAGAAGTAAAAGTATTGGAAATTAGTACAAATACCTCAAGAGTGTACTTAAGTAAATCTACTTACGATTGTTACTTTACTCCACTGCATATGTTTTATAAAAAATGACTAAGCCTGAAAATCCTCAATATAGAATTATTGAACAGAATAGTATAATATGGCATGTATCGTATAGCATATGGCCATTGTTGGGTGTGCCCCTTATATGTCCAAAACGTACTTTTCAGGTAATGGCATGAAAAAACTATGCTTTTTTTTAAGTCACAAGCTCTTGTTCATACATTTCATTCTTTAAATATGTATAAAACCCACACAGACACACACCCACACTTTCAAATTGATTTAAACAAATAGATAAGGTAGTAGATCTACAATCTCATAACGCATCGCAATTTGACGTGTTGTGAGCTGATAGACTGGTGTTTTTTTCTGCGTATGATTGATTGACTGACTGAAAAATGTAAATAGGTGCAGTAAAACCTTTAGACTAAAAGGATAATAGTCCTTGGAACTTGGATGACACTGTCATATGACGAAGTAGAGCATTAATTTACTAAAAAACATAAAAAGTTGAAATACTTAGATACGATGATATGTGGAATACATATAATATGACAAAGACTAGCATAATATACAGCAATTTATTCAAATATAACAACTAGGGGTGGGCAATACATCGCGATAGTTTATTTGCCAATACTGTATCGATACTTCAGGCCGTAGTATCGCGATACTTTGAGGAAAATAAAATATGTTCCCATGCATAGGAACCTGGTAGAAGTCCGGTCCTGACACTCCACTGCCTCTAGATGTCACTTTACTATAGTAGCTACTTCCCCTTCCCATGGTTCAGTGAGTGAGGTCTCTCGAGAAAATGGCTGCGAATGACAAAAACAACAACATTAGAGCAGCGTCTTCAGCTTTTAAAGCTGATATATCGCAATAGTATCGCATCGCAAAGATTCGCAATATATCGTGATACTATTGCATCGTGACCCAAGTATCGTGATATGTATTGCATCGCGAGATTCTTGACAATATCCACCCCTAATAACAACATATAGCGTGTGCATGCATTTGTGCGTGCATGTGTTTGGTGGGTGCATCATTTTAATCTCAAATTAGATGAACTGGCCTGCTCCGATGAAACTGTTGCTAAACTCCCTCAAACTAAATTGAACATTTGGCTGTGGTTACTTTGATATTACATCTATTACTGTTTAGCCTCTCAAGAGAATTTGAACTGTGTCACAGTGCAACATGTCCTTTCAAAACATGCCATAATCCTGGAAAGTGAATTAACTTCATCTAAGTTTCCTGGCTCGTAATCATTGGCAACACGCAGGCACAGTTTGCTATTTCTTTTCTAACAAGGATATCCATTATTGTAGCCAAATTAGATTAACTTCAAGGGTAAACCATTATGAGAAGGCTCTTGACAAATATCTCACATTTTGACTGAATTCATTCACATAAAAGGCCTGTCAAATATTGTTTGGAAATAACACTTTTGTGTTAAAGCCGGGGGTTATACAATCACGCACGAGCAAAGTGCTGCAGAAACGAGAGTTATCTTGCCGTAATTGAAGATACTTTGAAGGCTGTACCATGAAAGGTTAGCGCTGTAGCATTGACGAGGCAGTCTAGTGTACAGTCTGTGTGTGTTTCACATTAGGGGAATAAGAGAGTGATACTGTGCTTGACCTTGGCATGTAGTAACCTTTATGGTGGTATAAGAGGGAGTTAAAAGTCAAACTCACACAGCCGTTTTTCATTCTTATACCTTTTTCATCTTTCACCCACACGCCCTGTCTAGAGATTACGTTTTTCTCACAATTGTACCAAAGGAATTATTTTCTGGGTAGCTTCTGGGGGTTTGCAATGGCGTACTGCAAAAAAAAGAAGAAAAGTAAAAGTAAAAAGTAAGATATATTTCAACAACTGTTTGCAACATGTGGCATAATATACTGACCTGATCCCTGATGATACATCTATATATTTTATTTCATCCGTTCTTCATTCATTCATTCATTCATTCATTACAGTATTGTATACAGTATTGTACATTTACAATAATACCACTTAATCATGATTTACAGTATATTTTGTGCTGCATGGCGGAACTATAGCTGATCTAAATAGCAGCCACGATGCAACGTGTTGTGAGCTTGTAAATCAGCTTGGCAATACCTCTGGCAATACTGGCAATATGACATTTCTAAAACAGGCACACCAGGTTGAATGTGGTTAACCGCTTATCCTCTATACGTATAATTATGTAAACCAATACCTGTCTGGGGTCCGCTCTGTACGTGGTCTGTTCATTTTTCCCCCCACACACACAAAATCTCACAACACATTGCGATGCATTGTGACCTTGTAGATCTGCTGTTTTCTGTGACTGTCCCCCCCGAGAATAGGGATGCAAGGGTGCAAGGAAGCGGTTAAAGGGCATGTACACTTTATTTGCAAAGATGAAGGTGGGCGAGGAATTGGATTCCTCCTAGCCTGCTGTTCCCAGTCCGTGCGGCTGTAGACAGCTGGGCGCCCGCTACAGTTAAGATCAGAGGCCTTGATAACCTGGGTCCTGATTTATGGAGAGCAAGCGGCCGTCTGCAATCACCTAATGAGGAAGAGAAAGCACTGTGTTTACATGTTTATTAGATAGCCAAAACCAGCTGGGGGACACTCTCTCTCTCTCTCTCTTTCTAGCTCTCTGCCACTCTTTCTGTCTTTGTCTTTCTCTCTCACACACCCCTACACCTTTTTTCTCTTTGTCTCTCTCTCTCTCTCTCTCTGTCACTTTCTGTCTCTCTCTTTCTCTCTCTCTCTCTCTCTGTCTCTCTCTCATTCATTCTCTCTTTGTTATTCTGTCTCTCGGTCTCTCTCTCTCCAAAAATCTCTGTCCGTCTGCTGTCTCTCGTCGACTCTTTCTCTCTTTTTGCCTCTCTCTCTGTCTCACTCGCTCTCAGTATTCGCTATTATGTTCTATTTCAATCACCCCTCATGAAAAACCCAGAATAAACGCCATCTTGCAGTCAGAACTGCATACTCACTCCTCATTTTCCTCACCTCTTCAGGCTCCATATCTTGTCACCCTCTAATTGTCAGGTAATTGTTAGGTTTGTTTTTACACACTTTTCCCAGTCAAAAGGGATAACGTTTTAAGATAACAGTAACATGCTGTGTTAATTGAACTCTGAGAGAGTGTAATTTATTTTTATCTTACAGTATATCTTATGTATATTTTTATATTTTCAAGAGTTAAGTGACTGTGTAGTTGGTGATATTTTGTTGCACACTTACTTAGTAGTAGGCTTTGAAAGTCTTGCTATGATTTAGATCAGTGGTTCTCAAACTTTGGGTCTGGGGGAGGGGGGGGGTCCCCAATTGATTTTGGGGGGTGTCCCCAGATGATTTTCTTAATGTGCAACATTTGTATAATCATACAAAAAGTGCCTAGTTGGTATACAACAAGGACATTTAGGACATTATATATCCATATAATCAACCAAAAGGTTGTGGCTCCATTGTGTCCATCTTGTAGGCCTACGCATCTATGACCTAAGACTCCATATTTGGGCAAGGTTTCATCCAAATCCGATATTATATATCCCTAGTCACTAGTCAGTTAAGTACTGTGTAAAACTGTACTTCTGCTGCCTACTGTCAGCTTGCATACAATGTTAGGCGCTGATCGGTCCAACTGTTTGCGAGATTAGCTTTGGACAGACAGACAGAGTCAGGCGGACGGACGGATGCACACACGCGCAGTCGCACATACACACACACACACACACACACACACACACACACACACACACACACACACACACACACACACACACACACACACACACGGGCCCTGGCAGAGATGGCTGGATTAACGCTGAGGATTTTACTATGTGGTTGAACACACGATTCTGGATATTGGCTTTCCTCTCTTCCTTGTCAGCCTGGCACAGGACTTTTATTACCTCTCGCAGCGTATGTTGTCCGCTCCCACCTCCCTGAACCGAATACTTTGCCATTCTCATTACAGGAGGTCATGCAAAGTTTCCCCAGTAGGGGCCCGTCTGCCCTGGGGGCCCTTCTACAGCCAGAGGAGACTGGAACTCAACGTGGCTATGGAACGTTTTGGCATCCAACGTTTAACAGCTCCTCATTCACCAACATAAACAAGCTTACTAGCAGTCCCCTGCACGTTATTAGGTGCATGTATAATCCATGTTTGCATGTGTTGCATGGATTATAACGTTATTTCAGAAAGCAGCGCTCGCTGGAAATTAGATCTCCTAATCCCCACTATTGGCTCCTCTCTTAAAAGTGCAAGGAGGGACAAGTGGGGGTAATGGCTTTTACTGCAGTGGCGACGGGGGTGTGCGGGGCTTTAGAAGCACTTGTATCACACGCATGTACTGTAGCGTAGCGTACACCCACACTGCCTTTCTTTCAATTCCGTCTGCCTGGTCTCTCTCGGTTGGTAGCTTAAAATCCCACGCCACTGTTTGCATGTGTGCGTATGCATGTGTGCGCGTATGCATGCACGCACACACACACACACACACACACACAGGGAGGGACGCCTCCCGCTCACACATACAGTTTACAACTACAATTTAGGCATTTAACAGACACTCTCATGATCCAGAGTGTGAGATCGGAATAAGTAGAGTAAGCGTGAACTCTAGTCAACATATCGTCGTGGTCATGGCAGAAACCTCGTATCTCCAAGTTGTGTACGTTTTTTTCGTAAAGTAAAGCCCTGCTTCACCGTACAAGGCTGTCGCACAGAACTAGTGAAAATAGTCGATCTACAAGCACAGTTTTGGAAATATAAGGTTTCCACCCGACCACAACGATATAGTGCGTGCATGTGTGTGCATGCGTGTGTGTGTGTGTGTGTGTGTGTGTGTGTGTGTGTGTGTGTGTGTGTGTGTGTGTGTGTGTGTGTGTGCGTGTGCGTGTGCATGTAATCACATACAGTACGTACATTCCCACCCTCATTTCTGGAATCCCTCAGCACCTGGGAGAGATTCCCTGCTGTCCAAAAAAGTTAATGCACAACAGACCACTTTCTCTCTCTCTCTCTCTCTCTCTCTCTCTCTCTCTCTCTCTCTCTCTCTCTCTCTCTCTCTCTCTCTCTCTCCCCCCATTTGGCCTTGTAAAACCTTTGCACACCAATTCCACTCCCCTTCAGAGCTTTTTGTAATTGTTGTTTTTCGTTGCAGGAACGAACGGCGAGCGCTGGAGTGGCTCTGAAGAGTTCCAGAGCTCGTCTTTCAACCAGGCTGAGTCTCTGACTCTCTGCTGCTGCTTCCTCGGTCGCCTGTGTCCGTATAAACAGTACAGCACTACTGTACTGGTGGGAATATTGGCTCAGCGCGCATCTTGGATTTGGAGGACGCTCGCAGGTTCTCTGGCCGTCCTTGAACGATAGGTAACCCGCGAGATTAGTGTACCCTTTAAAAAAACAAACGGTGAGATCACATAGATATGAATTTCCCCTGGCAGTACCGGCTGCTTTTGGCCTGTGTCAGCCGACAGCGTCCTGATTGTCATCGACTCAAGGTATTTCTCTTATCGTAAGCCCAGTCCCTGGGATGTTTAATTGAATTTTTAAATCCCTCCCATAGCGGTAACGGCAAAGCAGAACCAAACATACAGTAGCTGCATAGTCAAACCTTGTGTGCAGGGTTTCGATTTGCTGGGGGGGATTGGGGGGAAATCCATGCCTTTGCGTTTGATATCCCCCCTCTGGTCATTCACTTTTTTATCGCCGTGGGGATGGATATCTTTTATCCCTGCTTCTGCTCCGGCTGAAATAAATAAATGCATTTCCTTTTGGGAAATGTAGACTGTCTGATGATATGTTTGATATTTAGGTTTGATAATATCACAATTACATTTTCTTTTATAGCAGATCTACAAGTCTTTTATACAAAGCTGTGTAGATAGAAATAGGGAAATATAGGGAGGGCTTAAGTGGTTAAGAAAATGCATGTTCTGTCTTTCACATAATGGTAGCCTGTTTTTGTGATTGTTGAAGAGTACTGATTTCTCTCATCGTTGCAGGCAATGATAATGCAGACTGGCTCCCTGTTTGCGATTAAAAGCGCGTATACAGTACTTCTCGTACTTCTCATATGTCTTAATTATCCTAAACCCTGGGTCTTCAACAGGGGGTCAGGGTTAGGATTATTTTGTTATTTTGTGTGCTCTTTTTGCATAAACCTCTTGAACAGTAGCATGCCTACTCTTGGGGTAGCAGTTAGCCAAAACTAGCAGATCTAATTTACACAACGTTGGTGCTAGTGCTTCCATGAAGCTATCTATGAAATATTCTGAAAAAAGTAGTGGAGGGTCTCTGCTTCATCTCTCTCTCAGATAAGGGGTCCTTGGCCTGAAAAGTTTGCCCTAAGCAATGAGTTAGGTATACAGCAAAAACACTACACCTTTTATTAATTTACTGTACACCAACACCTCATGCACAAACACTATATATACACTATATATATATATATATATATATATATATATATATATATATATATAACACTATATATTAATAATATATATAATATATATATATATATATATATATATATATATATATAGTGTTATATATATATATATATATATATATATATATATATATATATATATATATATATAACACTATATATTAATAATATATAGTGTTATATATATATATATATATATATATATATATATATATATATATATATATATATATATATACATATATACATATATATATATACATATACACATATGCGCAACCACACATGCAAGGCTATCAAAGATATTAGGTACTCGCATAACTAATGGTTACTTGTTATTTGTATTGCATTTTCCCATGTTGGATAATCCAGTTCAGTTTAAATGGGTTTAATGAGTCAAAAGCTCCAGCTCACCGTACATGATACACTCATGGCACCGGCACATTTTTGCTCAGCGTTAAATCAACACTCTGGATTTTACTGAACAACAGTCCATTTACTGTGTGCTGGTATGCAAGCAGACAGAAGTACAGAAGCAAGCTTGGGAGAGACCCAACATCACAGCCTGTCATCTCAACCTCTGCTCTCTCAGTAGCCAAGCAGCTTAGCTGACGCATCCAGCCAGCCCCAGCCCCAGCAAATCACTCATTTTTATACAATTACCTCCCGCTCCCTTCCTGCACATGGCTGGCTGCGAGTGTCGCCCGCCTGCCTGCTATTGTGTGCTAATTTTAGTCCCATTATTTGCTGTAACAAATGTGTAATGGGTAGAGTCACTTTCACATTAATAGTTTGCACTCAGAGGGGAAGTCTTCCCCCTCATCATGGATCAAAGGTCTCCTCTATTGTATCTAACTTCCTGTTTCCCTTTTTAGCCCTATAGTGTGTTGTTTTTTCGCGCCCCCGACGTGGCCCCGGCAACCCCGGTAGTTCACGGCTTCTGAGCTTCCCAGATTGGACGCCGCCATGACGAACAAGCGTGAGAAGATGCCCTTTGACCTCCCCAGCGGTTGAGGGGAAGAGACAGGTGATTTGTGAGAAGACGAGGAGATGAGAAGGGGAGAGGAAAGTGAGAGCAGCTCGACCCTCTCCGTGTCTCATGATGTCCGGGGGGTGGGAGGTGAAATCTGCCGGCGTACCATTGTTGTATTCTCCGCAGGGGTGTGTTTGTCTTTGAAAAAGCACGTTGTCACCTTTTTTTTCTTTCTTTTTTTTCTGGTTCGGCTCCCAGACTGTTGCAGAGCTAAGCACGACCTTAAGCACTTTCAACCTACCCTTTCAACCCTATTTTGGTTATGTAGGCAAAAATTATCAACGCTATTGTCGGCAGCTTGAAGATTGAACACATCATATGACAAAGTATATAACAGGTCTCATACAAGGATTAAAGGAGACTGATCACATGCTTTCATAAAGATGCCATGTCTGCACCATGATTTTAGAATTGTTCCGAAGTTGTAACCGCTATAAGATCGTGTATTGTATTTCCTAAAGTGAGGTCAAGGGCTTGTGACATCAGCAGCACCAAGCCACAATCGGGATAAACATGCAACACAGGAAGCTACAGTATGTAGTACATACAGTATTCAAATCCACAACAGCTAAAAATTGCATGTCACTATTGTACTGTGACCAACTGGCCTTGTCCTGCTGTGAATCATCGTTAAGACAAATATAACATAGACAAATGCTGTATTTTTATACATACACACAAAAAAAACACAGACACACAACATATCACTCGCCGCTGTCCTTCACTGTGGCCCTGGGCGTCAGCTTTCGTCGGGGCAACGGAGAGCAATTAATAGTCAACCAGGAAAAGTCTCACTCCCACTGGCCTCACAGTCGCCATCCCCGCTGCCTGGCTGCAACGACACACCCTTGAAGCTGGCAGCCTTTCTATGCCTGCATGGCCACCATTATGACATCAGATCTTTGATGGAGGAAATCAGGGACGTGCTGGCCATTGGGAAAAGCGGGACAACTCCCGAACGGCCGGTTCATTCCCGGCCGGTCCAGGCCGGCCATTAGGAAAAAATGTAAAATAAAATGTCGGCCTTCGTTCCATTTTGGGGGCTGGGCAGAAACCTTGTATCTCCAAGTTTCGAATTTGTACAAGTAAAGCCCTGCTTAATCAGACAAGGCAGTTGCACAAAAGTAGTGAAAACAGCAGATCTACAAGCACACAACGCCTCGCGGTGCGAGGCGTTGTGTGCTTGTAGATCGGCTGTTTAAATCATTTTTAAAATGATAAATACAAAACAAACGATTTTGGACATACAGTACAAGGTTTCCACCCTACAACGACGAAATATAACTCATGTAATTGGCCCACTGGCTTGTCACTTGTCATGATCTGAAATGGCAAATCTTTGAGTAGCAGCAGCAGCTATAGAGAGAGATCTCTCTCTATTGCGCGCAATGAGGGCCTCTCCAACTCTTTTTCCCGGGCTGAATCAGGGGCCCAGCATGTCCCTGGAGGAAATGCAGGCAATGTTTTAAAAACAGAAACACTTTTTGTAACGGTAGGAGTGAACCACTAGCCATGTTGCCACCATTCCAGTTTCCTCTGTGTTGTAAACATATTGACTACATTAAGGCAAAGCAACGATAAGCAAATAAACTCCCATTTGGCAAATATGTCTCAAGTCACGAGACGCTTGTTATGTCTTTGCCATCTCCCTATGACAAAACAAAGAGGCTCATATATCTTGTCTCGAAACCCGAGCCATCTCCTGAACCCTTTACAAGGCTAAATGATAGTGTTCTGCCTCAAATTTATTGGTCTAATGAGCAAAGACGCTTAATAACAGGAGAAACATCCTGATCTGTTTAGAGCGTGCTCTTTCAAGTGGTTCATTTGGGCTTTTGTTCTCGGAGGAGCGTGTGTAAACAGGCGAATATAAACCTGGCTAATGGGTGATGTCACAAAAACCTCTCTCTCTCTCTCTCTCTCTCTCGGTCTTCCCATTGCCAGTTTTACCAGACATGAGCCTCTCTGGAGGAACCTGCTCCTCAACTTTCATAATGTGGTTGCACACACTTATAATGATTAGCATTTGGAGAGTGACGTGACGCACGCACATGCACGCACGCACGCACGCACGCACGCACGCACGCACGCACGCACGCACGCACGCACGCACGCACGCACGCACACACACACACACACACACACACACACACACACGTGAGCGTACACCGCCATTTCTTCTCATATATACACAGATGCAAACCACACATACATAAAAACAACTTCTCTTTCTGACTCAGACAAACAAATGATGTGTAAACAGGACGGGATCTAATAACTGCGTGGTTTCCGTGTGGATCTCGGACTTCATGTGGCCAGTCTATGACGTCAGTCATCTATGACATTATAACTGCGACATATGACTCCATATTTGGGCAAGGTTACGGCCCAGTCTGAAAATGGCCCATGTGAAATGTGAGAACAAAATAGGTGCTGATGGGTCCAGCAGTTTGTGGGATTATCCCTGGAAACACACACACATAATAGACAGACAGAACCTCGATCTACAGGGGTGGGCAACTTTGATGATGGCGAGGGCCACTAAATTTACACCTTCACTCCAGAGGGCCACATTGCATATTGCTAAGTTTTACTTTGGCAGTATCTCCTACAAAAGAAGCAAAAATAGCAGATCTACAAGCTCAAAGCTTGTAGATCGGCTATTTTTGCTTCTTTTGAATTCGAATCCTGACTTATTTTTTGTTATTCTTTAATTGGAATCCTGAAATGTAACATTTTGATTTAATTTCAAACGCAATAGTTATACACTCATATTAAATGTATGAACTTAAATACAAATGTATTGAATTGACATACAAAAAATACATTTTAATACTACTATACTAGTCATTAAGCTACTAATATAGACTGATGGAATTAAAGCAGATCATGTTTGGAATTGTAACAGCCGAAATCAATAATATAGGCTATCAGTATTCCGGTATTAACCTGAGGGCTGCATTAAATGAAGGTGGGGGCCGCATGTGGCCCCCAGGCCGCCAGTTGCCCATGTATGTACTAGATGGCTATCTACATAGCTATTAGCCACGCACGAAGGAGACCTTCTTACACTGAGACATGGAACAGTCAGTGAGGGAGAATGTCTGATCTAGTAATTAGGGACACACTGAAGGTGAAAGGGACTCAGCTTAACTAACTCTCACTATGGAATGGCCTCTGAGGGGATGGGGGAAGGAGGGACAGATGAATGCGGGAGTTGTGGCCAGTAGTGCAATGATGGGAGTGTGTCATCTTGCTCAAAGTGACGTGTTAATGCAGAATGTCCCCTTGGGGCTGGTAAAGAGACCCCAGCCCTGTTGACTTAAAGAATGAGGGGATTGCTCACGATACTTTAGGTCAAAGCCCCCCGCTTCCCTCCTCACCCTCTTCTGGTTGATGAATTCACAGCAACTGTGTGGACGGCCGCAGCTGAAGTCTGTGTAAATTACCATTCCAGGAATGTGTCGACAAAATTGGGATTCATATAACATCAGTGTGAACCCACGGTATGCAGAGAAACCAGATCTTTATGTAAAAAATACATACAAATCTGACTGTCAATAACCTGTTGTCTTACAGGTCAATAAGCACTTTACTTTTATCTTTGATTGATTGATTGATTACTTTATTAGTAAAGATGTAAACAAGTGCAGGGGTACAGTAACACTTGGACTAAAAGGATAACAAAAAAGTCTGAGGGACTTGTTTCCATTGTGGTCCTAGATATGACATATCTTGTCTGCAAATGTATCATATGTGTCTGCATATGTTACTATCCTCAGAAATATAGATAGCAAGAATCATTCATTACAGTTTGAAAGCCTAGCCCTGTGACCATAACTTGACCACATATTGTATCCTTTTTGTAAAAATGTAATAATACTTTATACTATTATAGCACGAGACAAAGCCACCAGTTGAACAACAGTGGGTGAACAAAACACTTTATATCCATTAATAGCACACACACAGTCAAATTCTCAATGTTAATTTAAACATTTTAAAATCTCAGTTAAATTAAGGATGCTATATTCTGCTATAATTAACATTCAGCCACCAGATGTTGCATGAATGAAACAACATGGTATACGCTTAGAGGTAAACAAACATATTTTACTCACAATTTCTGGGGAGATTATTTCAGGGAAGGAAAGCAATATTCTGCACCTTTCTAAAAGCTCTGTGGATATTTTTTTTTTTATCATCTACATTAAAATCTTGGCAATATCACCTTTAACACTTTTACAGTGTAAAATGGGGACTGAGCAGTGAACAGTCCACAGCATCAGTCCTGAAGCACATACACCCGTCTCTCCCTGTTTACCCTCGCTGATGAGCTGCCAAGGCCATACTGGGCTCTGCCAGGAACAGACACAGACAACTTGACTTTATCGTCTTTTTCTAAAGTTCAGGGGTCTGACACACACATACACAGAGGGGAAAGAATGTCTGTGAACATGTAGTATGTCATGGAATCAGGTCATGGGGCATGGTTAGAAAGTAGAGTATGGGGGTGAGAGAGGGCCGTAGTGGACAGGGGATGGTTAGTGCAGAGTAGAGCTGAATGGATGGGAGGGGGACGGGTCACTGTGCCTTCGGGAGTGTGGATAGGGAGGGTGGGGGACAGGGCGGGGGCTGGGGGGGGGGGACAGGGCGGGGGGGTTCGGCGGAGGCGGGGGGCTTGGAGTTAATTGCTAGTTTGGGGGGCTGATGCTAAGCAGTGGTGACAAGTCTGCGCGGACGGAGCCAGCGAGCCTCCGCTGCATATTCACTCTGTCGCCAGGCATCGCAGCAACTGTCAGGGCTCAGCCCAGCTGGAGAGAGAGACTAGTAGTAGAGTATTAGAGAGAGAGGAAAGAAAGAAAGAAAGAAAGAAGAGAAATTCGTGGAGAATCACTGGGCTGGGGGGAACAAGTGGAATGGGATGGAGGTCTTCAGCTTATATGGACACTTAATTTTGCATTACAGTCTGATTTATACTTCACGCTGCAACAAGTTGTGAGCTTGTAGATTAGACTTGTCTATTTTCGATGTGTGACATGGTGCGCAACCAAGTAAAAAAGAATCAGACATTCATTATTAAAACAACTCTCCAGCATTCCCAATCTGCATCTAAAATATGTCCATGCAATAACGTGGTGTCTGAATGGCCACCCAGAGCTGTGTGTTGGCATCTGGTTCCATATTAGTATGCAGTGGTGTTCACCTGCTCCGGAGGAGGAGGAGGAGGGAGGACGGATGCTGGTTCAAGGGCCAGCCAGGGGTGAGGCGGAGGCAGGGAGGGAAAGGGAGGGCCAGGGGCCTGCGTTGGATCCCATGGGGTATGATGTGGCGGTGACTCAGTGCAGCCCCCGTGCTAATTGTAGCCCAGAGAAACTTTTGTTGTTCGGGTGCAGGTCAGCCCTGGCCCCAAGAAGGTTACACTGGGCCCTCTTAAACCTGTTGTTGCCCGCCACTCGCATAAAAATAACACCTCGTAAATATGGGTTGCTAGCTAGCGTGTGAGGCACGGGGGTTTGGTTACCTTTCAGAGAAAGCCCCTTCTGAACTCTGCCCTTTGAACTTCCAGTAACCTCCTGCCGTCGCCCGCCTGTTGGGCTGTTTGCAGTCTGTCTGTTAGCCTATACTGTGTACAGTATGTATGAACAAAGCTGCTACATATTAACCTACAGTATATGAAACTAGCTGTTACATGTTAGCCGACATGTATGAAAAAAGTAAATCTTAAGCCTATGGCCGCTAGCACATGTATGAAACAAGCCATTACATGATGGTGTGTATGTACCGGTATGTATGAAACAAACCACTATTTATTAGCCTATCCGTTATGTTCATGTATTTCGAGAACCGTCTGACCGTCCGACTTAAAACTCGGCGTGCACGTCTCCGAGAGCCAGACAGAGTGTGGTTCCTGGCGCCGAGTCGGTCAGACAAGCAGTCTGCCCGCTGATCCGAACGATGTGCCAATATATAGCCATGATATACCGGTATATATATACGGAGATCTGATTGTCCACAACCGCTGATTAGACTGATATGCCCAAGCATGGTCATGACCATTATGGGCAACAGGTATGAAAAAAGCTGCTACATGTTAGTTTATATGTATGCAATAGAGCATCGCAGCGGAAGTGGTTTACTGGGGTCACTTAAAAATCGCCCATTAATTTTCCCCATAGACTTACAAAAATATTTATAACAATTATTTTAAGCCTCGAACAAAGCCATCCAGGATGGCAGTGAATCATGACCATACAACCTTTGATCCTATGTGAAAACATATTTTAATTTTACATTATTTGATATACTACATTTAATAAATACCCTTTGTTTAGCGATCTTCAAAACTTTCTTTTCATAGAAACAAAGGTCTCATGTTCATGATTCACTGCCATCCTGGATGGCTTTGTTCGAGGCTTAACATAATTGTTATAAATATTTTTGTAAAAGTCTATGGGGAAAATGAATGGGCGATTTTTAAGTGACCCCAGTAAACCACTTCCGCTGCGATGCTCTTTAGGCATGTATGTATGAAACAAGTTTCTACACATCTCCTGTACTGTATGTTGTAGCTACTTTATGCTTTGACACAATCTTTTTCTATACCTTCATAATTGACTGTCTAATGAATCTTACAGTATTCCTCCCATGTCCTCCTTCCACGTTTACGCTCTGATGCTGTTTGAGGGAAGAAAGAAATGGAAATGTTTTTATGTTGCACTGTTCTAGCATTGTACAATAGGGACAATCTGCCAGGCTACATCTACTGTCGTTATAGCACATTATAGCTCTGACCTTTTGCACTCCTCACTCTAGTCTAGGTTGCTGCATGCTTGCTATACGATACACCATTTAAATTTACTCTGGATAACAGCGTCATCTCATTGCCTAAAGTATGAATGCAATATGGAGATGCAATATTAATGTGACTGCTTTGACCTGTCTAGGGACATTAACATGTGACTCTCTCACATTATGTACTTGTATTTTAAAATGTTGACCCCCTTTTTTTTCTTTTTGTAATGTGCTGGTATACCATACAATGATATTAATTTAGCTGAAAATGAAATATGTAGGTAATAAATTTAATAGAATATCATGCCACCATCATTTAGTTATTTTGTCACACTATAACACCAATGCAAAGACATGGTGCTATAGTCACAAACGTAATGCAATCCTTACTCATGATCAATGGTGGCAAAACTATTTTACACAAATCTTCTATATAATTGCATATCCCCATGATTCCCATGATTCCCACGAATTGACCATGACTCATGGTATACCGGTACGTGACATTACTGTTGACCATTGTCTAAACTAAAGCATGCCGTGGTTAGTTTGGTTATGGAGTAAGCCATTGGATTCCACTCCATTCAGTTATGTTTGGATTAATTTGAAAGGTCTAGCTGAAAGTAGTCCCAACATGTCAATGTTTAAATGGTATTCAAAGCTGACAATGACTCAGTTCAGTAACATATTTCTGAGCTGGAGAAAATATAAACAAATGTAAAAAAACGAACATGTATAGAAGCTGTGAAGACACCAGTGTCGTCCATGACCCATGGCTTTTTGAAGCTGGAAAAAAAAAAAACATTTGGAGGAACCTAGAATGTCATCAAGTCATCACTGCATCTATCTACATCAGTGGTCTTCAACAGGGGGTCCGGGACCCCTAGGGGTTACTACAGGGGGTCCTCCAAATCGTTGTGTGATAGAAACCTTTTTTCTCCTTTTTTATATTAACCACTTGAACCCTAGCGTCCATATTCTAAGAACGTTAGCCAAAAATAGCACATCTACAAGCTCTCAACGCCTCACACTGCGAGGCGTTGTGAGCTTGTAGATCGGCTATTTTTGGCAAAGAGGTTTCGTGAGGGGAAAAGAACGGACTAAGTACAGTGTGATAGGTCAAGTTTATTACTTATTGAGGGTTCAAATGGTTAAATATCTGGAAACACATTTACAGTACATGAACCCAAAATACACTGATGATTGTGCTGTCAAACGATGAAACTATATGGAATCTATGGGTTGTGGCGGGTCCCTGCTTCGTCTCTCTCTCGACTAAGGGGTCCTTGGCCTGAAAACGTTGAAGACCCCTGATCTACATTAATACAACAAATGCTCAGTACACACGTCACTTCACAGCATATCATTTTCCTTGTAGCAGTGTTTCTTGTTACCCCTTTCACAGAATCCGCTCTCCTTACAGATCACAAGGATTATGTGTATGAAAACACACTGTAGGTGTTACCCTGGAAGAGGATGGCCACGCCAGTAATGTGTGTGCATGCATGAGCGCGTGCGAATGCATGCTTATGAGTGTGTTTGTATTCTCTAACTGGGTTGATTCAAATAAGGCTTCGTTCGTCATTAAGGTGAGTAATGAGGGATCCTGGGGGCCATCAAAACCCTTCATATTGTTTTTATGGCTGTCACGATATGACATTTTACATGACGATTAATTGTCACTCAAATAATTGGTGATTAACGATTTAATTGTGTTTTTGTCGTTGATAATTACATTTCTGTTTGGCTTTTAGGCTTTGAAGTTGCATATGGTAGATATGATACATAACATAAATACACAAATACATTACTGACATATTTTACAACTTACTACTTAAAAAATAACATTGATGGTGGAAATAGCCGATCTACAAGCTCACAACGCGTCGCGATGCGACGCGTTGTGAGCTTGTAGATCTGCTATTTCCACAATTTTTGACTTTTTAAAAAATATATGAACATTTTTCAACATGGAAACGATTATGACGATTATGAAAAATAATCACGGTTATGTCAAAAACAATCACGATTAGACGATTATGTAATAATTGTGACAGCCCTAATTGTTTCAGAGAAAGGAGAGACCTCATTAGGCAGCATCTCTGTCTCTCCTTTTCTCTTCCCTCTCTCTTTTCTCCATCAATTTTCTTTTTTCCCTCCATTTTCTTCTCAAGGCCTAGCGTGGGTATAATAGGTGGACAATTAATGTGGGCTGCTGCAGACACGAGGGCAAGCGTTTGATGTCCCTGTTGAGTGGCCGTAGCGCCGAGGGTAGGAAGGCCATGGATGTGGTTGCTATAAGGCTTTTCTGATTTTTTTTTTTCTTTTCTTTTTTTTCTTCTTCTTTTTGAAGCGTTATTAGCTCCAAGCACACAAAAGCCAGGCCATAAATAAGCTGCTGGCGGCTGTTATATGCCAGAAATAATGTTTATCTTACCTCCCTAAAGCACAGGCCCTCATTAGCTCCCCAGGGCCCACACCAGGAAAAAAAGACAGAGAGAGAGAGAGAGAGGGAGGGGGGTGCAGCCACTTTACCCCCGCTGCTCCTCTTCATTCTCTTCCTCTCATGTGTATACTTCCTCTGTCACTGCATCAGAGGCATCATTTAAGAAAGAAACTAGGGGATGGCAAAGTTGCCACCCGAGCCCCATTTCAAACATAGCAGAACATCGCCGACCTACAAGCTCACAGCAAGACGCATCGCGATGCATGGTAAGCTTATAGATCAGTTATCTTTTTAACGATTGCAAACGCTAGGGGGTGGCAATTGCCATCCCCTGCTGGGACCCCTGCATGGGGGTGGTCATCTTGATTCTCTTCGTCTCATGTCGTCACTGTCTGGCAGAAAACTC
>NC_137822.1:15648939-15738939 GCF_963921795.1 Nannobrachium achirus
TTATCATGTTTACTCCTTGGTCTTTTTTACGTTGAATACTGAGGGCTTTCAATGTAAAAAAAAAAAAAGACAGTAAAAGGTCTTATTTGAGATGTTCCTTTTAGGCATGGTGTTTAACTGTACTTGTACTGTACTACATTTCAATTGTATTGACTATACTTGTACTGTTCTCCATTTTTGTCTAATAAAACAATCAATCAATCAATCAATCAATGGTGACACATTTTCCAATTGATAAAAAAAATTATATATACATTTAGTTTTATGTGACAATGACAATTTGTTAGTATCAACAATTGTTTTTTGTTTTGTGCGTGTGTACGTGCGTGCATGTCTGCCTGCACGTACATGCATGCACGCACACACGCACACGCACACACACACACACACACACACACACACACACACACACACACACACACACACACACACACACACTACCCAACACGGACACACACACACACACACACACACACACACACACACACACACACACACACACACACACACACAATGAGAGGCATTCCCAACAAAACACACTCTCTCATGCATACACAGACACACAATTGATGGGAGTTGATGGGGGAAAATTGTTGACCCTCTGAGTGAGTGGGAGCCGGGATCTCATCTCTCTTTTCCTTACCCACAATTCCAAGCGGCGAGCAAGGCCTCACAATACTGTCCTCGCACAAAGCATCAGTCGCCCTCAGCACAAATTGATTGCATTTCACACTGATGGTAAGGGGAAGGCGCAAGGCCAGAGAGGATGCAATAAAGCCCACAAAGAGGCGAGGGATGACATTGAGGGAGATGAAACATTTCACTAAAGCTGCACTGACGGTGGAGGGGCCGTTTTCTTTTTTTTAAAGGTGTGTACCCCCCACCCCCAGCATAGTCCATCTCTCTAAGTGTGCCTAAGAGTTTCCATTTGCCTGTCACATTCTATCTGTTTCTGTTCTTCTCAGAGCTCATCCACCAGGGACATGCTGGGCCCCTGATTCAGCCCGGGAAAAAGAGTTGGAGAGGCCCTCATTGCGCGCTATAGAGAGAGATCTCTCTCTATAGCGCTGCTACTACTCAAAGATTTGCCAGTGGGCCAATTACATGAGTTATGTTTCGTCGTTGTCGGGTGGAAACCTTGTATGTCCAAAACCGTTTGTTTTGTATTTAAGTTTTAAAAATGATTTAAACTAGTGAAAACAGCCGATCTACAAGCACACAGCGCCTCACACCGCGAGGCGTTGTGTGCTTGTAGATCTGCTGTTTTCACTACTTTTGTGCGACGGCCTTGTATGATGAAGCAGGGCTTTGCTTTGCGAAAAGAATTATACATTTTAAACTTGGAAATACAAGGTTTCTGCCCGACATTTCTTTCCTAATGGCCGGCATGGACCGTCCGGGAATGAACCGGCCGTTCGGGAGTTGTCCCGCTTTTCCCAATGGCCAGCACGTCCCTGTCATCCACTTTTGGCAGGGAAACGGGTGTGTTGTGGAGATGTGCTACTTGGCTAGGCTGGCTGGTGCGTGCTATGGGTGGCTGCCCATGGGGTCAGTGTGGCAGTTGTTGTGGAATACCTTCTCATGATGGCTTCTCCGTGATCACAGGCCACTTAACCACATTAACCCTGGTGTCCCTATTTTGGGCATGTCATTATAGGCCAACGTTCTCAAAAAACAGCCTATAGACCTATATGCTTGTATATC
Organism: Nannobrachium achirus; assembly: GCF_963921795.1. NCBI lineage: Eukaryota > Metazoa > Chordata > Actinopteri > Myctophiformes > Myctophidae > Nannobrachium > Nannobrachium achirus. The sequence goes on from NC_137822.1 coordinate 15,650,644, forward strand.
TCGGGTGAAAATAGCTAATCTACAAGACATTTTCGTTACGTGAAACCACTAACCGTATATTATAATGTGGCTATGTTTTGGCGCATATTGTATTGCTACTGGTCGAAGAGTTTCACCACTTTGCATGTGGGCGGGGGCGGTTCTAAAACCACGGATTCAGGGGTGTTTTATTGTTGGAAAGAGAGACAGGGATTGCAAGATAGTGAAATTGACAAAGAGAGACTGAGTAGAAAGCGATACGTAATTACGTATACAGTATGTCATGATCTTAAATTGGGGACTTTTAAATAAACCTACATAGTGAGTAGTGACATTTGGTACACAAACTCTTTAGTTAGCCTCAGTTAACCTATTACCTTTTGTTGTTTCAATTAAGCACAAGCATTGGAGATGTGCCTCTTGCTGTAGGGCCAAGGTGCAAAGAGGTGGGTATGCAACACATTTTCACCCCTAAAGCGTCATACAACCGACGCTTTGTCAAGTACTGTACTGCGTCGGACGATAGACGCTTTGGGATTGCCTACTGTTTCACGGGTTGGACGCATTGGGTGGTCTAAGAAGAAAGAAAAAAAAAAGCAGTTCCCGAAGCGAGATTCGATGCCGTTTTGAAGGGTTCACTGGTTTACCAGCCACCCGTCGCTACCGCTCACGCTCTGCGTACTAAGACTCTACGACCTCGTCCTATAACTCTCCGTTCGCGTCCGACCGTAGACGCAGTAGGTGTTCCCAAAGCGTCGCACGGGTGAAGCAGAAAGCGAGTTGGGAACACGTCGGAGGGGTGAAGCAGAGGGGGTGAGAATGGGCTGGTATACTGTCGAAGTTAGCTGCTGACAATCTCTTCTATCGCCCACGCTTGGTCGTCAGAATGGCAATGAATTGACTGCTGGTCTCCAAACAAACAGACTTGATGGGATAACTCAGATAATAGACTCTGCCTGAAACAACAGCCACTTGTGCAACTGCTGCCAATCGGAGAGCCCTGGGCCCAGAGGGGGAGAGGGAAGGAGGATAAATCAGAAGTCAAATGCCAATACACCCTCAGCCAGATCTCTCAACCTGATGAAACGGAAGAATAATCAGATTTGGAGAGGCTTTTAGGGGTGGAAGTACTGTGGAAGTTTACATCTTGGGTGAGGATATAAGCAGAGCAGGCAGAACAAGTTTGTGTGTGTGTGTGTGTGTGTGTGTGTGTGTGTGTGTGTGTGTGTGTGTGTGTGTGTGTGTGTGCGTGCGTGCGTGCGTGCGTGCGTGCGTGCGTGCGTGCGTGCGTGCGTGCGTGCGTGCGTGCGTGCGTGCGTGCGTGCGTTTGTGCGTGCGTGCGTGCGTGCGTGCGTCTGACAGACTGACAGCAAAATCCACAATGTTAATTTAACCACATGAATCTTGGTAACTCTGTTCTAGGGCAAACCTTCTGCAAAAATATGCTCACGATTCATGACCCATCCCAACATGACCCGTTGTGAACCGTTGTGAAACCTTTGGGTTTTGCTGTCTCAAAGTGTAGTGTGTTCTGCAGGAAAACAAAGTGTTCAATGGCACCAAAGGCACAGAAAAATTATTGCGACCGTAGGTCGCAGTTACTTGCACACTATCCAAACCTCCACCGGCTGTCCCTCCGTCACTCCCTCTGTCACACGTCACACGTCACACTTTTGCCCTGCTCATATCTCTGCAACCGTTGCCCCGATCCATGCCAGATTTTGCACACACACTCCTTGCCTGCCAAACTACAACCTCCAAGGACCCCCGGAGTTTCGGGGACCCCCAGGTCCCTGGGGGACCCCCAGGTGTAAAAAATTACCAAATGTGCAAAAATGACCAAATGACCACCCCAACGGGGCTGCTCTCTCTGTGTCACACACACACACACACACACACACACACACACACACACACACACACACACACACACTCTCTCTCTCTCTCTCAAACATAATGTGTGACCTGCCAAGTGGCAAGGAATGTTGGTCACCCTGCTCCTACAGATTTTGCCCTAAAATCATGCACACCAGTACACAGTATCTCTACAGTCATGTAATCACAACGCATCTGTCCCATCTAGCGCCACCATCAGGACGATTTTGCACAAACTACTTTTTGGCCTATTTATGGAGATAAGCGACCAACGGTCGCTTATCTCCCGATTAGGGAGTCTTACTGGTAATTTTTGCCTGTACAATGTGTCATTGTGACAGGTACATTATTTGTGTGCGTGCGTGCAAACATATTCCAGCCATGTTTACTCGCTCTCAGAGTAAAATTTATACTAAGGGTTTACACAGGGGTGTCGCACCAAATTCTGGGCCCTGGGTACAAGGATTCACTGTGGGGTCCCTGTGCTTTAACTATTGAAAAATAGAGCTGCAAGCTTGTAGATCTGCTATTTTTTTTTTTATCCTGAAAATCTTTGAATATTTCAAATCCTTCTAAGTTTTTTTTTTAAACCTATATGTTTCTATGTCAGTGGTGCTCAAACTTTTTCATGCAAGGACCCCCAAAATGATATGTATTTGGCCACGGACCGACCCCCTTCTCAAAATATTTAGTTCCAGGGACCCCACAGAAGAAAAAATTTGAGTTACAAATGATGGCTTAAAAAATACATATATTCAAAGATTTGCACACATTTTCACGACTTTTCAAAAATAGCAGATCTACAAGCTCAAATAATTAGGGCCCCTCCACCTTGGGCCCTAGTAACTCAGTCGCACTTTCCACCCCCTTGTGACGCCCCTGGGTTTACAGTAGCCAAGCTGCCAAGTCAAATTTGACACCTTGACTGTCATTTATTTTGCTTGCCATCACATTATCTCCTCTGTGCGCCACTCAGCTTGGGGTCCACCCATAATTCCGACGGGCCGTTGGTCCGACCAGGTTAAATAACCCATTTAGTGCCCCTTACATGAAAGGGTTAATAGGCACAGAGCACCGGCATTTTCTTCCATAGGCCGCCACTCTTATTTTGAAGGGTCGGAAGGAGATTGCGCAGATTTTTCGTCACTTTACTTTCTTCAACTTTCACCCGGAACTAGTTCCGGTGCAGTGTGTAAACGATGGGGAAGATGGATGCCTCCGTGCGAGTGCTTTAAACATGCCAGCCTTGGGATCAAAATGTATTTTTTCGAGTAAATGAAGTCTGAAGATTGCAAGATCAATGGTTTTCTATGGAAGCGCTTCACTTTGCGTGCACGCCAACGTGCGCTGTAAACAAATCGTGGACATTACCGATGCCAGATGGATAGGCCGGACCGCAAGGTAAGCCCTGCCAACGTTACTGTATATACAGTATATATCGCGGGTATACCCGGGATCAGCACTCAGGACATCTGTGAATATATCAAGCGTATATGCGGGATTGGCACTAGATGACATTCACCAGGTTAGTATTGAACAGCGTCGGCAGGTTAGCATTCACCAGCGTTAGTTTTACTGAGGTTATATAGGGTTATAGGGTTAAGGTTTGGTTTAGGTGGTCGGAACACCGGCCCGTTGGCAACTCGGCATATTGACGCGGACCCCTCAGCTTGTCCCTACTGAAATCCTTAGATACCTTTAACCGGCCCCCAGTGTGATATACTGTACCATAATTACAATCATAAATACTGCAAAATCCTCAACGATAAGCCTCCTTGGGTTCATGAAAGGCGCTAAATAAATTCAAGTATTATTATTAGTGTTATTTAACTCAGAGAATGTTACTAATGTGTACATTGAACATTCTTGGTGGTATACTGTACATGGATGTCTCCATTACTTTTTAACCAATCTTCATTTAGCTGGGGACCCCCTGGTGACACGGATCCCTAGAACTCTAACCCCTTCAAGGACCCTTGTGGGTCTACTGGCCCCATGTTGAGATCCAGTGCACACTATTATGACTGCACAATTACATCCACAGTGTTAGTTTATCTCTGGGAAAGTGTTTTTCTTTCTTTTTCTTATTTTAACTGAATGCACCATTTTTTTAGTGAGCAATGAGCATGTTTTTCACTCACACACAAATATACTGCATACACACACACACACACACACACACACACACACACACACACACACACACACACACACACACACACACACACACACACACACACACGTGGAGAGAGAAGCATATAGTGCTTGCTGGAGCCAGTGAAGAAGAGACTGCTGTACTTTGAGAATCAAAATGTGTTTTATGTCATCGAAGTTTGACAATGCCTGCTGTTCACCCTTCTGTGGGCTACAGTATACCAAATTAACCATTGTCTGTGTGAGGACTGAGGCGTTATTGAATATATCCTATTGTCAAAACTTAGTAGCCGATTGCCTTTTGTTGTTTCAATTAAATGTTTTCTGTTGTATTAGCTCTCGTCTCACAGCTAGAAGGTCCTGGGCTCGATTCCCGCTGGCAACGCTGTGGGCGCTGGGGGCGTGTTCTCTCCTCCGCGTCATCAGTGCCCATACCCTAGGTGGGCTTGGCAAATGGGCCTTTCTGTGTGGAGTTTGCATGTTCTCCCTGTGTCTCCTAGTGTAGTACCCTCACAAAAAACATGTAGTAATCCAACCAGGGAATCTCCCCCCTGTCAGGTGAAAAGAAGCAGCATGAACTCCTCATGCATGTCATGAAGCCAGTTTGTTGCCCTCCCCATGTTGGCAGAAGGTGTGTAGCGCCCAGGATTACATTAGACAATTGACACACACGGGGTGAAAAACATTACAAAAATCATATGTCCACAGACAAACACTTTTGTACAAAATTATCAAATGATTGATTAATGACCCCAGCCACTTTTCCTCTTATTTGGTTGTCTGGGTAAAAATTATAATTGCATATTTGCATATTGCAATTTTACATAAGGCCTGTAGTGTATAGCCTTATTTTGTGGGATAAATAGCTTACATAAATGGCCTGTAAAATGCCTGAGAAGGTCGTGTTCTATAACAAATTGATTGCACTTAACCTTGTCAGATATTAATTAAGTTATTCAACTAAGCACAATAAAATAATAATGCCTACAAGGGTATTTTGACCTGACCAATAAGAGGCGTCACTATTATCAAGTAAGTCGGTCAATGTCATGTTCATGTTCGCAGGCAAAATTAGTCACATAATGTGTCCTCATGGAGCTTCGCTTCACTGCCTGTGATGCACATAAGCTGGGCTAATATTAAGCCTAAATCATTCATTAAATTGTTGACAATAGACCAGCCTTTTGTCTTTTTAAGGCATTTTTAGACTATAAGTCTGTCTGTCTGTCTGTCTGTCTGTCTGTCTGTCTGTCTGTCTGTCTGTCTGTCTGTCTGTCTGTTATGTTTCTGTGATTTTGAGAGGCATTGTGGCTATGTTTTGGCGTGCATGTGGGCGGTGGTGGCGGTTCTAAAACTACGGATAAAAAGACCTCTATAGGCCTAATACACTCTCGGATGAGCCCGCTGCTGTAGTAGGCTACAAACCATGCATGGCGGTGATGGTGGTGATGCCCAAAAAGCAACTTTTTGATGCAGCTACATAGAAGAGCTATACAGACAGCATTGCAAGTTGCAACAAAGTGAACGGCCATTCTAATTGAAAAACCCCAGTTCCCTTAATGACGCCTGCAGGAGGAGAAGTGATGATGTGGAATAATAATGCTTCCATGTCTCTCGCCGCCAAAGTGAACAGCAGCGCACTTTTCTTTGAAGTCGTCGGGGCGGGCCGTTCTGGTTTTGGCGACGTCCACACTCCGCTATGGTGTGTGCATGCGTGGGTGTGGGAGCAAGCCAGCAGGCAGCTACACACCACTGTAGTGTACACTGTACACACAATATCGTTCAGCAACGCCAGACAGTCAGAAACTAGAGAATGTGTCTTGAATCTCGATCACTGTTCTCTCGTATAGTAGAGGATCAGATAGGCTGTGAGAAAGAAAGTCCCGAAAGCTCCAGTCCAGATCGAGACTCCATGCACTCACATCATGGCTACAGTTTAGGATATAGAAGAAAATGTGAGATTTGAAATTCAGGCCTATGCGATATTAGGTAAGTATTAAGTATTAACCCCCCACGTTTATTGCTGCTTTTATAGACCTATATAGCCTAGCCTATTTTGTATCTTTAAATGTCTTGAATGAATAGCTATAGGCTACACACAGGACCACAATGGACACACAAGCCCAAGGCTAAAAGAGATTGTTGTAGGCCTACCACTGTACATTAGGCTTAGGCTACAGTAGGCTACCACAAACTGTTAATAAAGTAGGCCTATTCAATCAATCAAAATCCACGCGTAATGATAATAAATAATGTATCCAGACTATAATAGCCATTCCCACTTCAGCGAGGGCAGTGATTTTGTGTTGTCTATGTGTGCCATTGAATAGCTTACTGTTGTTGCGTTGTCATGACAAAAGTATTATTTTGATTGGGAGCAATTTATAGCCTACTTAAATGCATTATTTATTTATTTAGGCTATTCGGTTATTTATTGTTTCAATATTGGAACGATATAGTCTAAATATTGTATCTAATGTATAGCTATAGCATTTACCTTTACACCATGACAGTGGTTGCTGATATTTATGTATTTGAATTAAATGTACACAAATAGGCTAAATTCCAGAATACATAATATAGGCCTACTTTCTAAAAGAAAAACATGACAGAGGCAGATTATAAATGATACAATATATTGAGCCTATATATGGCCATGGTGGCGTTTTATTTTATTAGTGGTACAAAACTTAAAATTGTGAATGCGCCTTCACCTTTTGTTCCTGAATTAATATTTGAACAATCACTCTGAGCTGAATATTTTAAATGTCATGCCACTGAGATAAATGGATTAAATAATATCACAATCACTATTTTATTTTTATAGAGCTAATAATACTGTCGGTCGTATCATATTTCCAGTGGTGTAGGCTATGATAGGGTAGATGAGGGACGATGACTGTGATTACGACGCTAGCAGTACTATAGCGCCACACAGTGGTGGGAAATGTTTCAGATCTCATAAAAAACTCTAACCTACATTTAGGAATAGGATGTGTTGTCTTTCGTGTCAAACAGAGCAGAGGAGGTGCTTTGATGTCGTTTTCAACAGGGGGTCCGGGACCCCTAAGGGGGTCCTCAGAGTTACAGAAATCTTTGTGTGATAGGATTTTAAATGAACAACTTGAACCCTCGCATCCCTATTCTGAGGAGAACTTTAGACAAAAATTGGCAAGTAGGTAAGAGCATACCAAGTACAGAGTGAAAAGGTCAAATGTACTAAGTATCAACAATTTAGTAGTTAAATGTCTGAAAAAAACACATTAACACAACTTGTGACTGATGACAGTGCTGTCAAACAAGTCAATACAAATCGGCAACACAATTTTACAGCCTACAATAGGCCTATGTATAGTGGGGGTCCCTGCTTTATCTCCCTCTCAGCTAAGGGGTCCTTGGCCTGAAAACGTTGAAGACCCCTGCCTATAGCCAAAACAAAAAAAATCATGTTTATTCCACTTTAGCCTATAGTTAGCTAAATAGGCCATGTTTATTAATAATACAATTTATACTTTAGCCTAATGACAGTAGCGCTCAGGCTGTTCCGATTTTAACGCAATCGTCTAAATATTTCTGTCAAAATCAAAACAATTTAAACTTTGGTCCGAGCCAACTTTGATGTTAAGCATCAAAAAGCCTTTTCAGCCCCAAATCCGTTTGAGGAAAAATGGGCTCTATCAAGTAAAGTAAAATTGATACAATAACATCCTCTCCCTTTACCATTTTGCAAAGAAAACTCGGGAATCTTTGGCTCTCCTTTACGGGTCTAATGACCCCTGCAATTTTCTCCCACCGGGACTCAGCAGCAGCAGCTCCGGGAGTCATTTGCCTGAGAGTGAGAGGGGAGGGAGGGGGAAGGCCTGGGGGAGGAAATGTTAAAGAGGGACACATTTTGAAAAGATGTTATTTTTTCCCTCTCTCCCCCTTTCAAGCATTTTTTTCCCTCTTCTTCTTCTTCTTCTTCTAGTTGTGACGCTTCGCTCTTGGTGATCGTTTGAAAACCTGTCGACCTTAATTTGCGCCTTCCTGACATCCCGCTCTGGATCTCAGTGAGTCTCTTGGTTTGACTTTAACTGCGCGGCACCAGAATGTGTAGGAGGAGACCACAAAGAAACATCCATTATCTACCAACATTTATGAAGCAATTTAAACGTAGGCCTATTCGTTTTTGTCAACATCGTTTGTAATTGTTTCATAGGCTAAATAAATTACGACAGATTACCTTGGTGCAGCCATATATAGCCTATAGGCTTATTTTGCACTGCTATAGATTTGTACATTATTTGTGTTGTTATGGTTAGAAATAAATATGCCTTTCAAGCTGTAGGTTTATAGCCAAAATTATACTCCTTTGATAATTGTTAAAAATTTAATTATAACAAGATGAGATATTTTGATTATGTAGACTTATTCTATGATTGTTTTGTCATAAAAAACACATTTGATAACATGATGTGACAGACTAATAAAATAATAAATGTCATGAATGAATGGATATTTGATATGGATATATAGATTCATAAATACTTTTCTATTTATTGCGAAGTTGCTTCGTAGTTGCTGGAACTTACGATGATTCTTTCTAATAGGTTTATTTTTGTTGTGGAACGGTACATTGTGGTCAAATGACAGTAGTCTTTGACCAAGAGAGATTTGCTATAGACTATCTTAGAATATTCAGAATTATGTTTAACTTTGAAATGTTTGGCCTATAAGATGACATGCCTGAAATAGGGACAGCAGGTTGAAAGTCTACCATTAGTGTATGATTTAAAAGTTAGAACTAAGAAAAGTCATATTCTGTAAAGTAGTTAGCCTACTCTGCACTATACTTCCCGTAAAACAATGAGTATCTTTGCTGTCTCAGACACATATCGTCGCTGTCAGGCAGAAACGTTGTATCTCCAAGTTTCAAGTTTGTACGTTTTTTCACAAAGTAAAGCCCTGCTTCATCATACAAGGCTGTCGCACAAAAGTAGTGAAAATAGCCGATCTACAAGCACACAACGCCTCGCAGTGCGAGGCGTTGTGTGCTTGTAGGTCGGCTATTTTCACTAGTTTAGTTCATTTTTAAAACGATAAATACAAAACGAACAGAGTAGAAAAAGGAGATGAGATCCGAGCACTCGAGGAGTTTAAAATAAAACAAAGTTTATTGTCTAAAAACCAACATGTTTCGACCTTGCGGTCTTCATCAGGGCAAAGAACTGACAAAACGAACAGACTTGGACATACAAGTTTTCCACCCGACAATGACGATATATGATGATGATATCAGTGAGGATACCAATATCATAGCAATCATTACCCTGGGTCGCTTATTAATCACCTTCCATTAGTGTCATTTACAGTGCTTTCAAAGGCTTTCCAGGACCCCCATGTCTCAGAATAACTGACTCATCAAGTCGGCCACAAGAACACGATAATAGCCTTTTGTCCCCGTAGAGTTGCTCCAGTGTGGTTTCTCATTGGAGTTTCTGAACAAGAACACAGCTGTCAATTAAAACATGTTTTCCCACAATTAGGAAATCGGACGGAATCGCTCGCACGGGTTACTGAATGTTGGGTGCAGATGAAGAGGAGGAGGAAAGGAGAGAGGAGAGACCCATGTGCAACTGTTTAAAACAGGAGGGTTCTCCATCTTGCTTTGTCAGGGGCCCTACTGACATGGGGAAACATCTGCTGCATAGAAATAGAGACTGATGACTCAAATTATGGGCGTTCAGAGGGCCTGCCAGCTTATATGGGGAATGTAATGGGAGAGAATATGGAGAGACAGTACCGCTGGCTGGCTGGCCCCCACTCTGCAGCAGGTATGAGCTATAGAACTGTATAGTCTCTCTCTCTCTCTCTCTCTCTCTCTCTCTCTCTCTCTCTCTCTCTCTCTCTCTCTCTCTCTCTCTCTCGCTCCCTCTGTCTGTCTGTCTGTCTGTCTGTCTGTCTATCTGTCTGTCTGTCTGTCTGTCTGTCTGTCTGTCTGTCTGTCTGTCTGTCTGTCTGTCTGTCTGTCTGTCTGTCTGTCTGTTGCCTCTCTCTCCTCTGAACAAGTCTGGCAAGTAGAGGGACTGGGAAATAACTTCTTGTGTAAAAATAAGGAAGAAAGGGGAATGTGTGTGTGTGTGTGTGTGTGTGTGTGTGTGTGTGTGTGTGTGTGTGTGTGTGTGTGTGTGTGTGTGTGTGTGTGTGTGTAATTGTGAGAGAGTGAGAGAGTTGCTTTCTGTATGTCTTTGAGTGTTTATGTGTCCCCCTGCTTACTGTACTTCTGCGTGTTTAAAAGACAAATACAAAAGTGTGAGAGTGCATGCATGGCATGCATTTTGACAATGTGTTCTCATCCATTGCTGGATTCACACACATCAAAGTGCATGCTCGCATGCTCACGAGCCCCTATTCTGACGACCACAGATACAAACACACTTCAACAGTGTTCCTTGTTGTCTGTCTCTAATAATCAACCCCTCTGTCATTTAATCTCGCTGCCGAGAGTCTTTGTCTACTGCATGTTCCTTGTTGTGTGGGTCCACTTGAGTGAAACTGGAATTTTTAGGAGCCCATTTCACCTCTCGGTTTACCCTGCAATGGCAGCGTGGGCAGCGTGGCGATGCTTTTATGATTAAGACAAGTAAATTAGAACCAGAGAGTGGGAAGCAGAGAGAGAGACAGACAGACAGACAGACTGACTGACTAACTGACAGAAGAGAGAGAGAGAGAGAAAGGGAGAGAGAGGGAGCAAGAGTGAGAGAGAGGAAGAGAAGAGAAGAGAAGAGAAGAGAAGAGAAGAGAAGAGAAGAGAAGAGAAGAGAAGAGAAGAGAAGAGAAGAGAAGAGAGAACTGGAAGCAGCAGGGGCGTCACACCAAATTCTGGGCCCTGCATGGGTACAAGGATTCACTGCGGGCCCCCCATGAATGTTAACTATTGAAAAATAGCAGATATATTGTAGATCTGCTATTTTTTTAAATATCGTGAAAATGTGTGCAAGAAACCTATGTTTCCATATCAGTGGTGCTCATACTTTGGACCCCCAAAATTATATGTATTTGACCACAGACCCCCATCTCAAAACACATCCAGGGACCCCCAGAAGCAAAATTTGAGTTACAAATGTTCGCTTAAAAAATTACACACATTCAAAGATTTTCACACATTTTCACGACTTTTCAAAAATAGCAGATCTACAAGGTCGCAGCGCGGCACTCGGTGCCGCGCTGTGAGCGTGTAGATCTGCTATTTTTCAATAGCTAAAGTTACTAGGGCCCCTCCACCTTGGGCTCTGGTATCTCAGTCCCACTTTCCACCCCCTTGTGACGCCCCTGGGAAGCAGTCAAGCTACAGTAGAATTGCTCCTGCTCTGCTCCCATGTCTAGTATTGATGAAGCCACTGAACAGATGAACCCTCATTTGAGGAGATGAATGCTCCATTGTTATTGCGACGAGTGCAGCCCACGTATTTACATAATAACAAGTGCTATACGAGGAAGGGAGGAAGGAAGCTGTCTATTTTGTGTTTGCATGTCAGTTGTTATAGTCATCAGGGCACACGGCCAACAGCATTGGCTCTAATAATGTTACTTGAAATGGCATGGCAGCCTTGATTTACAATGCAACTGTGCATCCTCAAAGTGAATTCAAAAGGCTCAGTTTCACATGCTTTGTAAGCCGATTCATCTTAGTGCCATAAGAGGTGGCCTGGCGAATTATAGGGTATGCTTTAATGGATCTTTACTGTGTTTTTGTAGCCGCCCTATCTTTCTAATAACTGCAGGCACGAAAGAGCCTGACTTTGATTTGAGGCCTGATCTGTACGATCCATGCAAAGATGTATTTTCAGGAGATTGCAGGAGAGTGAGTGCCTCCAGTAAGATCTTATATTTATGTTGCACTTGAATTTATCTATCTACTAAGCCTGTGTGTGTGTGTGTGTGTGTGTGTGTGTGTGTGTGTGTGTGTGTGTGTGTGTGTGTGTGTGCGTGTGCGTGTGCGTGTGCGTGCGTGTGTGCGTGCGTACGTGCGTGTGTTTAGCAGGTGTAATTGCATGTTGCACTGTCCATATCATTATATGATTTTGAATGCAATATAAATGTGTGATTCGAGAGTTTAGCATGTGCTCTGGGAAAATACATTTTTCTTCCCTCAACCAATAAGTAAGTCCTTGATATTACTGAAGTGAAAACACAAATCTCTATTGTTAATTGCTTTTTCGACTATGCCTGCAAATCAAAACCAGTGATCATATTCATTTTGTTTTGATAATAGAGATGGAGTTAAGACCTCGGGTGAAATGTGTACATGTACTGTAACGTATGTGTACAGTATTGTACATGTCAGCAAACTTACACAAAACAAAAAACATCTGCAAATAAATACATACATAAACAAATAACAATGATTATAATAATATTAATAATAATGCTTTCACCCATAAGGATTTAAATGTAATTTTTATAGTGTTTTATAGTGTGTGTGTGTGTGTGTGTGTGTGTGTGTGTGTGTGTGTGTGTGTGTGTGTGTGTGTGTGTGTGTGTGTGTGTGTGTGTGTGTGTGTGTGTGTGTGTGTGTGTGTGTGGTCATACTTCTTTCTTTCATATGAGAAAGCATATAGGGTCCATTGAAAAGTCCATTAATTTGATATTAATTAATATTCATTTAAATGAATTCATAGTCATGCATGCTCAAAACAAATGAAGAGTACATTCTTCACTATGTTTCATGTTGAGCAAGAACTCTCCCTTGTGGAGACAACCGCCATTGCAGGACTGTTGAAGCCCAGTGTAAATAGTGAGATGATTTTCATGGTTTCACAAATGTCACCTTTTGCATGGTGCGTCTTCAGTTTACAGTTTACAGTTCAGGCATTTAGCAGACGCTTTTAATCCAAAGCGACTTACAATAAGCAGATAATACATTACTATAATAACAAGATAACATGTCAGAACATCAACAACAATATAACAAATGCATATGAATATCAATCTAAAACAATAAAATCTGTAAAGATAACAAAGTCTAGAAACATCTGTCTTTTAGCCTCATAAACCACCAACTTCCGTGCGTTTTCCGGATGTTGGTGGTTTACGAGGCTAGTCTCCACCCTGCACCTTCCCTGGCTGTAACTGTTACTATCAAAATAATTATAATCCCTTTTGGGCAACAGCGTTTCTTTGTAGCAGAGGTCTCAATTTAAATTCTGGCCTTGTTTTTCTTTCAAAAACAGTGACCGGTGTCCCAGAGGGGCCTATACATGGCCCAATTCTTTTTTTCCCTCTACACCAAATCTCTCCACTGAAAATAGACGATCTACAAGCTTATTGTGAGCTAATATGCTATATGGTTTCGACAGGTTCGTTTGGTTTGACAACTGAATTGCCCTTGTGGGATCTTATCTCTATAATCTTATCTGGGTTAAAGCCACCAGTGGTTGTGACAATCCTTCTTATTGTCACTGACTGAACATCTCTACTTCTGATTTCACATATGCTGCCCGACATCATGTAATCAGGCACGATACCACATGTGACATTGCCAAACTCCTTTGAGCTATAGTTAACTACATACTGTATATCTCATTTTTAACCTCGGCTTTCTGGGGGAAAGCCTGGTGTTTGTTCACAACAGGCCGTTTGGTTTCCGCCTAGAGCGCGGAAACCACTAGAGAAGCGGCGTCGCTTTTATTTGGTTCCCCCCGTTTGTTTCCCCAATCCCTATTAAAATGCCCGAGTAGCCTAGTGTAGTCTTGCCAGTCGCTAATAGTTGGACTAAAAGATGCATATACCAAACAGATTTTTCAAAAGCAAAACTACTCCGCATCAAGGACTTTATTAGGTAGGCCCTAAAAGTGTGTCCTTGAGCGCAGGGGAATATTTTGGGTTAAAACTGAATCCGGTTTGATCTTTCCGGCAAATTGTAGTCCTTTGAGTATTACAACATGACGTGTTGTGGTTTCCGCTCCAGACCGGTTACAAACCCGAAAAGTGAAGTGATCCCAGACTAGGACAAGCCCCTACTCAAGGAGTCTTCAATTGTTATGAAGCTGAATTTAAATTTATATTATGGACCCCCATATTCAATGATTATGTCCTATAGTGACAATGACATGAAAATATGTTTTCGCTTAAATTCATGTAAATTGTCAAATGTAATAATTATACATGATAAATAAAGTGATCCTGAAATGTGCAAATATCAAAACGTATACATTATGGGAATAGGCAAATGTATTGCTTTGAAATGAAATGTGTTATTAAACCATTCCTCTATTTGGCTGGGGACCTCCCACCTACAGTACAGTAAATGTTGGGTAATTTATGTTTAGTTGAAACAAATATTGATTAATTCATGTGTTTATTTCATTTATATTAGCCATGGATTTATTTCACATGAACTATATCTTAGTTTATGAATTTTGAAAATGTGTTAAACAATAGCCGGCAATTACTGTAATTATATCTACTAGTCCTGTGCCCGGGGGGTATGCACAATCTTTTTCTTCAGATCAGCCTGTTATAGCACCACCAGGAGGTTGATTTCTGCAAAGCACATCTTTTCATATTACTCCTACAGATTGTGTCCAAAGATCACGCAAATTGGTACACATAATCTCTATAATTGTTACGTTCCACGTACTGTAGGTTTGTCTGGGTTTTGTGTTTCCTTCCCCCTGTCAAGAAGGCTCAAAGAAGGAGAAGACACCCACCCGGAAGTTGGCACACCACGGTTCATGCGCCATGACACTTTTGGGTGGCGGAAGTGGCACCGCTAATGTTATTCACTGAACCTCCGGTGCCACTTCCGCCACCCAAAGTGTCATGGCGGATGGCCATGGAGCCTAAAATGACATTGGTGTCCATTCCTTCTTTGATCTTCCTTGCCCCCTGTCTATCCCTCTGTCATTCTCTACAGGTCTCACCTAATCAGCTGTCCATCAAACCATTACCTGGCCCCACCCTCATCCAATCATCACCACCTGCTGTCAATAAAAGGTTGGGCTCCACTTCAGCTCAGTCTCTCCCAAACATTTGCCCTTGTTGTTGTAGCCCTGTCATATAGTAGTGTTGTTTTTGTAATCATTTCCAAGAGCAAACTTTAGTCTTCTGTGTTATTTCACCTACTTAATGTAAATGTTGTCGTATATGCCGCTGTCTTGGGACAGGGAAAGACCGAGGCCTCTATACACAGGCACCACGTGGGTTGAACTTTATTAAGCACACTAGGCAAGGGGTTGTTGCCACTTATGTATTTTTGGTAGGTAGGCAGGCTTTTGTTTTACTAGACTAATTACTTGTTAGTTAGATAGTTAGCTTGTCTTTGTTTCACTTAATAGCTGCTTCGTTTGAACAAGTGTAAAAGCACACCAGCACCTTTTGCACTCTTAAACTGTGTTGTCTCTTTTATTTGCACAACCATGCTCAGCATCTCAGTTTAATATCTTTGTTACAAACCTTACCTCTAGACCTATTTGGTTTCATAACAATAATCTATTGTGTGATCAAGATGGATCTGTCAGATTCTTCATATGCCATCAACATTGCTTGCCCAC
Source organism: Nannobrachium achirus (assembly GCF_963921795.1). Classification (NCBI taxonomy): domain Eukaryota; kingdom Metazoa; phylum Chordata; class Actinopteri; order Myctophiformes; family Myctophidae; genus Nannobrachium; species Nannobrachium achirus. The sequence continues at coordinate 15,666,186 of NC_137822.1, forward strand.
AATAACCTGCCTGACCTGGTGGAGACCTGTGCTCCGAGGATCACTTTTTGTTTGTATGTGTTGTGTTGGCAAGATTCATTTATATTAACTAGCCTGTCTCAGTCCCTTCCACTATGAGAAAAATTAATGATGTGAGGAAACGAGGACATTTGTTTTTACATAATATGCATGAGATTGACTTCCTATACTGTAAAAGTTCTTGTGGCGTGAACGGTTTCTGAGACAGCGACACACCTAGATCTGCTGCCAGCGTGACATAAATATTACGCTGGAACTTTTCCTACTTTGTGCCTGGTTCTAATGTTTCAAAGATTATGCAAGAGTCAAGACGATGAGCAAAGTGCACAACACAGTGCGGTGGTAAGATGCATGCCTCTCATTGCAGTGGTTTTAAGTTCTCAACTTTAGCACTCCTTGCACTTTATTCCTTGTTATGGTCATAATTCACCAGGATCCTGGATGGCTTGATTCTAGGCTTAAAATACAGATCCTTCTCGAAAAATGTGAATATTGTGTGAAAAAGCATTGCAGATGCCATAGCACCCCATATCATAACCGACTTCGGAAACTTCCCACTGGACTTCAAGCAACTCTGACTTCAGAAGGTTGACATTTCTCTGTTATAAATCCTTGTTTTGAGTGGTCTCGTGTAATATTTGAAATATGGACTTTTTATAGTCATCTGTATGCCATAAAAATTCTAAATTGTAACAAAAAAAGGTTTGGAATAATTCACTGAATGTCCAATGTATCTAGAATATATGAAAGTTTCAAGAAATATATGAAAGTTTAAAGACAATTTACTTTTACACAATATTCTAATTTTTCGGGAAGGATCTGTATTTTTGAAAATCTCTGTGAAAAATTAAAGGCTGATTTTTTCTTTTTTAATACAAAAAAAACCACGCCCACTGCATATGTGCCCTATAGTGCTGACTACGTTAATGACTATGGTGCTGACATTGTTAGTGACTATGGTGGACTGGTGGAGACTATGGTGCTGACTAGTACGTTAATGACTGACTATATGTTCATGATATGGTGCTGGGTATGTTAATGACTATAGTGAGCTGAATACGTTAACGAGAGATGCTATCCTCTGAAATTGCAAGTGTGGTTGCCGTAACTCGTCGCTGTTGTTGAGGTGCTAACTTGCACCTTTAGTCCAGTACCTGGCTTAAAGTCCTGCTCGCAATTTGGTGTTAGGGGAGTTTCTCACCTGAAATGAGTCAGTGGGTCCCTAGACATGAAAAATCACAGAGGTGCTCGTTCGCCATAGTGCCACGAATGGCGCAATGGCCAAATCAAATATGGCTGCCATCGGCTATGATGAAAATCCAACTTTTCTGTTTCTGGGTGTATATGCACATGTAATACCTCTATATGGACTAATTGGGGTGAGGGGAATTCATTTCTGGCATTGTTTTGACCATTTTGGGTGATTTGGACGTCGAAAAGGTCATGTTCAAGGTCATTTTGCTATTCCGAAGACAGTGGCCATAACTTGGCCATTGTTAGGAGTAAAAACAGGTGCAATAGGTCTAAGTTTGTTTTGTTTATAGCAAAATACATACTAGTGAGAAATACAACAAGTAAACATCCCCATTAAACTTTAAAGGGGGGTTTAAATGGGTGTTTAAATTAGCAAATAAGACAGACCATTTACGAATAAAAGTGACAAATAAAATCACACAACAAAAATCACACAACAAAAGCACACACAAAATTAAATAACAATTTCTCTCAAAGTGCACCAGTATTGTGATTGTGTGCATCCAAGTTAGTATGATGTGTTTTTACAAGATGGATTTGCCATTGTTCCATGGCAAAATATGATGCACCGAACTCCATCAGCAAGTCAGCCATATCGTCGAGTATCGAAGTGTTCCTTGCATCCATCCATGTTCCATTGGTTAGTCTTTCCTCAGGTTCCTTGGCTATTGCAAGCAGGTGGCAAGACATGCACCCACTAGAAAGGTGCCTTGTTGGTCTCAGCAGTTGTACTTCTCTGCTACCAATGCTGTGTCTTGTTCTGTCAAGGTCTTTGCCTCTCCAAAGTTTGTTAGATATTGTAGCCAAGCCATAACTGCATGTTTAGTCCCCACCTGGCCCATACAGTCGTCTCCAGTCTCCAAGGCATATGTTCCTTGATCACTGTCTTGGCTAGTGGTGCTCCAAGATGAGAGACTGCTTGATGCTGTGGAAGCGTGTGCCGCTGCACCCCTAGTGCCATACTGCTACCAGATCTACTTCATCCCCAGTGCTTGGAAGTATATAATAGTATAGCATTAATGCGAAGGAGGAGACTATGACAACTCTCTGGGGTCCACTCATAATTCTGCCGTCCCATTATTCTGTCCAATAGATTAGGGTTATGGATAGGTTTAGTTATAATGGGGCCAGTTGACTCCACCAGCTTGGTGTCATCCCCCTCAATCTAGTTCAATCTTTGGGATCTCTTCACCACCAGCCCCTTATCATCAGAGCTAACAGAGTCGACAGACACACCCATCCCTCAGCAACTTTACAAATTCTGGGTGTCTGAGGAGAACACCAGCTGTGTGTTCGGAATATGGTGTCCAATCAAGCCTGTGGCAATGCTACCCACATTGTTGGGCGACAGTGGCTCAGTAGGTAACGGCTGCCTTGGAATCTGAAGGTTCCAGGGTCGGTTCCCGGCTCCTCCTGGTTATGTGTGGAAGGTTCCTTGAGCAAGACACTGAACCCCTAACTGCTCCTGATGAGCACCTTGCATGGTTTCATGGTGTGAATGTATGTGTGAATGTGTGTGTTAATGGGTGAATGTGAAATACATAGTAAAGCGCTTTGGAGAAAAGCGATACTGTAAATGCAGTCCATTTACCATTGTCAGCTCTGTTGTCTCTGGTGATGATGACATAGGCGGCTGGTGGAGAAGAGATCCCAGACAATTTGAATAGGATTGAGGAGGCTGACACCTGGTGCATGTACTGACTCCATTATTACTACTGTAAGCCTATCCCTAACCTTCACTAACCTAATGGTCGGAAAAATGGGATGCCGGAACTATGAGCGGACCCCAGAGAGTTGTTGTCTCCTTCGCATAACTGCTATACTACACCCCATATTGCCAAGCTGGGGATGAAGGAGATCTGGCAGCAATATGGCACTGGTGAGAATCGGCACATGCTTCCACTGCATCAAGCAGTCTCTCATCTTGGAGCACCAATAGCAAAGACCGTCTGACCGAGTACAATATCTAACAAACTTTGGAGAGGCAAAGACCTCGACAGAACAAGACACAGCATTGGTAGCAGAGAAGTACACCTGCTGAGACCAACAAGGCACCTTTCTAGTGCATTTCTTGCCACCTGCTTGCAACAGCCAAGGAACCTGAGGAAAGACTAGAACCAATGGAACATGGAACAGGGTTGTTCTGTTGTCCGTGCATTAAAAATGAGGACTAGTGGCTCTTGGTTTCACTTTTTCTGTGGCGCTCCTAGCAGCTTTGTGCTGTATGCAGACTATGGACTGCCCATACTATGGAGTGGAGGGAGCAAGGGGGGTCATTAGCTGTCCTTTTGTTATTAATTCTATTTCAATGTATGACATTTTTATCCAGACAAGTGACTTTTGTGCCCAGACAAGTTAATGGGAAATATACTTGTCCAAAGGACAAGTGCCTCAAAAAGGCAATGTCAAGCTCTGATGGATGGAAGGAGCACTTTGACTTAAGTACACTCCTGCCATGTCTGAAGCGTAACACTCGACGATATGGCTGCCTTGCTGATGGAGTTCTGTGTATCATATTTTGCCATGTAACAATGACAAATCCATCCTGTAAAAACACATCACATTAACTTACAATCACATTATGGTGCACTGAAATTGTTATTTCATTTTGTGTGTGATTTTGTTGTGTGATTTTATTTGTCACTTTTATTCGTAAATGGTCTTATTTTCTCATTTAAACACCCATTTAACTCCCCCCCCCCCCCATTTAAAGTTAAATGGGGATGTTTACTTGTTGTATTTCTCACTAGTATGTATTTTGTTATATACAAAACAAACTTATGAAAAAATACTATAAAAGTGCAAGTAATGAACAAAATCGTTTTTGAAAAATGGCATTGACATTGATATTTCAAAGACAAGATGATCCTTAATGGTCAAAACAATGTCAGAAATGAATTATACATGTCAGAATTAGTTGATTTAGACCTATTGCACCTGTTTTTACTCCTAACAATGGCCAAAGTTATGGCCACGGTCTTTGGAATAGCAAAATGACCTTGACCATGACCTTTTCGAGGTCCAAATCACCCTAAATGGTAAAAACAATATCAGAAATGAATTCCCCACACCCCAATTAGTCCAAATAGAGGTATTATACGTGCACATACACCCAGAAACAGAAAAGTTGGATTTTCATCATATCCGATGGCAGCCATATTTGATTTGGCCATTGCGCCATTCGTGGCACTATGGCGAACGAGCACCTCGGTGATTTTTCATGTCTAGGGACCCACTGACTCAGTTCAGGTGAGAAACTCCCCTAACACCAAATTGCGAGCAGGACTTTAAGCCAGGTACTGCAATACTTGTTATTTATATCAGGTCACACTTGTTGGTAGTGGCAAGAACGCTGCTTCCTCATTGACTAAAGGTCCTGCCTTTGTACTGGACGGCCGGAAACAGACAGCACCGAACGCTCTGCTGCACGCTCGTAATTCGATTATTTTACTGTGAACTAGGCCTGATGAGGCAAGGGAAGGCAATCTCTGTCCTCTGTGTTCATGGCCCCCACCTAACGAAGACTATGAACACAAACGGTAGGGCTGGGAATGGGACTCACTTCGGAGACGTAATCAGATGTTTTCAAACAGGCATCCGTGTTGAGTTGGCAGTATAGCAGATGTTCTGTTGCATCAGCAGGGACCTAAACAAAAGATGTTGATGACTGTGCGTCAAGTGTACAGCCTTGCCAGGAGCTGCATTTCCTTGGAGCCATCTGGACGATTGCTGAGGGTTTGCTGGGCTGGAGCTGGCATAGCAAATTTACAGGGAAAGCCACTAATTGAAATGATGCTTCAGGTCAAGAGGTAATAACAGAACCTTTCATGAACCTTTCAGTGAACAAAAGGGCCTTGGAATGTAGTATTAATCCATCTATACTGTATCACAGAGATGATACAATGCCACCGTTATAACAAAATACACTGGGTAAGAATAAATGAGAGTTCAGGTTTTGCCAAAGTGGTTAATTTAATTCTAAAAGCAGGCAGTCATTCTGAAGGCTCTGAGGTTTCAACCAGTAAAAGTATCAATACTGCAATGATAAAAGTATGAAAGCGTTGGCATCAAAATGTACTTAAAGTACCAAAAGTCATTCAGGGCAGGTAGGGTGACATTCACAGACCAGATCCCACTTTTAACCACTTGCAATAAGCCGATCTACAAGCTTGTTTTGTCATTTCTAAAAATGAAATAGGAATCAGGAACACCAGGTCGAGAGTGGTTAAATGCCATCTATCTTTCTCAATTCCCAGATGGCCCCTTTGGTGTGGCACGGCCACTGACGAATCCAGTCCTTTGCACCTGTCATCTTAAACCACACCAAGCCAAAAGCAAGATCTCCGAAAGCCCCCAAACCCTAAACCCTGATTATTGGATCACGGTCCCTTTGGTCTCCAGCCGTGGTAGATGATGATGACCCTGACCTCTGCCACCCACATACCCATCAGAGTCTCTCTGACCCTGAGCTGACCCGGGCTGAATTCTGAGGAGTCAAGACCCACCACATTGCCCGACCAGCGGTGAGGCCCCAGCCAACACCTCACGCTCAAACAGATCTCTCTCTCTCTCTCTCTCTCTCTCTCTCTCTCTCTCTCTCTCTCTCTCTCTCTCTCTCTCTCTCTCTCTCTGTCTCTCCCTCACAGAGTGCAGTGAGAGGCTACAACCCCCAGCTGCCTCCACTTCAGAGAGAGGGGGCATGTCAAAACAGCACATGGCTCTGCCCTGCAAACGTAACGCCTGGAAGTGGAGCACTCTAAAGAGCCATCTGGAGTGACAGCATGGCTGCAGTCTGGCTCCAAACACTCCTCTGTTCTCTCTGGGTTCATCGTTGTGGATCAGGAGGATGATGTGCACAGTCAAACGTCATGTTAGCTTCAATGAAATGGTGGTGTTGGGGCAGATATTACAACCAGTGTATAAAAACAAAATCAAGCATGATTTATTGTCTTTTTTGTTTGTTGTTTACATTGTTGGACATGTATCATTGAACATACAGTACAGTATGTATTGTATCATACTGGGTTCAAGTAGTCATTACACATCTGTACACATCAGCACTTTACATTACTCTAGTGGTGTCTTTCAGTGTACAGGGGTGTACTGTATACACAACAGATTCTTAACTGGATCTAACAAAAATCACATGTTTTGTGATTTCTGATCCAAGAAATTCTGACAATCTTTCAGATTAATGGAACTGCCTTTCACCTCATCATTGTTGCTGTATGGCGGGTTATAAATCTGAAATACTGTAAATGTTCATACACTGTGAAAAGGAAATAGAATTTGCTCCACGGCATATTCATGTCCTGTTTCAGTCCAGGTTGAGAATCACAGTTTCCCCTACTTCTACAATAATTGCTTCTTTTTAAAGGGCAGAGGGATAGCATTAAGTCAGCCACTTAGCCCTCATTAGATGGCTTTGTTGAGCAACCTTGTCCTCTCTCGTGGCCAAATGCTTGCAGAAAGGAGAGATAAAATGTCATTGACTGCTAATTGTGTTTGCGCTAACAGACACTTTGTCAAGCCAGACCATTGGCTTCTTTGTCCAGTCTGGGGCCATTTGGCTGCAGCAGTGTACTGGGCAAGCCAGATAGCAGGTGAATGGCCATGGTCGTAATAGGCCATCTGTGGAGAATGCACGGCAGTCAATTAAGAGTCCACTTCCTCCAGTTGCAATGGCCATTAGACGATGCCACCACAAGTGACTCTTCAGAGGTTCTCTTTTCAATGACCAGTAGCTTTCACTTCATTCCCTTCCTCCTTCAGCAACTCAATGCCTAAAAGATTGACTTTTTGTTTAGATTTTGTTGTCCGCTAGCCTTTTTTCCCCCTTTCTTTTATTAAGAGATGGCTCTATTGAAATTCAGATTTCTCTCAAGTAAAAGCAAGTAAGTGCTTTCATTTGACCCTGATACTCAATTGGACATCGTCTGTTTTCCTATGTTCTCACACGTTGACCTCCCTGAAGCTGCAGCACAATCATTAGGCCACATTTCTTGTGTACTCATGTCACTGTGTTCTCGTAAACAGAGTGCAATACAACCCTTACCATCCCAGCCGAGCGGGAAATCCTTTAGAACGACATACGCACTCAATGTGTTGAAAACAGCTGCTCCCCACAAGTGAATATTCTATTTAATTCAACCAGTATACACATCATGCAACAACACAGACACACACATGCATGCACGCACGCACAAATGCACACGCACATGCACAAGCTCACAACGCGTTGTGTTGAATTCTTGTAGATCTGCTATCTTCAAACATTTCGGTACTTTTAGTATATTTTGATGCCAATACTTTTGTACTTTTACTCAAGTACATTTTGAATTTTGACTTAGTCTTTTACTCAACGGAACAGAGTATTTCTACATTGTGGTATTGATACTTTTACTTTTTTCCATCACTGACACACACACGCACACGCGCACACGCGCACGCACACACACACACACACACACACACACACACACACACACACACACACACACACACACTGTACCCTCATTGTATTCTTATATTAAAAGTGTCTGTGAAAAGTGTCGCAATCAGCGGCTTGTCCCGTTAATCAAATATCTGAGGCGCTGCTGTGCCCTGAAGCTTCTAGAAATCTTCATGACCTCTCTACGGATGTGACTCATATCCTACACTAGATTATTTTGATATGGCACACAATTGTCTTTCATAAACAATGGCTTACTGCCAGTAATTTAACACTGCGTGTCGTCTGTTCTGCAAGAGTAAGATAAGGTGAGGACAGGGCATGCAAGTGTTAAACTCACCTAAAATAACTCGAGAACTCTGTGTGCACTAACTGTGTTCCTTCATGATGTATTGGCATGGTATTATAGCTATGCATTTTAAAACCAGGCAAGCATATCGTTGTCCGATGAAAACCTTGTGTCCAAAACCGTTCGTTTTGCATTTATCATTTAAAAAATCGAACCTCTGTTCGAAGTGGAGCTGTGTGTGTGTGTGTGTGTGTGTGTGTGTATGTGTGTGTGTGTGTGTGTGTGTGTGTGTGTGTGTGTGTGTGTGTGTGTGCAACAGCGCCCCTCCCTTAACATGTGTGGTCAGAAAAGGTTACTGCAGGCTACAGACAGACAGACACGGAGACAGACAGACAGACAGACAGACAGACAGACAGACAGACCCACACACACGGCCACGTATAGGGAGCTTGTGTTCCACACAGCTCCAAAAATGATTTAAACTAGTGAAAACAGCCGATCTACAACCACACAGCGTTGTGTGCTTGTAGATCTGCTGTTTTCACTACTTTTGTGTGACGGCCTTGTATGATGCGAGGCGTTGTGTGCTTGTAGATCTGCTGTTTTCACTACTTTTGTGTGACGGCCTTGTATGATGAAGCAGGGCTTTACTTTGCGAAAGAACATACAAATTTGAAACTTGGAGATACGAGGTTTCCACCCGACAACGACGATATGTAACGGTAGAGTTGCAGGCTTGGAGATAATTTGATACCATCTGTCATGTTTATAGTCTGCCTCAGTGACTTATAGACGGTAAACATCACTCTTATGTATCTAGATATTGTTCCATCTTCATTCATTGTATTTCTGCAGACAACCTTTACTGATGACTATCTATAAAACAAGTCCCTTGCAAAGCAAAGTAGATTGCTGTAGGCACCAATACTCACTTGTGGGGATAAAATCAGAAATTCCATTTAGAAGTTCACGCCACAATAATCAAAACTAAACAGGCTGTAGCTAATTATCTGACATTTTAATTTGTTCCTCATGATGTAAACCTGATGTTAACACTTTATGTGTGTTTTTAGTGAACAGAAAAAAGGAAATCTTCAGGTCACGATACCAATTTTACTGACATAATACTTACCATGATACTAACCATGATACTGTTTATGATACTGACATGAATCATAATACTGACCATGATACTGACATGATACTGATGCACATTGATTATGAGTCCACTATGTGTATAGTGGTTCTCAAATGTTTTATTTGCAAGGACCCACAGCCGTAAAACACTGAGTGTGTACAAATCGAACAAATGCATTTATACCAAGCAAGCTCCTGGAAGCATGCTCATTGGGCGGGTGTCAATCATCTCAACCTGTCAACTTAGCAGGGTCTGAAAGGGGCGGGACTAAAGAAAAGGAGGGAGGAACTCAGTCTGACAGTGAGAGAAACGGGTGTAAACAGAGATGTTTAACTTAAGTTCTGGTTATAAATTGTGTTAAATGTTGTCACCATATATCAGTGATGCATGTCTGTGTGTTTGGAGCTGGGCTTTCTCTCAATATTTCTACCATAACCAGCTGAACTAACACACTAGCCTGGAGGAGAAGAGATTGTGGGAGACATTTCAACAGGTTTCTGAGTGAGTATGGACGCTATCTGACAACTGTAATGAACATCTATCGAAGACAGACAGATGGTGCGGTGCAGAGGGGACAGACAGACAAACAGACAGACACTGGGTTGTCTCCAGCTCAAGGGTTCCCAATCCTTTTCAGGCTGCGACCCCAAAATAATCATATTTGAACTGGGGACCCCCCACCCTGACAAGCACTGGGAATTGTAGGATATTTAGTTTGACTCTGTTCCACTGATAAATGTTGTGAATATAGAAGATCTTCAAGCTCACAACGCCTTGCACTGCAGGGACCCCCACAACATGTTCATAGATTCCATATCGTTTCATAGCACAATCATCAGTGTATTTTGGATTCATGTCGATTTGTGTTTTCAGATATTTAACCACTTGAACCATCAATACTTATAAAACTTGACCTTTCACTCTATACTTATAGTCTGCTCTTTTTCCCCTGTACACCAGAGCTCTTTGCCGAAAAGAGCCGATCTACAAGCTCACAACGCCTCGCACCACCACCACAGTTGTTCCACTGTGATGCTGCTTTAATTATGTTTAAACAGAGTGTTCAGTCAGTCTGATGTTAGTTTAGTTACTATTGGTTGGTTGTAATGTGACAGATCTAGGATCAGATCCTTGTAGGATACTCCGTACTATTGGTTGACTATGATATTTATCAGTGGTTTAACAGTGCAGGACAGTTGTAGTTTTTATAAGTTATGAAGGCCGGAGAATATGTTTTTCACTGTGTGTGTGTGTGTGTGTGTGTGTGTGTGTGTGTGTGTGTGTGTGTGTGTGTGTGTGTGTGTGTGTGTGTGTGTGTTTGCCCCAAATTATATCATTATGTTATCAGACTATTTGACTAAAACCATGGCTGTGATGAATGAGTTCATCAGAGGGACAGCGCATGTCAGATGTTTTGGAGATGAAGCCAGAGGACAGACTGAGATGTAAAAAGGAGGGATACTGAGAAGGTTGGAACTTCCAGGCAGGAGGCCGAGAGGAAGACCAAAGAGGAGATTTATGGATGTAGTGAAGGAGGACATGAAGACAGTCAGTGTGAGAGAAGAGGAGGCAGAGGACAGGGTGAGATGGAGGCAGATGATTGGCTGTGACGACCGCATAGTAAATGGCATGCAGGACGCTGATTATGACTTAATGTGAATTAGTTGTTGAACTTCTCTGAACACAGGCGTACTTACAAGGCACACCGAGTCACTCAAAAAGGGCTGTTCTTCACCCAACATTCCACAGGGGGGCACTAAACTATAATAACCTTCCTCCCCACCACCCCTCAGGCCCTGGTGTGACCGCTCTGGTTGCTCTGTCTGTGGCTGTAGTATCTGATCATTATTCTACTGTTGAAATGAATGGATTATAAATATAACTGTCTATAGCTATAGAATATATAGAGATGCTCCGATTGCGATTTTTGGGGCAGATACCCGATCACAGCGTCAAATCCATAGATATATCTATTGTATTACTGTAGCAGCAGTTATATATATATTTAATGATTCTTCTTACAAAACATTGACATTGTATATTAACTATAGGGTAGAGTGGGGGAAAAGGCCCCCCTGGGGTAATAAGCCCCCCAGCTGTATTTGACTACAGAACTACAAGGTGGCAAAAATTTTGATTTCAGCACATTCCTGGCATCCTTAGCTCTTCATGGATACCAAATTTCATTGTCTCACCTTAATCCAGGTCATAACTTTCTCAATCAAACACATTTAAGATAAACTGATCTAATTCTTTGTCACTGTGAAAATGTTCCAAACTCGGTGTAAATAAGTTGAACCTCTTCACTTATTTTTTGTATATCATTAGGAAGGCCTTATGATAAATTATCAACTTAAAAAAATAAAAAAATAAAAAAGGTTTAAGATTTAAGATGACACTCTTTGCAATGACAGCGTTGGGGTAATAGGCCCCCCCCTCGTGTGGGGTAAGTAGCCCCCGTAGGCTTTTTGCCCCATGGAGAGAATAACTGCTTATTTTTGGCAGAATCGTTCAGTTAATGATACAAACGTGAAAATTGGCATTAGCAGTTTCCATGGGTCACTTTGAAATGGACACTTTCAAGATGACAGACATTTTTCAAGATGGCTGACACCTAATTGGAGCAGTTATGTGATATAAAGGGTTATTTTACCCAGGGGGCAAACCAGCCTTTTTTTGGGAAACCTGCATTTGCCCCGACATAAAAAGTTGTCCACCAGAAATATTATCTATGACCCAGTAGGATCACAACCTATATGGACAACCCGGTCAATTTGTACAACAAAGTCCAATATGGCCGCCTCAATATTAGCCCCTATTAGTTTTAATGGGGGGTGAATAGGGCAAAATTTTAAACTGAGGGATATTTCCACGAAACTTCACAGGTTGATCAATGGTATACATATGAACATTTTTTGTATTGCAAGTTTCCATGAAATCCAATATGGCCGCCACAATATGGCCGCCATAATGTAAGGACCCAGAAAATAGGTTTTGCCTCTAACTTCTGAACCAGATGAGCTAGAAACGCAAACTTGGTGTCTATTTCATGGTGTCTGACCATGGGAGACTCAATGGAATAGCTAATTTTATTATTGGGTGTGTCTGGACCTTTATTGTGCATATTTGCAAGATGGTGGATTCCCAAAATAGAGCTTTAACATAATTTCTACCATGATTGTTGACTGCTTTTGCAAATACAAGCAATATGAATCCATTTGCTAAGATTTATGGCACAGAAGGGACTTATACCTGTATTATTCTTGAGTTTGCATGTTGTCAAAATGGCTGTAAACAAGATATTATATTTCCTGTCCGATTCTACTGTATGTAGTTGTAGCAATGACTTCAGATAAAATCAGAGACCAAAACAATGTATCTTAGAAATTATTTTTTTATTAAAAAAAATATAAAAAAAGAGAGAGATTATCTCAATGAAATGAATGCAACTGCCTTTTTGGGTCTTTCACACATAGACATGCACATGCTTTCCAACAACTTCAGCTTCAGGGAAATTATAATGAACACATGATTAAAACAGGCTGCATTATAATGCAAATAATTGCTAGTCACTACTCACTATCACTGTCATGTGTACCTATCCTGCTGCATCTTGTCTCCAGTCCTTGGCAACGACACCCCAAGTAGCATGCAATTCCCTTCTTCGCACATGAACAGTTTTTCTGGCAGCCTTTGATACAGCTACATGATATTGCCTTGTCCATTGATATAGGCCAGGCTGGCTCTGTAGATGGACAGGGGACTGCCTTCCCATGGCGGCAGCATGATATAGGCATCTATATCATGCTGCCACCCACCTCCTAGACCTTCCAGAGCTGTGGGTGAGAACAGAGCAGGATGCATATCTTCCTATCCATCACATGGTCTCAGCCCTTGGACTCGCACAGTGTCGTGCCCTGCCCTTTATTCACAGCCTGAGTGGCAGAGATACCACCAGCTATCCCTTTTTCACTGGAAAGAAGGCATGGTTCAAGACCAGCATGGGTCTAGATCTCCCTGCACTTCAGGAGTTTGGTGAAAATTCCGCTTATTCCCTCTCAGAGGATGTCAAGAATCAGGCTAGAGACCTCACAATAGCTGCATCAAAAGCTGACCATTCGGAGGACTTTGACCTGGCAAAGCTGAGAGTGTACAAGTTCCTAAATAACCGATCAACCCTGTTGAAGCTGCTGCCACCTACAGAAAATGCCCTGCACCTGAAAAGAGCTGCTCTTGCAGCCATAATAGATAAAACTGCACACATCGCGAAGCCAGACATCCCTTGCTTCACTGAATATGGATGGTCTCTCAGTGATGGGAAGGCAGTCCCCTGTACATCTACAGAGCCAGCCTGGCCTATATCAATGGACAAGGCAATATCATGCAGCTGTATCAAAGGCTGCCAGAAAAACTGTTCATGTGCCATCCATCCATCCATCCATCTTCAACCGCTTATCCGGAATCGGGTCGCGGGGGTAACAGTTCCAACTGAGACTTCCAGATTTCCTTATCCTGCGCAACTTCCTCCACTCCCTCTGGGAGTATACCGAGGCGTTCCCAGGCCAGTCTGGATATATAATCCTTCCATCTGGTCTTAGGTCTGCCACGGGGTCTCCTCCCAGTGGGACGTGCATCGAGGACCTTCCTAGGAAGGCGCTCGGGGGGCATCCGTACTAGATGCCCGAACCACCTAAGCCGACTCCTTTCCAAGTGAAGGAGCAGCGGTTCTACTCCAAGTCTCTCTCGGGTGATTGAACTTCATGTGCGAAGAAGGGAATTGCATGCTACTTGGGGTGTCGTTGCCAAGGACTGGAGACAAGATGCAGCAGGATAGGTACACATGACAGTGATAGTGACTAGCAATTATTTGCATTATAATGCAGCCTGTTTTAATCATGTGTTCATTATAATTTCCCTGAAGCTGAAGTTGTTGGAAAGCATGTGCATGTCTATGTGTGAAAGACCCAAAAAGGCAGTTGCATTCATTTCATTGAGATAATCTCTCTCTTTTTTTCTTTTTTTTTTTAAATAAAAAAATAATTTCTAAGATACATTGTTTTGGTCTCTGATTTTATCTGAAGTCATTGCTACAACTACATACAGTAGAATCGGACAGGAAATATAATATCTCGTTTACAGCCATTTTGACAACATGCAAACTCAAGAATAATACAGGTATAAGTCCCTTCTGTGCCATAAATCTTAGCAAATGGATTCATATTGCTTGTATTTGCAAAAGCAGTCAACAATCATGGTAGAAATTATGTTAAAGCTCTATTTTGGGAGTCCACCATCTTGCAAATATGCACAATAAAGGTCCAGACACACCCAATAATAAAATTAGCTATTCCATTGAGTCTCCCATGGTCAGACACCATGAAATAGACACCAAGTTTGCGTTTCTAGCTCATTTGGTTCAGAAGTTAGAGGCAAAACCTATTTTCTGGGTCCTTACATTATGGCGGCCATATTGTGGCGGCCATATTGGATTTCATGGAAACTTGCAATACAAAAAAATGTTCATATGTATACCATTGATCAACCTGTGAAGTTTCGTGGCAATATCCCTCAGTTTAAAATTTTGCCCTATTCACCCCCCATTAAAACTAATAGGGGCTAATATTGAGGCGGCCATATTGGACTTTGTTGTACAAATTGACCGGGTTGTCCATATAGGTTGTGATCCTACTGGGTCATAGATAATATTTCTGGTGGACAACTTTTTATGTCGGGGCAAATGCAGCACACCTTCCTTTGCCCCCTGGGTATTTTGGTGATACAAGCCTGAAAATTGGCATGAGTAGTCTCTGTGGGTCACTTGGCAATTAGCCTCGGAAACCCAGACTTACTTGGCAATTAGCCACCCACAGTTACTTGAAATTTCAATATGGCAGCCATTTTTCAAGATGGCCACCACCTTAGTGGAGCACCAAATAAACCATTATATCACTTAACTGCTCCACAAGGTGTCGGCCATCTTGAAAAATGTCCGCCATCTTGAAATTTCAAGTAGCTGTGGGTGGCTAATTGTCAAGTGACCCACAGAGACTGCTCATGCCAATTTTCATACTTATATCACCAAATAAACTATTATATCACATAGCTGCTCCACTAAGGTGTCAGCCATCTTGAAAAATGGCCACCATCTTGAAAATTCAAATTCCTCTGTCAATTATCTTGTCAAGTGACCCATGGAAAATGCTCATGGCAATTTTCATGATTGTAGCACTTATTCTGCTCCAGGACATAGAAGGGGGCCTATTACCCCATAGAGGGGGGCCTATTACCCCAGTAGTGGGGCAATAGGCCCTTTTTACATGTTTTTCTTTTTGTACTATAAAATCAAATGTATCTAATTTTTCAACATGGTGCCCATATAGGTGTATTGGGTAAAGCATTGTTAACATGTACATACTGAATTAATATCAAAATGTATTTTAATTGGTCATAAAATAGACATTTTCCTTAGGGGGGGCCTTTTACCCCACCTTACTCTAAACATTAGGAGATTGCAGGCTGAGATCCTTTAGTATCCAATTCAACTTGTAGGAGTTGATGCTGAGGTTACATTCAGTCCCACAGATAAATGTTGTGAAAATAGCTGATCTAGCTTGTGGATCGGCAAAGCCGATACCGATCTTTGTGTTTGACCTTCAGGGTGGATCCATTGTTGAGGGGAGTCGATCAGGACCTGATGCAGAGAACTTCACCTTTGTTACTAGACACACAGTAACCAGAGGGTAAGACTAACATCAGCACTCTAACACCAGCACCTAAAGCACTCTAAAAGTAGCCATCCACCAAAAACACTACTACAGATTACTACAGACTGGCAGTGGAATGCTGGTAGATCAGTCAGTTGGAAGGTCTGGGGGGGAAAAAGTTGCTCAATGCACCTGAGACAAACAGACCATGTACATGCTTAAATGATTTGAGAAATTATAAAGATAATTACTGCACTGACTGCAGGGTGCTCGGGCACTAACCTTAACCCTGGGCACAAGGTTATCTGTATTTAGACTATTTTGGTGTATCACATCTTTCATATTTAATGTTAATTAAAACAATAAACACTGCATACTGCCGCAGCAGCAAGTGGCAGCGCAATGCAGACACAGCCATAGCATGCCTAATGCCCAAGGTTTCCCAAACTATTCAGGTTGTGACCACCCAAATAATACTATTTGAACAGTGGACCCCCAAAATAATCATATTTGAACTGTCCCACCCTGACAAGCTCTTGGAATTGCCTACATTTAGTTTGACTCGCTTCCACAGATAAATATTGTGAAAATATCAGCGCTTTTTCACAAATGTAATGTAATGCATATTTCTTAGTTTGGGAACCACTGGGTCCTGGGATAGGCTACACAGCATTTAAGCCTTGCACATCCACAAACTAATCCAATGTTTAATCATCTTCATTTTGACTTGATAAAATGGCCAATCTACCCTCCCTGTAACACCACTACATCAGGGGTCTTCAGTGGTTTTCAGGCCAGGGACCCCTGAGCTGAGAGTGAGCTGAAGCAGGGGGCCCCTTAGCTGAGAGGGAGCCGAAGCAGGGACCCCTTAGCTGAGAGAGAGCTGAAGCAGAAGACTTACACAATTACGCAGAAGAATTACACAAAGAACACAATGGAATTCCTTTTGACAGACTTTGTTAATATGCATTTGAGGCAATAAAGATGTCATGAAATCAAAACCCACCTTGTCGTGTTTTTGGATGACATGGGGTTAGTTAGGTTTATGTTTTTGACAGTATTATATTACAGTACATGTTGTCATAGGATATGTTGTGTTGTACGATATGATTATTTATTTATTTATTTACTTACTATACTGATGGTTGTATTGAACATTGAACGTAGTAAATTCTGACATGAAGGTTTTTTATGTTGTAACAAAGACATGGAATGGAAGTGGTTGGAATCTATGTTATGTAGGTTTCAAGTCAAACAGGCAGGATGCTGTTTAGAATCAGTTAAAAAACTGAATGCAGTTGATAACTATGTGATATGCTGCATGCCATGAGTTGTATCTTTTCAGTTAAACATTTATGTTTGGGTGTAGTACTTGCCTGGCTCCAGCCCATAGACCCCCCCCCCCCCCCCCCCCCCCCCCCCCCCCCCACTCTCTGAGCGTCTGAAATCAGGCTAGTACAACACTGTCTGAAACCTTAAAGTTTATAACATGAACATGTTCTTTATTAAAAGATTAGATGAGGGTAAAAGAGACAGAACCTGACAAAAAGATATTTCCCAAGTTTGAACTAACAACCTCTTGGTAGCAAGGCCCATATCACAACTACTACTCCATCTAAGGATGACTAGAAATGTGTCTCTTGCACATTCACTAAAAGATGAGAAAAAGGATATCTTTACTGGGTTCGAACCAAGGACTTTAAAGTTGCAAACTCTATGTCATGAATCAGTATACGTTTAATTTTATACTTATCTGGGTTTATTTTTGAAATATTTAGTAAAAGATTGGGTTAAAAGAGCCAGTTAAAACTTGGTGTCATTCTTTAGTGCTGAATTTGTGCCGTAAATTGTATAATTTGTGCTGGTATCACTTTTTAATTATTCTACATAACACCACTGTTCTGCTCCTATGTTCTACCATTATCTCTATCGCCCTCTGCTGGCCACACCACTGTAATGCTGCTAAATCTGCTAATTCATAACCATATAAATATTTATATACATAAATATATATAAAAACACAATTGATGATTTCAACGGTGCCATGTTCAAATCCCAGTTCTCACATAGGTCACTGCACTTTTACTTGGACCTTTTCAAAGTTCAAATACAAAAGAATTACTCAAGAGCACTCAAAAGTTAGTGAGAGATGGAGTAGTGGTCTAAAGATCAGACTCTCATTGCTGATGTTCCATGTACAAATCTCAATCCTCCTACATTGCTGTTTTACTTTGACATTTTCATGGGTAAAGTACAAAATAATTACTCAAACGCACCTGACATTTGGTAGGTTGGAGATGTAGTCAGGTTCACTATGTTAATGAAGGTTTATTCGTTGGAATTTTTTGGAGATTTGTAAAACTATACATTTTTGGAATCTTCAGAGCATAGGGAATCCATGCTCTGACACCTGCAAAGCTGCCATTTTGGACGTTCAAAATGGCCGACATAAAATACATAATTTGTGCTATCTTGGCTTCTAGACAACCTAGAAACTTAATTAAACATGCTAATCCTATGTTTTCTGGGCCAAGGAATCAAATGAAAGAATGATGGATGTAAAACTTTCTGGACCCCCACTCCCTTTCTGGGGGTTATCTATTTTGGGACCTCCCAGAACAGTACGCCAGCCAGTTAATGTCCGATTTTCATAATATTATAGTTGTTTTGTAGGTTTTAAAACATACCGAGTTCATTTATTAGACTTTTAAAGCAGCCAGAATAACCTTTCTGACTTTTGGTAGGGGTCTTTGCTCACCTGGGACCCCCTAGACAGACCCCTGAGCCTATCTCAGTAATCGCTATCTCAGTAAATGTTAAATTAGATCATAATTGAAGCATAAAAGTTGTTGTACTGTAGCTAGGCTCTGAAAACAAAAATGAGTAGTAGCAAATACCAGGGGTCTTCCACAGGGGGTCCGGGACCCCTGCTGGGTCCTCAGAGTTACTACAGGGGGCCCGCCAAATCTTGATGGGATCTTTTTTTTTCACATCTGAAACTAAAACTTTGAATGTTTTTATGTATCCTGGGTTTATTGCGACCACAGGTCACAGTTTACTATCAGAACCGTCACATCTTGACCGTATCTGTCTGTCTGTCTGGACGGGTAACGCTTTTTTGTGGATTGACTCTAACACTCTGACATCCCGCTCTGACATCACTGTGATGTCAGGGGAACCAAATCCCCTTTATGCCCTATATATGGAGATCCCTGTGATGCCAGGGGAACGAAATCCCTTTTATGGACAACTATGGACAACTAGGCAACAGCTCACAGCTGTGAAGCTGGGAGGAGTTCAGATTGACAATCAGGTTCACAGGAGGGGAGGGCGCGAGCAAAGTGTGGTAGAACAGGGGAAGGGCAAGGGCCAGAATTTGACATAATGAAGGTATTGCAACTTCTCACTTTGAGAGTGCTGAACAACGTGTCCATTTATTGCGCTGCACTAACACTAACACTAACACTAACACACACACACACACACACACACACACACACACACACACACACACACACACACACACACACACACACACACACACACACACACCTCTTTGTTATTGTCACCCCAAAACCCTCACCCTATCCTCTTAAAGAGCCCATGGTCAATTATGCCCAAAAGGATTCACTACAATGCATTTATTGTCTTCATCATTGTCATCTTCAATGTCCAACCTAATAGTGGAGTGAAAGGCAGGTTATTTGAGCAGCTGCACCGTCCCTTGCAACCTGCTTTGCAGCCATATTTGATGAGCTCAAGTACTGCCTTTGGAGCAGGGAGGGAAAGACAACTGACTGGAACATACCCTCCACTCTCTGAATTCCATCTATTTTCTTCGATTGGTGGAAGCTCAGGGCAATTTGTCAGGTATGATTTATCCCGCATTGTGATGTAGTTCGCACAGAGGATATGTGGTAGCAGTGCAGCACAAGTTGGAGGTAGCATCTCACCCTCAAAGTTCTTTGACAGAAATAGTTCCCATCTGAGGAATCGCAGGGTTGCTGGACCTTTTGAACGGTAAACATGGCATGCAAAATGTTCCAATGACTGCAATGTTGATGGAAGCTCACCAATAATAAGCTCAGGAGGAATGGAACCCTTGCCAGGGTCCTGAAGTGGTTAATGACTTGGTCATCATCATCAGGCTTCAAGTAGGCATTGACCCATGTCTTTTTGGAGATTCCAACAAATGCTCTTCCCCAGCTAGTACCAGAAAAATTGTGTAGGCCAAGGAACCCTTGACATTTGTGACATCCAATAACTTGAACTTTCTTGAATATATCTATTTCCATCGGTGGAGGACATCGGTGTCGGGTGACCAAACACATATGTCTTTCAAACCACCATAAGCCGCAGATGCAAAGACTATCAGCCTCTTCATGTATGTGCAGTTCCACAAACTCATGTCCCTTGATGAAGGTATCGTATTATGATGCCTACTTTGTGATACCTGACAAATTGCCCCAAGCTTCGATCAATCGAAGAAAATAGATGGCATTTAGAGAGTGGAGGGTATGTTCCAGTCAGGTGTCTTGCCCTCCCTGCTCCAAAGGCAGTACTTGAGCCCATTAAATTTGGCTGCAAAGCAGGTTGCACTCCTCCCTGCAAATGCTATGGTGGAGACTGCTAACACAATTAGGGAGGACATGTACAGTATTGTAGTGAATCTCTTTGGGCATAATTGACCATGAGCTCTTAAGAGGATAGGGTGAGGGTTTTGGGGTGCGATTAACAAAGAGGTGTGTGTGTGTGTGTGTGTGTGTGTGTGTGTGTGTGTGTGTGTGTGTGTGTGTGTGTGTGTGTGTGTGTGTGTGTGTGTGTGTGTGTGTTGTGTTGTGTTGTGTTGTCAGTGTGAGTGTTAGTCTGCACACCCAAAGTGAGAAGTTGCAATACCTTAATCCCTGCAGTAACACCTGTCAACCATATCTGTCTTACACAAAAATGGTATAAATAATACTGAGAATACTAATAAATCATCGAAGTACAATACATAAACCCAGGATACATAAAAACATAAAGTTTCAAATGTAAAAAAGAAAATCCTTTCCCATCAAGATTTGGTGGGCCCCCTGTAGTAACTCTGAGGACCCCCCCAGGGGTCCCGGACCCCCTGAGGAAGACCCCTGGTATTTTGCTTACTCATTTTTGTTTTCAGAGCCCAGCAACAACAACTTTATGCTTCAATTATGATCTAATTTAACATTGAGTGATTGCTGAGATAGGCTCAGGGGTCTGTCTAGGGGGTCCCAGGTGAGGAAAGACCCCAACCAAAAGTCACAACGGTTATTCTGGCTGCTTTAAAAGTCTAATGGATGAACTCAGGATGTTTTAAACCCTACAAAACTCTATTATTATGAAAATCAGACATTAACTGGCTGGTGTACTGTTCTGGGAGGTCCCAAAATAAATAACCCCCAGAAAGAGGGTGGGGGTCCAGAACATTTTTACACCCATCATTTACTCAGTCGATTCCTTGACCCAGAAAACATAGGATTGGCATGTTTAATTAGGTTTCTAGGTTGTCTAGAAGCCAAGATAGCACAGATTATGTATTTTATGTCGGCCATTTTGAACGTCCAAAATGGCGGCTTTGCAGGTGTCTGTGCAAATGCAAACAAAGATTTTTGGATTCCCCATGCTCTGAAGATTCCAGAAATGTATAGTTTTACTAATCTCCCAAAAAATCCAACAACAATACATAGTGGACCTGACTAATGGTGTAGTGGTCTAAAGATTAGACTTTAGATGCAGAGGTTCTATGTTCAAAACCCAGTCACCCTACTAATTGCTGGTCTAATACAACAAAAGCACCAGAACACATTTACAGTGGGAGGTGGCCTAATGGTCTAATGCTCAGACTCTCAGGTAAGAGGTTCCATGTTCAAATCCCACTCAGGCTACAGTCCATCTCTGGAGTACATTGACCTTTTTAAGGCTAAGGTTGTCTCAATTTTCTCAAATTCTTGCAGGGCTCCAGAGGTATGTAAAAAACAATTTTTTTCTGTAAAATTTCTGTTGGACAGAGTTCTTTCAGATATAACCCCCCACCTTTAGCTCTCAGGAAACAGGGGGAGGGACACCCCTCCACGATGGTCCTCCGTGTACCTTGGGCATGGGACTTGAACCTGTCTGAAACCTGCCTGTAACAGGGACAACCGATCAAGCGACCATACCATTGAGCCAAGGCACCTTTGGGCCCTCAACAGGTATCTCCTGGTGCTTTTGAGTTGTTCTCTTCTATTTTAGCCTTGAAAAGGTCAAAGCACTACAGGAATGGATTTGAACATGTAACCTCTGCATTCGGAGTCTGATGTTTAAACCACTACACCATCTCCCACAGCAGACTTTATCTGGTGCTTTGAATACTTCTTTTGTATTTTAACCTTGAAAAGCAACAACAATGATCTGTACGAGAACTCGGATTTTTAGACCACTAGATGCATTTTCTAGTGCTTTTGACTAACTCTTTTGTATTTTAACCTTGAAAGAAATGTAAAAGTAAAATAGCAACATAGGAGGAGTGAGATTTGAACACAGAAGCACTGTACTGAGAGTCAAATGTCTAGACCACTACACCATCTCTCAACGTAGATGGCTCCTTGTGCTTTTGAGTACATTTTTTGTATTTTAACCTTTTCAAGGTTCAAATACAAAAGGATTACTCAAGAGCACTCAAAAGTTAGTGAGAGATGGAGTAGTGTAAGATCAGACTCTCATTGCTGATGTTCCATGTACAAATCTCAATCCTCCTACATTACTGTTTTAGTTTGACATTTTCATGGGTAAAGTACAAAATAATTACTCAAAAGCACCTAACATTTTGTAGGTTGGAGATGGTGTAGTGGTCTAAAGATTAAACTTCAGATGCAGAGGTTCTGTGTTCAAAACCCGGTCACCCTACTAATTGCTGCTCTAATACTTGGATCTTTTCAAGGTTAAAATACAACATAACTACTCAAAAGCACCAGAGCACATCTACAATGAGAGGTGGCCTAATGGTCTAATACCCAGACTCTCAGCCAGAAGGTTCCATGTTCAAACTTAACCTATAGTCCATCTCTGGAGTATATTGACCTTTTTAAGGCTAAAATTTTCTCAAATTCATCAAGGGTTCTCAAGGCATGGAAGTAAGAATTTTTTTCTGTAAAATTTCTCTTGGACAGAGTTCTTTCAGATATAACCCCCCACCTTTAGCTCTCAGGAAACAGGTGGAGGGACACCCCTCCACGATGGTCCTCTGTGTACCTTGGGCATGGGACTTGAACCTGTCTGAAACCTGCCTGAAGCAGGGACAACCGATCAAGCGACCATACCATTGAGCCAAGGCACCTTTGGGCCCTCAACAGGTTTCTCCGGGTGTTTTTGAGTTGTTCTCTTCTATTTTAGCCTTGAAAAGGTCAAAGCACTACATGAATGGATTTGAACATGTGACCTTTGCATTTGGAGTCTGATGTTCAAACCACTACACCATCTCCCACAGCAGACATTATCTGGTGCTTTCAATACTTCTTTTGTATTTTAACCTTGAAAAGCAACAACAATGATCTGTACGAGAACTCTGATTTTTAGACCACTAGATGCATTTTCTAGTGCTTTTGACTAACTCTTTTATATTTTAACCTTGAAAGAAATGTAAAAGTAAAACAGCAACATAGGAGGACTGAGATTTGAACCTGGAACGTCAGCACTGAGAGGCTGACCTTTAGACCGCTAGAGTAGACCATCTCTCATCACCATACCTGCCAACCCTCCTGTTTTAGGAAGAAGTCTCCTGTTATTTGACCATATCTCCTGTTCCAGAATGTACCCCAAAACAGGAGATTTTCACCCTTTTTCATATTTGTATTAAAGTAGCCTTAGTAGTTTTTTCTTTTTCTTTTACCATTTCTCATTTCACACTTTTTGTATGATAAGCATGGGCTAGACCCATGTGTCAAAGACCCACTGATATGCAGCCTCGGCCACTATACTGTAGTTCCTTGGCTATTTGATATGGGGGGGGGGGGTATTTGATTGTTCTTTTTGTTGAAAGGTGTGCTAGCTCTCTCTCTCTAAGTCTCTGAGTCCCATGAAGGCGTAACCTCATGCAAATGAGGTCCAGGCCCGGATTGACAGTAGGGAGTAGGGGGACGATTCCCGGTGGACTGGCCTGGTGGACTGGCCTGGTGCCTCCTGAAAAAAAGTAAAAGATCCCCTTTGCGCAGGCCACATAGCCAGCAGCAGCAGGGCTTCATACAGCAGCCCTGCCTGTGTAACTTGACACCACAGCTGGCCTGTGCTGACAGCTACTCGCCCCCTCCCCTCTCAATCAACTTTTTTTTTAGAAGAATCAATGCGTGATTGGTTAGTTTGGCTTTCTGGCCAGGCCCTACCACAAGCGTGCTCACAGACAGACCTACCGGCTAAGGAAGGCAGCACACAAACACACATCTGACTGAGGATAGTGGCCAGACAGCAGAGAGAAGAAGGCGACAAAATAAATAGTTAAATTATGGACCCCAACCCCAGCCGCATAGCCCCACAAAGAAAAAGAGAAAACATGGAGCTAAAGGGAGAGAAGGATGGGGGTAAATGTTATACTGACTGAAATGTTCAAAGCTTCAGCATGCAGTCTTCTAGTAAGAATGATGCAAGTTACACTTTAGGGTTTGGAGGAAACATTTGGTGGATACTAGTATGCACAACTCTAAAATAACTGGTGCAATTTTGTGTCTGTGCGGCTGCAGAGTTAAGGTGCTATCTATCCCTGAGACCACACTACTAAGTGATTATGCTAATGTATGGACAGAAGTTAAGAAATGGGAAACATTGTACTGAGTTGGAGTTTCATACACCATCTTCAGGCATATTCTACACTATTGTTGTCATTTTATATATAATTTGAGCTTGACTGTGATACATGTGGCTACCTGATTAATTGATGATTTTGTGGGATAGAGAAAAATGTGAAGCTGCTGTGCTGTTGAAACAGACAATCTGTAAGCTAGCTATGTGGTATGTTGTTTGTAGGGTGGAGGCCAGTGCTTGTTAGTTCCAGTAATTATTCCACAATGTCTTCCTAACTGAATAGGAGGTTCCATAGCACTACTAGCAGAATGGAACTACTAGCAGATAGTGATGATTCTAACTGAATATAAGATTATTCCGGGGGAGAGGTGCATGCAGAGCTCTACTCAGTGATAATACAGTACAGTACTAGATTGTACAGTTTTACATTGAACATTGGCGTTTGCATATAATATTGATATAGTAAGCTGACATCTAAATGCTTTGCTGACAAAATAATACTATATTTTTATTTAATTGCATACCATATAAATAATATGGACTGGATATAGAACACTTTCTAGCGTGACTGTTGGTATATATGGAATAATGATTTTCAGTGATTACTTAGCCCATGTGGAAAGGAAACATGCTGTAACTGTTGTCTTCATATGATTGCTCCTGTGACATACTGCACTGTCTGCACAGAAGCGAGTGTTGTAGTGACTACTTCTGTAGGCCTACAGTGGGTGGTATATATTAGTATATTCGTTTTTTATGTGTTTTGTTTTACAAGAAACATCTCAGCCAAACAGAACTGAAGCTCTGTAAGGCTGTCACATGTGTGTGAGTGCGGGTGGTAGGCGCGTTAATGTGTTTTCATGTTGCCTAGCGTTTGGGTAGGGTGGCCTGGAAGGGTGTATGGGTCCCTATGGCCCAGACAGGCCCACTCCGGCCCAAGTCAGCCTAGAATCTCTCGATTACAGTTCTTGAAACCAAGCACTGTGCTTGCACTGATGTGCTAAATTAGCACATCAGTGCATGCAGTGCAGGTGGTTTTAGAGTTACTCTGAAACAAGAGTTACAAGGTCCTATAAATTCATTGTGGAAAAAAATGCATAAATGTACTCTGACTTTTACTTGTACTTTAATTAAAAAAAGTCAAAAGCATGTACTCTTGAATTGTGAAGCAAGTACTTTTTTACTCTTACTTGAGTATTTTTAGGGAACTACTTTTACTTGTAGGAGTAAATTTTGACCAGGAGTATCTGTACTCTTACTCAAGTACTCTGTCCTTCTCTGTGTATCCGTATGTAGGAGTGGATATGTCACATGCCTAATTTATGCTCCGTTGTAGGATGGAGCCGGATTTAGCAGATCTGCAAGCTCATGACCTGTGTCGGACACAGACGTTGTGAGCTTCTAGATCTGCTATTGCCTTTGCGGGAGGACGTCGTATCTGACTTAGTCTAAATTGGTCTTCAGATTCCAATATGGACAACAGATGTTGGAAGCTAATGATGTCACTCACAGCTCTGCGCGTTGACAGCACACTGTGGTAACAAGCTTATCACACTCCTTTGAATCATTGAATTACTGTAGTACAAACCGCACAGTCACACACCATGACCCAATTTCATTTGCGAGGTTGATGGTTGTAGCACGGCACACACAGCCAGATAACATCTAGTATTGCATATTTAGAGAAAAGATCTTGAAGCAGCAAATATCAATGTAAAAAGACAAAGAAAGTCATGAGGAGAATGTTGGAAGAAACCTATTAACCCAAAGGTAAAAAAAAAAAAAAAAACTTTACCTGTAGAAAATAGATCACCCAGGGGGCACGGTGGCGCAGTGGTTAGCGTTTGCCTCACAGCTAGAAGGTCCTGGGTTCGATTCCCGCCGGGGGACGCTGTGGGCGCTGGGGGCGTGTTCCTCCCTCCGCATCATCAGCACCCACACCCTAGGTGGCGATAACGCCTTTCTGTGTGGAGTTTGCATGTTCTCCCTGTATCTCCTAGGGTTGATACCCTCACAAAAAACATGCAGTAATCCTGGTCTCAATAATGCCTCCCCCTGGCCAGCCGGGGTGCCTGATGGAGGGGAAAGGAATTGGTTGGAATAACATGTTCCTTCCACGCGCTACGTCCAAACCAGGGAAATC
This sequence comes from Nannobrachium achirus, assembly GCF_963921795.1. Classification (NCBI taxonomy): domain Eukaryota; kingdom Metazoa; phylum Chordata; class Actinopteri; order Myctophiformes; family Myctophidae; genus Nannobrachium; species Nannobrachium achirus. The sequence goes on from NC_137822.1 coordinate 15,692,973, forward strand.
TCCACTGTCAGGTGAAAAGAAACAACTTCGACTCCTCATGCATAGAAGGAAGCATGAGGTCAGTCCATTGTCTCCCCAGGCGCGGCAGAGGGAGAGCAGAGCCCAGGATTATATAGGCAATTGGCACTGGGTGAAAATGGGTTACAAAATCGTGGGATAAAAATTATAAAAAATAAAATAAAAAAGATCACTCAAGACATGATCATTTTTGACAAGTTTTAATAATTTACTAAAAAAAACAAGTGTAAAAGTAACAGATTTCTAAGTTGAATCTGTTCGATATTTAAACTGATGGCAAATGTAACAATTTTTTGCAAACTCACCTTTCGCCTGTATGAGTAATATTTACTTGGCAAATTTACCTCTGCGGTAATTTGAGTGAAATTTTGTAATGTATACTGTATATTTTAAAAAACCAACAGCAAAAATACTTTTGTAGGAATCACTTGAAAGTAAACCAAACAGCATGAAATGTACAGCTTTAAGAAATTCCAAAAAACACAGCTGAAAAGTGTATATACAAACATGCTACCAATTGTACAAATAGCAGACTGCGTAGTGAAGGACAAGAAACAGGCTTTTCTGATGGTTGGCTTGACATCATTTGGGAAGGCCAATGAAATAAAGCATGTTTCTTAAATATGCAACAACTTTGCAATATTCAAATATTATAGTAATCTATTGCCTATTTCAAGTTTATTTGGCAGGACGAGAAACATTTTATAAATATATGTCTCCTGCATCAATAGGTTTATTAACTTAAACTCATTAAATAAAAAGCTAAGATACCATTTTCAGTATTCATAGAAAATAATAAACGAAACAAAAATATGTAGAACGAAAATAATGCAAAACAATGACTGGAAAAAAGTTTTATATTGTGTTCACTTTTTAAGAGATGGTTTTATCTGTCACCATCTTCTTTATCTGCTGCTTGAAAGAGGTAATATATATTTATTTACATGTGAATTTATATGACATGATATACTTTATATAAATATGGCATCTTCACAATTTCCTTAAAATGACAATTCAATGTATTTCTTATCCCATGAGAATTGCTAGTAAATTGGGATCAAATTTTCTTTCTTTTTTTTTAAATATTAAAAAATAAGTCTCAATTCTTTGCAAATGCAAGTCTTACATTATAAACATTTATGCATGAACTGGTCAAATATTCATTGCATTTATATCTACAACAATACAATTGTCACTTTGGAAAGTGAGTAAAAAGTGCCATAATTAAATGCTCTCCCTTTGGACGAAATCATGACCTTTGCCCTTATTCAAAGAAAAGGTTATAATTTCAGTACTAAACTGCAAGTCGACAAAACCTCAGTTTCTTACAAACATAAATGAACATCATTGATGTAACAAAGCAATATGTTGCTGCAGTCAAGTCATTTTGCTGGTTGTGCAGTATTGACTAAAGGGGTCTTACACACACGTCTCTTCACAGGTGAAGGTGAGAATAATCCTCTACGAGCCCCTTTAAAATGTCATCCAAGCAGGCTTAAATGCCCTTAATAAGTGCCTCCGTGTGGATGATGATCTTTTAAAGTAATGCTATATCAGACAAAAGTGATATGTCATTATAAACGGCATACTAAAATAGCTCCAACTGTACAACGTTGCAGAAAGGACGTGTTTAGAAGATACAAATTGCACTGGGTGTGGCCGTTCTTCTGGCTGATTAAGTTTTAAAACATCATCTTGTCCATGGGCATATTACTCCCCCTGCCGTTGGTTGGAAAGCCTAACCCATAGCCCTGTCCCGTCTTTGGCCACTAATATTCCAAATCCACCCTTGACAACAAAGGGGTCTCTGCTGCTCTCTGGTGCCCAGAAAAAGGAAGTGTAGGCACACAGTAGATTGAGGTTAGCAGTCAATTCCACGAGGTTGCCATGATCCCCCACGTACTGTACAGCTACAGCATATTCAGGATGGCATTGTACATCTGTGTAAGCACAGCCAAGTGCACGGGCAGGCAGGACCGACGGTCTTGTGTAGCAGGGGTACATGTTAGCCAGGAGAGGGCGTTGTACTGCTCCAACACATATCTGTGGATTGGAATAGCATGAAAAAGTATTAGAAAATGATCAAAAATCACAGTAATAATGAAACTAATGATCTCCATCAACTCTATTACCCTATTAGATTAACTAGAAGCTGGGCCACCCTTCGGGCGGCCCAGCGTCTAGTCGGCGACCTGGCCAACTCGGAACAATGTAAATAGGGAATGAATGCCCCGCCCTTTAGGACCCGTTTTGACCATCTGTCTGCCTGTGTCCATTTATGCCCATATATGGAGATATCTGTATCTGTCTGTCTGTCTGTCGGCGTCCATTTTATGTCCATATATGGAGATCACTGCAGTTATAGTTCTGGGTCCATTTTATGCCCAGATATGGAGATATCTGTCTATCTGCGTCCATTGTATGCCCATATATGGAGTATCTGTCTGTGCCTCCAACTGTGTTGCAGACACAGTGCCGGTTCCCCCTTTAATGCAAACCTCATTATACCTGTTGTCATAGGACCCGTTTTGAACATCTGTTTGCCTGTGTCCATTTATGCCCATATATGGAGATATCTGTATCTGTCTGTCTGCGTCCATTTTATGCCCATATATGGAGATCTTTGACCATCTGTTTGCCTCTGTCCATTATACCTGTTTTCATAGGACCCGTTTTGACCATCTGTCTGCCTGTGTCCATTTATGCCCATATATGGAGATATCTGTATCTGTCTGTCTGTCTGTCGGCGTCCATTTTATGTCCATACATGGAGATCACTGCAGTTATAGTTCTGGGTCCATTTTATGCCCATATATGGAGATATCTGTCTATCTGCGTCCATTTTATGCCCATATATGGAGTATCTGTCTGTGCCTCCAACTGTGTTGCAGACACAGTGCTGGTTCCCCCTTTAATGCAAACCTCATTATATCTGTTGTCATAGGACCCGTTTTGAACATCTGTTTGCCTGTGTCCATTTATGCCCATATATGGAGATATCTGTATCTGTCTGTCTGCGTCCATTTTATGCCCATATATGGAGATCTTTGACCATCTGTTTGCCTCTGTCCATTTATGTCCATATATGGAGATATCTGTATCTGTCTGTCTGCAATCCATTTTATGCCCATATATGGGGGCATTCATTTTATGCCCATATATGGAGAACGCGCGTGCCCGTGGGACGAACGGTTCTCGAGATATGCGGATTACATACATACATACACACTCAGAGATTTTTTGTTGACTCATGTGGCGTACGTGATGTCAGAGCCTTTTATGAAGTGATGTCACAATGAGTCAGAGCTTTCGCCGATTTCCTCCGGAACAGCCTGATGTCAACAATCAACCCCGCATAAGGAGATTCCGAACGTTTCGCGCCGGTTCGGGAAAACCGCGCGTCGGGTCGGGTCGAGACCCGGCACTGCACTCCGTGCCGCGGCGGGGAACGCGTGTGCCGAATCTGAAGCCGGTGGGACGAACAGTTCTCGAGATACGCGGATTACAGACACACAGACAGACAGACAGACAGAGATTTGTCGCATTTATAGATAGATGAGAACTTCATACAAATATTATACAGTAGTAGTATGCATCGTTCAAATTCACAGTGAAAAATCTACTTCATTCCCAAAACATTTTTCCGTCGCTTTATCACCACTAAAGATTACCATGTACTCATGACACAAACAACAGTTTGAAATAAAAAGCATTGTCAATCAGACATTCAACTTAAGCCTGGTATTGCCCTACAATGGTGCAACTGGGACACAATAGCAGATCGCAACGTGTTGAGAGCTAGTAGATCTGCTATTGACAGATCTACTAGCTCTCTATAAAGTGTCGCCTACAATGACTTATCCAAAATAGGGGCGCCAGGTTCAAAGCGGTTAAAGAGAAAGATGGAGGTTTATTGCGACCGTCAGGGAGCAGTTTACTATGAAAACCTCCACCGGCCGTCCGTCGGTCGGTCGGTCACACGTCACACGTCACACCTTTGCCCTGCTCATATCTCCGCATCAGTATATAGGGCTTGTTTGTTTATTGTATGACATCACGCCACATCATCAGCTGTGGACTCTGTGATGTCATCGTATCGCATCAGTATATAGGGCTTGTTTGTTTATTGTATGACATCACGCCACATCATCAGCTGTGGACTCTGTGATGTCATCGTATCTCCATATATGGCCATCTCCGTATATGGAGATATAAGTCGTCCATGCCCAAGTATGGGCTGGTGAGGTCAGACTTTGTGTGATGCGTAGGTTATCTCCATATATGGAGATTCAACATTCCAGGCAATGCTCTCTTCCCTGGTGAGAATTGCCCCTTTATATAGGGCTTGTTTGTGTATTGTATGACATCACGCCACATCATCAGCTGTGGACTCTGTGATGTCATCGTATCTCCATATATGGCCATCTCCGTATATGGAGATATAAGTCGTCCATGCCCAAGTATGGGCTGGTGAGGTCAGACTTTGTGTGATGCGTAGGTTATCTCCATATATGGAGATTCAACATTCCAGGTGTAACTATGGCTACCCGTATGACGTGAGAGGTGGAGGTTGTGATATTTGTGGAGATAAGCGACCAACGGTCGCTTATCTCTTACTGGTAGTAACAGCATGTGTCCTAACCTGAGTACATCAGAGGTGGTTTTGGAATCCAGAGGATGAGGATGCGGAGTTCTCTTGTTTTTCTCCGTCAGCATCTCCTCTGACTGGGTAATGGAGATATGGTGGTGAAGTGAGGCCTGGAGAGAGAAAACACTATCAGTAAATAAATATACAGTACAATCTAGACAATGGCTCAGGAGGTAGAGTGGCCACTTAGGAACAAAAAGGTTCCTGGTTTGACGCCCAAGCCCTCCTGGCTTTGTGTCTGAGTGTCCTTGGGCAAATAAACTGAATCCCTAACTGCTCCTGATGTGCAGGTTTGGTGCCTTACATGGAGATCATTTACCATTTTACAGTTTTAACCGTCAATATTTTGTTATAGGGAGGAGGCATGTGAAAACCCATGTCAATAGCTGGTCAGCTGTTTACACCATAAGGAAGCGGCGGGCTCACAGCAATAATGGAAGATACAAATCATATGGACATTCTTTTGCCGGCTAGCTAGCTGGCTGAGTAACAGCTGTTACTCAGCCAGCTGTGTCGTTTTTCCAGGGCAATCGTTACAAAGTGGATGTTCACAAAGGTTGGAACTTTCAGGGCAGCTGTGTTACTGTTTACAGCCTGAGACTGTCTATATACTGTGCCAACTCAGGTTGGCACCTGAGTAATAAATCAAGCCGAGCAACTGCTCCACTTTCAAATTTGGGGGAAGCTACTTTTTGATAATTAAGGACACTGGGACTAACAACAGTTATTTTAAAGACTGCGTATAGTTTGACAGTTTTCCCCCCTCTCACATTCACTGCTGTTTAGCCTGCTGGAGCCTGTGTGGTTATCTGAAAACTGCATTAAAAATGAGACTACAATATCTATTATGTAATATCTTTAAAACATTTTCCACTACAGCATCTCATCCATGGTCCATGGTGTGTGCTTTCTCTCTTAGAGTGCCCACATGGCACTCTTCTTATAATTTACACTCCGTCATATGTCACTGTTGCTCACCTAAAACAGCAGATCTACAAGCATTGCAATTCAACATGTGATGAGCTTGTATATCAGTTATTCTAGGACAGTAGTAAAGTATAATCAGAGATGGATGAAGCTGAGATACCACAATCTGGAGTCATGTCCAGTATCTGTGTCATGTGGGTGCTCTGGCCCTTTAGGAGACCAGCGGCTGTCCTGAGTCATTCATCCCGATGGGGGAAGTGACCGTGAGCACAGATTGTGGCCTATTCTTTCGCTCCATGCTCACAGAAGTAAATATTGGACCCATTCTTCACAAGCCACCAGCGGCGTGCTCTGAACATTCTGACACTAAAATGGGATTTCTCAGGCAGACCCGACAACAAACGATGCCTATGCGACATTCACGTGGGGTGACCGCACCCACTTAGATGTACAAGCTCAAATAGCAGATATACAAGCTCACAGCGCTCCACGCTGCGAGCTTGTAGATCTGCTGTTTTTAAAAATGTGTGTAAGTCTTTGAATATTTTGACCCGATTCTATAAATCTATTCTATAAATATAAACCACTTCTAAATCAGTGGTTCTCAAACCTTTTCATGTCAAGGACCCCCCAGAATTACATGTATTTGGCCGGAGGACCCCCATCTCAAAATATGTTGTTCCAGGGACCCCCAGAAGCAGAGATTTGAGTTACAGAAGTTTGCTTTGAAAAATACATATTCAAAGATTTTAAAAGAAACAGCAGATTGCGAGCTTGTACATCTGCTATTGTTCAATAGCTAAAGTATAAAATAGTTCCAGGTCTTAAAGGGTTGACGCATGCAGTATTTTCCATACCTTGAGGAAGAGTGGACACTGGCTCTGAGCCTGCGGGCAGGAGGCCCAGAACCAGTGAGGCAGTCCATCTGCCTGTGCTGTGGAGACATAGTAGCCCAGCGCCAGTGGCTGCTGCTTGAGTTCCTCTGGTGGATTGTCCCGGGACAACAAGCGCTCGCCCTGGCTCTGCATACACAGGGGGGGACCAAAAGGGGAAGGATTTTTTATTAGCACCTTATATTTTATAATCCGATCCAAAGTCATTATTTTCAATAGCAGATGGTAGTTGTCCAGCTGGGATAATGTGTTCCGTAAAATTTGATTACGAGAGATTATTATTATTACATGATTTTTATATTTTAGGAATTTGGCTAATCCTCTTATGTAGAGCAACTTATAATGTCTAAACAGGCAGGGATTCAGTACTTTGAACAGCAAGAGTTTCCCCCTGAGGCTCCGAGCCCCGTACAATGTCCAAACCGCCAGGTCAAACGCCTTCCATCTGCAAACACCCCGTTTTCTCACAACAGACTAGAGCAGTGGTTCTCAACCTTTTCAGGCCGTGACCCCCAAAATAATCATATTTTAACTGAGGACCCCCCACCCTGACGAGCACTAAAAGTTGACGCATTACATTTTGTATAACACAGTTCTATTGTGAAAAGAGCACATGCTCACAACGCCTCGCAATGTAGATCGGCTATTTTCACAATTTCTACCTCTTATATTTGACAATTTGGCCAAAGTTTAATTTGTCATTTTAGAGGTTTAAAAAGTACTTAAATTGTCACTTTAGAAATGTGCAGATAACCTCTATACACTTAAACGTTATGTTGGTTTGTTTACTGTGGACTGAGAAAACAATGTTGCACATTAAGCTAATCATCTGGGGACCCCCCCAAAATAATTTGGGGATCCCGACCCACAGGTTGAACTTACTTACTGTATATACTTACTTACTGTTTTAGACTCTTTTTTTTGTTCTCTCATTATTTCTTTTCTTTACATATCTACTGCATAGTACTGTGTTGTATTCGTCTGTCATTCAATGTTATATGAGATACTTAAATGGTTTCCTGTGGAAATAAGCTTAGTCTTTTCATGGATCTCCTTTTAGTAGACCTTGTACCAGTGAACTGTACCGTCATGAAACTGTACCTTTTCCTATGCAAACTTCTAATAAAGTCTTCAAATCAATCAATCAATCAATACTATTTACTTTATATATTCCAGTGGTTCTCAAATCTTAATCTTCATGTCAAGGATCCCTGGGGGTCCCCTGAACCCACTTTTTTGATACCCAATGTTATATTCAGTATATCCCGGTTGCTAAAGTATTCTCCATTCATATTCTGTACACTCTCCATTGCTACTAAAGGCAACTGACTTTATTGTCAGCGTTTTGACCTGTATTTATACCCATGTTATCTCTTGTTGTTACATGTTGTTATCACAGTCTGAGGAGCGTGTCATCAACATTGCGCTGCTGCTTGTACTTGTATATCGTCACTGTCGGGCATCACCAAGTTTCAATTTGTATGTTTTCTCATAAAGTAAAGCCCTGCTTCATCATGACTGACAAGACTGTCGCACAAAACTAGTGAAAATACCAGATCTACAAGCACATAATACCTCACGATGCGAGGCATTGTGTGCTTGTAGATCAGCTTTTTTCACTATTTTAAATCATTTTCAAAAGGATAAACACAAACGGTTTTGGACATACAAGGTTTCCACCCGACAACAACGATATGTGACTGTCAAATAAACTCCTTTGAATCTTGAATCTTTGAATCTCAGTGAACCTAGTGGCTCCCAACTTACAGCCAAGTCACATGGCCTACTTTTGACACACATGAGGCTTGGGGAATGCTGCGCATTGTGCTATTTTGAGTGATAAGCTTGTGGGCATGTCAAATTTTCCTTTGCTCTAAATTCTCCTTTGCTATAGCATGGAAACACTCCGGGCGGCTTATCTCTCTCCATCAAACCTTGGGCCTTCACTCACCCTGGTGTTCTGGAAGTTGGACCCCATCCCCATGCCAGAGGGTGAGCCGGGGGAGGGGACAGGGGAGGTGTTGGGGGAGGGGTGGAGGTTCCCTGTGATCAACATCATGTCATGTCCAATGTCGTTTTCCAGTTCATCAGGGAAAGGCAGATCAAACATGTCGTCTGAAGGACAAAAAAAACGAGAAGAGTTACTCAAAAAGTTCTGGATCTCAACAGCATTTACCTAGAATTCAGTGTTCAGAAAGGTGGCACTGACAGCCCTTGGGTTCAGAGCGCAGTGCCTTCAAAGCCCATCAGTTTAAATGGCATATGTAAAGGGTTTAGTGTAGGGCATAGCAGTGGGCATGGTTTACTGTGCCACAAAAAGAAAATCGACCATTCATTTTTCCCATTGACTTTTACAAAAATATTGAAAACAATTATTTTAAGTATAGAATCAAGCCATCCAGGATCCTTGTGAATCAAAAGACCCAGTGTGCCTTCAAAATGAGTTTTGATATTCTACTGAGAAAATATAGCATTACACACTGGAACTATAGTCCAAGGAAGTACTAATTTCAGCAGCCATACTAAAACAGCTGAAATGTACCCTGTAGTGTAGAGAGTGCAGTTTCACACTATCAAAAGTAAAGCTACCAACAATGTCATGTAACATCAAACGACCCACAAAACTGTTCTTAGAGAAAGCAGAAGACTTATACACGTCCAACTCTGAGAAGAATCGATCCGAAGATTTGTGGACTGTGGACCTGAAAGCCAGGGTCTCTTCAGTTTCACTCAGACAAGACACATCACATTACACAGACAGTACTCAAGGTGTTCCAGTGACGGCTTTCCGTTGCATCCGTCCTTGTAAATGTCCCTACGATACCTGTTACTAAGACTTTTGCAGAGTTCTCCAGACATTTTCATTGAAAATGGAAAGTTGTCTACCAACCACATAAATACATTTAACACAGGATGTTTGTACGTTGGAATAGCCAATTATCTTTAACCCTTATTTCTCCCAATTCAGTTGCTGTGCCAATTAACCGCCATGACAATTTTCTGTGTTGCCTTTGATATTGTACCCTCCTGGTTCACCTGCCAGTGAAGACATAGCACCTCTGTCCTATTTCAACACCCCAGGTGTCCGTGAGGCGGTTCCAGGGGGTCCCCAGCAAAATGAGGAACACATAAAGTACCATGCATAGTAATACATAAGGACCGCAGGTCTACACTAGAAACGGAGGGGGAGAGCGATTTTTTCTGTTTGGTCCGTTTGGTATCCGTTTTTTCTCCCTTTCCGTAGGCTAGCGGACAACACCCAACTCGACGTATTAAAACCGATTAAAACGTACGTACGCCTGAACTACCCGTGGCGAACTTTTGTCAACCGTGGGGGCACTAGTGAGGAAAATAACCTTTACTCTGCAAAAAGAGTGGAAAGAAGTCGTTCTTCAACGTCTGAAAATATCAACCATAACTCTATGGTACAAACATGGAAAGCTCCGTGCCGTGAACGGCGTTCTCATCAAGAGCCCATGGTAAAGTGAAACGGCAGTGAGCTTCGATAGAGTCTAGCCTAATATGTTGAAAAAGACCCTGCCATCATAGTTTCCTTTTTATGTAGACATTGTCCTTTTAATAAGACGGAAAATATTAAATCCTGTTGGTTATTGATTAATCACCAGATACGAGAGATGGGGGAGTGTGGTTCATTCAGCCAAAATCCGTCTCACTTGCGTTTCAAATCGCTCTGTTCCGCACCTCTGCAGTGGTGCAATACAGGCGCGCAGTCCCAGCGGGAGCGGAATTGGGGCTCCCGGAAGGCAGGTTGCCCCGCACATAACGTAGAGCAGGGTTCCCCAATTAGTTTTCCCCAAGGGCCGAATTATGTCTAGGGTACCAAGCCGAAGGCCACAACATTGCAGGGGGCGACGGCGGCGTTCCCGCTACTCCAGCGACTGCGACAGTTCAGATATCGTCTTTGTCGGGTGAAAATCTTGTATGTCCAAAACCATTCGTTTTGCATTTATCATTTAAAAATCACACCCGTGTGAACTGAGCGGTGGTCGTGGAGGCTGTGCAACAGCACTACTGGGTGCAGCAGGGTTAGTGTGCTTTACAATGCTGTAGTTTCTTCACACACTCTAATTTATTTGACCCTAAAACATTCAGTTTGTTAATAATAATAATAATACTTGACCACACATGCTGACCCACCCTTCCCCCCTGTGTGTGTGTGTGTGTGTGTGTGTGTGTGTGTGTGTGTGTGTGTGTGTGTGTGTGTGTGTGTGTGTGTGTGTGTGAGAACAACAGCGCCCCTCCCTTAACATGTGTGGTCAGAAAAGGTGCTGCAGGCTTGAGGCTACATACACGGACGGCCGGACGGCCGGACGGCCGGACGGTCGGACGGCCGGACGGCCGGACGCATACCCACACACACGGCCACGTATAGGAGACGGTGTGACCACCGCTCAAAAATTATTTAAACTAGTGAAAACAGCCAATCTACAAGCACACAACACCTCGCAACGCGAGGCGTTGTGTGCTTGTAGATCTGCTGTTTTCACTACTTTTGTGCGACGGCCTTGTATGATTTGCGAAAGAACGTACAAATTTGGAGATACAAGATTTCCACCCGACAACGACGATATACTAGTGTTGTTGCTGCTCTTATACCACCATTATAACTGGGGTTGGTGTGGGCCAGACAGTAGCCCCCCCGCGGGCCGCAAATGGCACGCGGGCCGCCTATTGGGGAACCCTGACGTAGAGGAACTTTGCATTACGACATAATTAACGTATGTGCTCTCTCACCCAAAACATACACAAAATCAAACGTACGGAACTAAAAACTGCCCTTAAGCCCTATTTTATATTCCAGCTGTTTGAAAAATAGAGCCAATCTACAAGATCACAACACGTCGCAGACCTGACAACGTTCGAGAACCACTGGGCCACAGTACGATTATTGATTCTCACCGGCATTGTCCTCTGTGGGGTAGGAGCTGGCAGCCAGCTGAGTGGTGGCAGAGGTTGGGAAGACCAGGATGTGAGTACAGGACGCGTCCTGGGGCGTGTTCAGCTGGGACGTCTGCAGGTTGAGAGCTGTGCTGCGACCAAACACTGAGCCCATGGTCACTGCATCTGGATTCATGGACAATAGAATAACAATAAATTAACACATAAGCTCATGTCATTTTGGCATGTACTGTATGTTTAACTCATCTACTGCCTATGACTAGTTTGACGAGTTATATTAATGGGTCCACTCTGCCTATGACGAGTATGACGAGTTTGAAAAAACAAAAAAAACAAAAAAACGACATAACATGCTATCCAATTACATTTGAGCCATTTTTTTAGGTTTTAGAAACGTTTTTTTACTGATTAGGTGCATGGTCTACATATATTATTGTTTTTCTAGATTGTTATATTGTTGTTGATGTACTGACATATTATCTTGCTTATTATAGTGATGTTCTGCTTATTGTAAGTCGCTTCGGATTAAAAGCGTCTGCTAAATGCCTAAACTGTAAACTGTAGACTGAAACAACTATTAGATAAAATAAAATAAATTATATAAAAAGGAATTCAATAAATCGTGGGAAATGTAATAACCACTTTCAACCCAGTGCCTCTATTTTGGGCATGCCATTGTAGGTGAAACCTTTCATAAATATAAAAAAAATAAAAATAATACAGAACATAGCAGCTCTACAAGATTATAATGTGTTGCGTTGGAAGCATGTAGCTGTGCTATTCTTGAGGGCTTAGACATGTTCAATATCTCCAGTGTACATGTATGTTATGAAATGGATATCTATTAACATGATCATCAGCAGTGCACTGACCAGGCATGACCACAAAGGAGCCTTGCGGCTCCATGGCCACCAGGCAGGCACTGAGGATGGAGGGAGAGTCCTGGGACGAGATCCCACACATACGACACGTCTCTCTCAGCTGACGACTGATGGACAGGAGCGAATGCTCCCCAAGGAGAGAGCTCCAGTCTGGTAGAGAGAGAGAGAGAGAGAGAGAGAGAGAGAGAGAGAGAGAGAGAGAGAGAGAGAGAGGAAGAGAGAGAGAGAGAGAGAGAGAGAGGCATATGTTTTTACTCTGTTTACTCTGATCTTACAACTTGTAGTGTCGCTCTGGATAAATGCCTGAAATGTAGACTACTTGTAAATGTAACTTTGCAGAAAAAAGTAAAAAAATATAAAACTAGAAACTTGCAATTCTGGGAAATTGCAAGTGTGGTTGCCGTGACCCGAGTCACACTTCAAATGAATTCTGTCTTTTGAATTTTCCCCATTCAATTCATGGAGAAAATGTATTCACAAATACATTAATATAAATGTAACTATATAACGTATCTCTTAGCTAGTGCGTGCCACCAAAACTGTGGGAGGAGTAGCACGGCAAAATAAAGTTTATCCGGAAAGATGGAAAGAAAGAAAGTACTATAGTCTGGTTGCCCAGTTCCACAATGAAGACCATGCAGGGTTATCCTTATAAATGATGACCAATCAAGGAAACAACGTCTTATTACTGTAACAATTTAATCACCTACTTTATGCAACACAATGCTGGTTTTCAACAGACAGTCCCTCACCTTTCAATTCACCATGTCCCAACCTTCCCAGTCGACCAATTACAATCCTCCACGGCTGCGATGTCATTTGGATGATCCCCACACACCATTCCCATAACTTCTGGAGGCCCATCTTCCTGGCTGACACCTTGGGCCGCCGTGCTCTGATGAAGTGCAAATAAAAGAAACATTGAAATAAGCGGGGGCGTCAATTGGGTATGGCAGGGGTATGCAGCTGCCATACCCTTGGTCCAGGGGGGGAAATAAAAGTTACTTTTAAATATAAATCCATGAATGTCTCTTTGTCTATCTGTGCTGGTTATTATGTTGTTAAATTACAGTAAAATAACTACAAATGCAAAATTTTACAAAATGATTAACAAGGTATTATAATCATATTCTCCCCATCTTGACAGAATGGTATATTCCCAGGTTCCGCAGGTCAGCTGCACAGGTGCAATGCATTATTGTTAATTGTGGCACATTTACTAACAAGTTTAGCTGCACTTGAACCATTCCAGGTTGCCATATCCAGCCCAAGAAACCGTAGAAACGGGGGAAATAATAAAATGTACTTCTTAAAATAAATGTATCATACCTGTTGCTATGGTATGGCAACATGGCTGGTGTCTTGCACGCGCACAAAAGCGCGCGTGCAAGACACCTGTCATGTTGCCATACCTTAGCCTTTTCTGAACTGACGCCACTGGAAATAAGCACATTCTTTACTAGTAAAGAATGTAAAGTAAAGTAAAAGTATCAATACCTCAATGTATAAATACTCTGTTACAAGTTAAAATCCGGAATTCAACATTTTCTTGCGTAAAAGTACAAAGTATTGGTATCAAAATGTACTGAAAGTACTAATTATTCAGAATGTCCCAAAATGTATTCAAATGTATAAAATCCATTGAAAATAGCCGATCTACAAGCTCACAATGCATCCAATCGCAACACATTGTGAGCTTGTAGGTCAAAACACCATTGCATTATGGGTACTGAAGTTCTTCCTTTTTCCATTATTATGATTCAGCATTGAGGAGCACTGATAGTACCTGTTGGGTACATCAATGTTGATAACACTGGTCTCCAAGAGCTCCCCCTGCTGGTCAGTGCAGGACACCAGGATCCAGCGCTGGTCCAGAGACAGACAGTAGCCCACAAACAACACGTTGTACTTGGGTGGAATCTCTGCCCACACCTCTCCTGGTTCTGGCTGCTTTAAGTTGGGACGGTTGGGACCCAGGATGAACGGCGGACAATACAGCTGCAGGGGACTGGGATGCTGAAAGGAAAGGAGAGACATGATGCATAATGCACATGTTTTCTTTGTCTGCAGTCCATTATGTCTCATTGTCTAAACGTGATTCAAACTTGGGTCTCCTGCATGGGAAAATACAGTTCTACTTCACTGCCAAAAGGAAGTCCCTGCTTGTCCAGGAGTGATATTGCACCTTTGAGTTTGCGGTAGTACTACTTGTCAACCAGTAGGTGTCCTACCCAAAACCAGGCTCAACATTTCTCAATGGAAGAGTAGGGAGACCACCTCCACCTACTGCAGAAGTTCGAGTTATATTGGATTCAAATAATCTACCGTACAGACAGTATTCATTAAAGTAAGTTCCCGGATTGTAGCTTTAAATTAGCATAGTCCCAAACTCTCTAAACTAAGGTTTTGTATTCCTGGTTTAGTATATTCATCCAACCATTAATTTACTGGCCCCTACCTCTGGACCCTTAAGCACTGAGTCGACAGAGGACACAGGCCCAAAGCCTGTCAGAGACTTGATGTTTGTCTGTGTGGACAGAAGGTGTCTGCACTGGGAATAGCAGGAGAAGGCCAGGGATCGCAGGTGCTGCAGGTACAGATGGCTCTCTCCACTGGCTGGCTGGAGCAGGTAGTGACACGGTACCACCTGTGGAAGGTAAAGAGGAAATGATGGATCTAGAGAATGTTTATCAGTAGGTGATGAAAGGTGATATAGCACTACGACAGTCAGCCCACACCAAGAATAGGTCATTTAAGTTGTAGTATAAATCTCAATATGTAACATTATCATATTTTCATTTTGAACATACTCAGTCAAATCAAATGTGTGACCTGTTAGTTTTTTCAAAGATTTGCACATAACACATTTTCACGATTTCTCAAAAATAACAGATCTACAAGCTCAGAGTGCGCAGCACTAAGTGGCGCACTACAAGCATCATGTAGATCTGCTATTTTTGAATAGCCAAAGCTAAAATCGAAAATGAAATCTTAAATGCTTATCCCGGTTTTAATGGGTTATGTCAAGAGGAGTTGCTTTGAATGTGGTGCATTAACCTATTAAGATCTAGAACCAATTTAACCATTATTTTATGCTTTAACTATTACAAAAATAGCAGATATAAAAGCTCACAGCTTTTATATCTGCAATCTTGTAGACCTGCTATTTTTGAAAAGTCGTGAACATTTTTAAGCCATTTAGGCCTAGAATTATTGAATGCTTTAACCAGTAAAAAATAGCAGATATACAAGCTCACAGCTTGTAGATCTGCTATTTTTTTTAAAGTTGTGAAAATGTGTGCAAATCTTTGAATATATGTATTTTCAAAGCGAACGTTTGAGAGACATGGAACTAAATATTTTGAGATGCGGGTCCGTGGCCAAATAAATATCATTTTGGGGGTCCTTCACATAAAAAGGTTTGAGAACCACTGACATAGTAGTCTCTCAAGAACAGACTAACTGAGCTCCATTTAAGTGAAAAGGACCTTTTCTTTGACGATGGCTGGCCAGATTGCTGACATAGAAACATAGGTTTTTTCAAAAAACCTTAGAAGGATTCAAAAGACACTTATAGAATCGGGTCAAAATTCTAATTTTCACGATTTTTCAAAAATAGCAGATCTACAAGCTCGCAGCGCGGCACTCGGTGCTGCGCTGTGAGCTTGTATATCTGCTATTTTTCAATAGTTAAAGCATAAAATAATGATACCTAATAATGTATACCCTTTCTAAATGGGTTAAAACTCCTCTCACCTGCAGGACCAGGGCTGGTCTCATGCTCTCAGGCAGTGTGTGCAGCATCTCTGTATAGCACCGCAGCAGCCCTAGGAGCCAGATACTTCCTGTCTCCACCTCCTCCCCGTCATCCTCCTCGCCTCCTCCATCTGCTCCGTCGGAGCACAGGAACGGGTCTACTATATAAATAACGATGGCTGGTATGTGAGCATGGCTGTCCACTGAGTCAGCCAGCGTGGGGATGCCGATGCCAATTCTGGCTTGCTCTGCCAGGCTGCATATGGAGATAATAACACAAATCAATCAGTACTAAATATAAGTAATAGTAATCCCTACTACTAATTGACACCGAGACCCATGGGGTCCCGAGTCAGCATACCTTGGGTCTCACAACACACAGTTGGTCCTACACACTCCAACTTTCGCACACGGATAGCTCAGATTTTTTGCCTGTTCTTCGCTACTACTGACACACAAGGACTTAGTCCAGTGCTCTTCATTGTGATTTTGACACCTCAACAAGGCAGCGAGGCCTTGAGACATGTGAGGTGAGCAAGCTGCCAGACAAGATGAAAAAAGCAGCCGATGGGGGATGGTCTGAGTTGCCAAGCCGTGAGGAGCTGAGGTTATCATCAGTTTACAGGGTGCACATAGTACTTGACAATGACATGCATGTTAGGCTAGCTAACACGAGAGGGCTGGCTACTGTACAACATAATGTAAACAGAATGGCTGCAAGCATGCATACATCACTTTTACCCAGGCAAAGAACAGTGTAGCCAATATAAACAATCAGTGCATGGATTGAACAATTTGTCAGTGGGAATAGCATACGTGTGTGTCAACATGTTAGTGTAGCAATAGACCCGTGGTTCTCAACCTGTGGGTCAAGACCCCCATGGGGGTCCACAAATTATTTGGGGGGGGGGGGTCCCCACACACACACACACACACACACACACACACACACACACACACACACACACACACACACACACACACACACACACACACACAGATGTTTTCTCACTCAACAGTAAACAAACAAACATAACATTCACATGTATAGAAGGTATTCTAAAGTGACAATTTAAGGACTTTTTAATACCTCTAAAATGACAAATTAAACATTGGCCAAATTGTAAAATATTGGAGGCAGAAACTGTGAAAATAGCAGATCTACATGTTCTTAACGCCTCGCGACGCGAGGCATGGTGAGCATGTAGATCTGCTATTTTCACAACAGAACCGTGTTATACAAAATGTAATGCCTCAACTCTTAGTGCTTGTCAGGGTGGGGGGGTCCCCAGTTAAAATATTATTATTTTGGGGGTTGCGGCCCGAAAAGGTTGAGAACCACTGCAATAGACAATGTTCCTCGAGTCGATATGGAACCTACAATTCAAGGTTTTCTGCTGACGTGCTGGTTGGAGTAGCGGATCCAGGAGGCCCTTTAGACTCGTTGGTCCCTCCCTGGGCGACGGTGGCATCTCCTGGCTGCCCCGAGGCAGCTCCAGTTGGGGTGGGAGTGTTTCCTGAGCTGTGGGCCCCTGGGGCCACCTCTCCTTCGGGGCCCCCGAGGCTAGGGGCCGGGGGCTGGCCAGAGGACGCAGGCTGGGTCGACGACGGCGTGGAGTCCGGCGGAGGCTGTGGCTTGGGGGGCAACAGTAGACTGTTGTCCAGAGGCAGGGCCGACAACTGGGGAGCTGCGATCACACGAATAAAAGAGCAATGAGGAGAATACATGAATACACTATTCTAATAATAATAGGACACACTATCGTCACTGTCCTGCGGAAACCTTGCATGGCCAAGATTCAAATTTGTATGTTTTTTCGTGAAGTAAAGCCCTACTTCATCATACAAAAGTGTTGCACAACAGTAGTGAAAATAGCTGATCTACAAGCACACAACGCATCGCGAGGTGTTGTGTGCTTGTAGATAGTCTATTTTCACAATTTAAAATATATTTTTTAAATAATAACCAAAAAAGGGAAGGTTTTGGACATACAAGGTTTCCACCGACAACGACGATACAGTATAATACAGTAGAATGGTATAAAATTACCCTTGCACTGTGTAGCGTGCAGATCATTAAAAATGTATACACTTTTTTTTTAACTAATTTCCATAACCCAGATTCCAGATAGTACCAGTGTCTCACCTAGCTGCTGCCTGCAGGTGTAAGCATAGAGTTTGAGTTTGTTGAGGTTATCTGTGTGCTGCTGTCCGGCCCAGGGTCCCGTGAACCACTGGTCCACATGCTGCTCCGCCTCCAGCGAGTCGGCGTCCTCCACCTCCCCCACGTGGACCAGCCCGTCCCTGGACACCTTGGCCAGAGGACGGTGCTTCCCCAGACGACACGTCTGCAAGTGGCCAAAAAAAAACACACACACACACACAAGCCAGAGTTCACATATTCCTGCTGTAACTGGGGACGTTTGAGTCAGGAAGATTTATTTGCAATTTTTTGGTGGAATATATAAATGTTCCACCAAAATAAATAAATAAAATAAAAGGTAATTCACTGGGTCTGGGAAACTCCAGGGGTCCTAATAGACCGGTATGTGTCTGTAACTCTAAAGGGCTTTGCACAGAGATGCGTTTTCTTTGCACGGAAAAAATGGACGATTTCATTTTTTAAAGAAAACAATGATTCTCTATGACCTCATGCACACCGGCTCTGAATTGGCTGCGGCAGTGCGTTTTTTTCCCGATCTAATCCAGTTCGTTTCGTGCGTCTTGTCGCATACGGTAAAAACTCATTGACTCCTTGTATGACTCCTTTTCGGATCCGCAGTGTGCATTCCGCGCAGCCTTGCACACCAAATCCAATGTGTTTTAATGCATTGCAGCAAACGAAAAAAACGCAATGGTTGAAAAACGTGCCTGTGTGCAAAGCCCTTAAGAGAGCATACTAATGGAATCCAAATTTGTACGCTGTCAGAGTTGAATAAACTATTTTCAACTCTTTGGATTTTACTATGTAGATTGGAGTCCCAGAGATGTAAAAGAAAGAATTTATCAAATGGTGGTCCGTGGCCTAATGCATATATCCAAGTAGGTGTCCTTGAAATGAAAAAGTTTGAGGATCACAGGCATAAATGAAGCATAATACCTCATAGACGGCGCTTAGCTCCTGGAAGAAGGACTTGGCCCCCGCCAGCAGAGAGGGACAGTTGGGACAGAGCACCAGATAGGCCACATCCCTCTGGCCACCGTACGGCTCCAGCAGCAGCTTCTCCCAGAAGGGCAAGGCGAAGGGGGACAGAGCCATGAAGTCACGCTCACGGTCATAACCCAGCAACAGTGGCGGGATGGGAAGGGGCTCTGGAGACTCCTCCGAACCTTGAAGAAAGAGAGGTGAGAAATAGGACGTGGTTAGTGGGCCGCAGTCTAATAAGATTGGCCACTTTAATATCATGCCACCGGTGTCAACTTGAATACATATTCATATGCCCAGTGCTGCATTAATGTCAAGCTCCAGTGTACAGTATCACTTCTATATTTATACAGTATCTATGAATAGTTCATATTTTAAGCAAACACTGTCAGCTCAATTGCAGATGGCCAGGCGGACTCCAATCTTCAATTTTATATGTTTTTTGTATCTTATTTTAATGATCCTTTCCTTACTTGCCTAGACAACCTCACAGATCTCTGCCTACACATACATCTAGGGAAATCTAAATTCATTGAATGGGCTTGGATGGCAAAAAAAAACAGCGCTAACAAACCCACTGTACCCATTGCTTTAAATACCATACCAATATCCCAATTTTTCCATTGGTTCAGCAACATTTTTAATTATAATATGCTGTAGGAGGGGCTTGTGATCATAGGTTTGTGATGGTTCTTCTTTGTGTGATTTATTTTCGGCAAGCTCAAGACAATGTCCCATACTGTATATCCCTGCGGTTGCACGTGACCGCTGGCAGCCAATAGCATTCCTGGTACCCACATTAAACACCCATACAAGGGCAAAAAAAAAGCATAATTTTCGCAGCATAGAAACCAATGGGTTCCCACCGTCCATATAGTTTTACAGTCTATGCTTTGGACCAAGGTCGTAGAATGAACCCGATGAGAGATGACTCACCGTACGAGCCTCTCCCTGCCATCTTGTGGAACTGCTGCCATGTGAGTGGTCCCTGCACGTGCTGGATGTTGTCCCATGTCCTCCCTGTTCTCTTCTTCTGGATGGCGTCCTGCAGGAAGGGCTGCAGCGACAGCAGCATGCGCACCACGTCCTGCGACGACAGCATGCTCATGTCCATCACTGCAGAGAGAGAGGAACACACACACACACACACGCGCGCACGCGCACACGCACACGCACACGCACACACACACACACACACACACACAAAGCATGCATTGCACAGTTGCAAGCACACGACAGCCCACACACGTCGACAAAACACACAAACCCCCACGTAAAACACATCAATACACAGTCTTGACGTCACGCAACAGGCCATAACTAACAGAAAGACATAACATTTTAAGCCCAAATCAATGAAAAGAAATACTGGAATATCAGGAAACATTTTATGTTAGAAATGATCATGAGTAAACATGCTCTTTCATCGTATTTTTATTGAAGTGAGTGATTACGAATGCCCTAAAAATCTATACTCAACGCTATCACAATCTCAATGGAATGTTAAATTTAATGTCATATAGATAAATAAATACCATTTAATACGTATTTCTATACCCAAGTCTAATATCTAAAGCCTGGTTTATAGAGTACTTGGTCGTACGACGGTGTCCTGTGCCAAGAATAGCAGATCTACAAGCTCACAACACATCTCAATGCGCCACATTGTGAGCTTTTAGAACCTGCTATTTTCGGCACACGACACCATCGCACAACATTTGCCATGAATCACGTCTCCTTACCATTAGTGTGAGGCCAGGAGTGAAGCGCAGTGCTCCTCACCACGGCTGCATCGACCTTCCCTCCAGCAGGGTTGTCCACATACTGGAGCCCCTGTTCCAGAGCATTATAACACTCCACACAGGCGTCGCTCCCATCGGCCCACTGCTTGTCAGCCATCCAGCTCTGAAGCAGCGCCCCCTTGTGGCCGTGGTAGAAACACGGCGGGGGGAGGTGAAGCGACGCCAAGGACGAGATGGGCTGGGAGCACTGTTCCTGAAGGAGGACCATGACCGAAGGAGGGACGGGGGGTCCATCCTGTGGTCGCTTGGCCTTTGGGTCACCCATGGGCGGGTCACGCTGGCACAGAGCCAGCCTCCTCTCGGCCGCCCTGCCCACCTCGGAGCCCCGTCCGAAGATGTCCAGCTCGTCCTCCAAGAAGAGCCCCGTGCCGTGGGCCAGCCGCCGGTTGACGATAGCGCTGAAGCCGCACATGCAGCGGTACTGATCCTCGCAGGTGGAGTCGGGGATGTAAACGCCCACGTCTGCTCCTTTGACGTTCATATTGCAGGCACAGATGCAGCAGCTGTCGAAGTTGCGGTCCTTAAAGACATTGAGAACGGAGTCGGAGAGGAGGAGGGCCGCGTAGAGGCTGTGGGCCTCCGGGAGCGGCGGTCCCGGCCGGGCGAGGGGGTCCACCGAGCTGAGAGGCAGGCTGGTGGAAGGGGTCGAGGCCGGAGAGCTGAGTTCAGTGCCGTCCTGCTTCACCGAGCCCTGCCCAGAGCCTGCTGTGATGCCCCGCGGGGTGCGAGGGGTTCGCGGGGTTGGCACGGAGAAGCGAGGGGTGGCGGGAGACGGGAGGATGCCAACCGTGGTGCCCACTGACGCGGTGTTGGCACTCATCTGGGCGTATTCCTGGTCCAGGGTGTTGACACTGGGGACATTACTGAGGGATAGACGCATACAGACCCACAAGAGAGAAGACACACAAGAAATGATAGTCAGAAGGTCAAGTCATAAAAGCGTCATACAAACTTTGAGTAGAACATCTTATTTTTACCCTTTAAGACCTGGAACACTTTAACCACTTTAACCATTATTTGATACTTTGGCTATTGAAAAATAGCAGATTTTGAATATATATTTTTCAAAGCAAACTTTTGTAACTCAAATCTCTGCTTCTGGGGGTCCCTGGAACAACATATTTTGAGATGGGGTCTACATATAGTATACATATAGTTTTGGGAGTCCTTGACATGAAAAAGTATGAGAAGCACTGATGATAGAAACATGAGTTTTTCAAAAACCTTAGAAGGATTTAGAAGGACTTTTTATAGAATCTGGTCAATAGTTTCAAAGACTGGCACAAATTGTCATGATTTTTCAAAAATAGCAGATCTACAAGCTCGCAGTGTGGCACAGAGTGCTGCGCTGTGAGCTGCTATTTTTTAAAAGCTAAAGCATAAAATATTAGTTAAAGCCTACGTTTCTCGGTCACAAAGGATTAGCAAATACCACAAGCGACACTCACGTGTATCCATCCTTGATGAAAGGCGCTTGGAGGTGCATGACCGAGGAGAAGTGGTCCATTTTGGGTAGGAGGGCCCAGGAAGGACGGTAGTAGCACTGCTCTGGGATCTTGAGCGGCGGCAGACACTGGCTAGGCAGATTGCACAGTGGGCCAAACATGGAGGAGCCCATGTGTGGCTGGAGATAGGGCAGAGACGTAGAGAATTGAGATTTTTTTGTACTCAGGGAAAGTTTGATTATTCTTCTCTGAGGTGACATGATAATATATTTGGAAATATTTAGAAAGACATAATGATTAATGACTTAGTTAATAAACCATTGGAAACCCTGGTAGATCATATTAATATTAGTAAGATATTACTGCAGCCTACTAATGTTACAATCTTCAAATGAAACAAAACTACCTGTAACTAGTAACTGACTTGACTACCTCTAGTGATAGCTACCTACTAATAACCAAGACAAGTACCTAACTACCTGTACCTGTAACTAAGTAACTATAACTGACTATACTATTACTAAGTAAGTAACAGACTATACATTATTAGTGTACATCCATATATTGTCAGAGTGAGTTGGTACAGCTATCAGATGTGCCACTGTGGCTGAATCACTGACAATACTACATGTTAGTAGTCACGGTGACCACACATCCACCTCACCTTTGTGTCTTCAGGTCTTGGGCTGGCCAGACATTCCTCCATCTCCATCCTGTGTTCAGTGAACTGGTTCGATGCCAAGTGGTACAGCTGGTGTTCCGACACACCGGTGGGCGCAGGAGGCTCCTGGCTGGGGGTGTCCCGATACGTCATGATGGGTGAGAAAGCTGGGTGCTGCTCTAGAGACGGAGGGGTTGGGAACATGCGCTGGAGGTCTGCTACTGCTGAAAGGAGAGAGGGGTGGAGAGAGACAGGGAGAAAGGAGGAGATTAGGGGTGGGGAGACATAACTTGTAGTGGCTATTCCAAGCTCCAAAAAGCCTTTTGCACTGGATGTACATTTTAGTCCTGTATACGTTGCTGTGTTCAAAATAGCAAAAATAGCCAGGCCACAAGCTCACTACGTGTTACAATGTGACAAGTTGTCAGCTTGTAGATTTGCTGCTTTTGCCATTTGTAAGGAATTTCCCAAGATGTTGTCTATAATGGCCTGCTGTCAGAGGTCAGTGACATGCTGGCTTGCATTGTATACACAATTAGAAGACAATAATATTACCAGAAACACATAAAGAGATAGCCCTGAATGACCATAGCAGGTCTGAAAATAAGAATCGTTTTATTTGCCACAGACACATTTGTCCGTGGACGGACATGTTGATGACTCCTGCCTGCTGTATGTGGTTACACTGTGTACTTATTAGTTAAAGTGAACTCACTTGAAGGATAAGGTACTGCCACTCTCCCCTCTTTCCCTAGCGGACGGTCTTCTGACACTGGAGTCTTGGTAGAGTGCTGGTTGGGGTAGGTGGTCTGAGAATCACATCCAATCATCATTATTTAAGCACACAATGCATTCATAGATGACTAGAACATTATGCTTCATGGGAATAACACTATCATATAAGAAAAAACTGCATCTGTACCCAAAGAGAATCATTTAAAAAAATGTTACACACTACTAGAGGCAAGTTACATGTCGAAATAGAAACAGATACATGTGCTCTCACACTAACAACATCAACACCAACATCATCAGATGAAATAATTGTGAGTAGGAGCATTTAAGAATGGGGGCTTTCCTTAAAATAGTCTATATGATTAATATCTGCCCAGCATCTTGTGTGGAAAAATGGAAAACATGCTAGAGGAGTCGAAATTGGGTCACATATCGTCACTGTCGGGCAGAAACCTCATATCTCCAAGTTTCAAATTTGTATGTTTTTTTCGCAAAGTAAAGCCCTGCTTCATCATACAAGGCCGTTGCACAAAAGTAGTGAAAACAGCCGATCTGCAAGCACACAACGCCTCGCACCGTGCTTGTAGATCGGCTGTTTTCACTAGTTTAGTACATTGATAAAACGAACGGTTTTGGACATACAACCCTAACCCTAACCCGACAACGACGATATGTGTATGATTATCTGCATACTATGAGACCAGAGTGAGACCACGTGCAACTATGCTTGCTGTTGTCTCACCCCTAATTCCTCTTCATCCTCATCAAAAATGTTATCCAGGTCAGAGATGTTGACGACCAGGTCTCTCTCTCTGGTCAGAGAAGGGTTGGCTTTGGTCGCTCCTTCATCTTGAGCTGCCTCATCTGTAACACAGGTACAAAATAATGTTTAGAACACTGACAAAATGATATACCATACTCATCAACCCAGTAAGACTTGAGGCAGATTCTAAAAAATCACACCCGTGTGAAGTGGAGCTGTGTGTGTGTGTGTGTGTGTGTGTGTGTGTGTGTGTGTGTGTGTGTGTGTGTGTGTGTGTGTGTGTGGATCATGTGTACCGATTTTTGTGACATTTGAAGAAAATATGTAGGAAAAGGAGCAAAAAGTGTGTTTTGGAGAAAATTCCAGATGGCGGAAAATTTATCATGGCGCAAATGGGCGTGGCCTATATGGGGAGATGCGTCATGACCCAAGGAATCCAGGGAAAAAATATTTTTAATTTTCCGACCTACGGTTCAAGAGTTACAGGCCAAAACGTAAAGTGGGGTGTTATGGCGCCACCATGCGGCCAAATGACACAATTATTTTTTATTTAATCCTTGAAATCATTATGAACCTCCTCTCCAAGTCTTGAAACTCTAGCCCCTATGGTTTGCGAGAGACAAATAATTGAATGTGAGTTTTTGCGATTCCCATTATAAGTCAATGGGGAAAATTAATTCACTAATAAATTAATATCAATTAAACTATTGAACCTTTCTCTTAGCAAGTTACTAGCCCACTATTCCCGAGTAAGCCGGTCGATTTGACATATGGCGCGAGTGTGTGGTGGCAAAACTGTGGGACTAGTAGCGTGCCGAAGTTTAGGAAGTTCAGGCTACATACAGACACACACACAGACAGACAGACCCACACGGCCACGTATAGGGAGCCTGTGCTTCACACAGCTCCAAAAAAACTCTTCTAAATCAGTGGTATTTAAAACCTTTTTATGTCAAAATTGCACGTATTTGGCCAAAAAAGGTTTTCTTAAAACACTTTCAAGAGTTTTTCAAAAAAATGTGACGAGGTGACGTGCTTCACAGCACGTCGAACAGACAATGCTTAAATCTAAAAGGACCTATCAAGAATGAGATGAGAGGGCACTCGTCACTGCATAGTTTGGTGTTTGCAGAGTGTGATTGGTCAGAGGGGTGGAGGGGCAGTTCCAGCAGGCCACTCAGCTGATTTGATTATTAACTAGAGAGCAGAGCTCTGCGATGCGCTTATCTCTGCTAAGCAGGGTAGCCTATCCAGAGGGTCGCAGGTTGCAGCCATCAGGACCCTAGAACTAGCCTCGCGTAGCCAGGCTTACTCATCTGCGAAGACAAAAGCCTGGTGACAACATCAGGCAGAGGCCGTTCAACTTCCGCCGTGAGAATTTCACCGGAATACTACAATGCATGACGTAACTTCCGTTAAACACAGCACTTCCGCCACTTCCGCTAGAACCAACCGGAAGTCATATTGTGGCCAGGGTGCCCTAGAACAGGGGACATTTTCAGACCAAGGACCCCTTAGCTGAGATATGAAGCCGGTATCCCCACTACATATTGTATAGAATTGTTCATCGATTTCTTAGACCGCTTAGACTTGTTTGACAGCACTATCGTCAGTGTATGTTGGATCCATGTGTATTTTTTATTTAACAACTTGACCCGTCAATACTTAGTCTGCTCTTCTTTTCCCTGTACACCAAACCTCTTTGCCAAAAATAGCCGACCTACAAGCTCACAACGCCTCGCAGCATGAGGCGTTGTGGGCTTGTACTGTAGATCAGATTTTTGGCTAATGTTCCACTAAGAATAGTGATGCTAGGGTGCAAGTGGTTAATAAAAAAAACATGAACCTATCACACAAAGATGTGGAGGCCCCCCTGTCGTAACTCTGAGGATCCCCTAGGGGTCTCAGACCCCCTGTTGAAGACCCCTGCCCTAGAAGGCTGTGGGGGGAGGGGGGGAATAGTGTTTCTACAACATGGGCTCTCAACATGTGATTCCACACACACACACACAGGCACACACACACACACACACACACACACACACACACACACACACACACACACACACACACACACACACACACACACACACACACACACACACACACACACACACACACACACACACACACACTACCCTGGGTAATGGACATGATGACATTTCTTGACATTTCATGCCTAACCTATTTTGGGTGCCGAGCTGAAAATGGACATGGCATCTTTCCCATCATTCAGTGCACCATTGCTGGTTATATCTTCACCCTGATAGATACGTTAGAAGAAAAGAACATCTTCAGTTATAATTCACAATGTATACCAAAACAACACCTGTGAAGAAAGGCAGAGGGAATAATTCAGCATGTTATTGAACTCAAGTCTCCATGGCATGAATAATCAATAGGAAAAAGAGAACTACTCCTTTAAGTAGAGTACTTTACTACAGTGGTCCTCAACCTTTTCAGGCCGCTACCCCCCAAATAATCATATTTTAACTGGGGGACCCCCCCACCCCCCACCATGACGAGCACTAAGAGTTGAGGCATTACATGTTGTATAACATGGTTCTATTGTGAAAATAGCAGATCTACATGCTAGATCGTCTATTTTCACAATTTCTGCCTCTAATATTTGAATTGTACTTTTTTTCCCTATTGATTGCTCATGCCATGGAGACTTGAGTTCAATAATATTTTCTTTTAGTTTTTTGTCGCAGACAATAATATATATATTTTTTAAAGAACCCTGACGGTTTCCCCCATCCACTGCCATTCATTTGGGTCCTCATCCAGAATCAATGGGGGTAAATTTATAATCACATTTTTGACTTAGGAATGCGACACATACAACACATTATTATTTAACTCAAGTCTCTATGGCATGAGTAATCAATAGGAAAAAAAAGTCATTTTGGGGGTGAACTACTCCTTTAAGTAGAGTACTTTAGTACAGTGGTTCTCAACCTGTGGGTCGGGACCCCCAGGGGGGTCACCAAATTATTTTGGAGGGTCCCCAGATGATTAACTTCATGTGCAACGTTGTTTTCTCACTCAACAGTAAACACACCAGTATAAAGTTTAAATGTATAGAGGGTATTTGCACATTTCTGAAGTGACAATTTAAGGACTTTTTAATAACTCTAAAGTGACAAATTAAACATTGGCCAAATTGTCAAATATTAGAGGCAGAAATTGTGAAAATAGCAGATCTACATGCTCACAACGTGTGAGCATGTAGATCTGCTATTTTCACAATAGAACCATCTATTATTACATTCCTCCTATTGCCGCATCCCACTTCCAAGCCCATTCACGCCCCCTTTACATCGACTTCAACTCATAGGTAGTCGTCTAGGACGTAAGGAATCTATTATTACATTCCTCCTATTGCCGCATCCCACTTCCAAGCCCATTCACGCCCCCTTTACATCGACTTCAACTCATAGGTAGTCGTCTAGGACGTAAGGAATACCGCCCCTAACGCTATCATTCGCCCCCCGTCGCCATGGTGACAGCCCTCCATTGGCTCATTCCCAGCTATGGGACCGGCGGATCCAATTTCAACAGAGGGGGGCGTCGCAGTAAGTGGAGTGAAATTTGACACCACTGTGTTTGCATGTGCGTGCTGCTGCTGCTGCCTCCACAGTGAGGGCAGAGAAATAGCAGAGGCATAACAGTCACTTCTCTCCAGTGCGTCCGGCGGTCAAATATGTCCGACCGGAAACGTGCGCTGCGGCACAATAGTTCCGCCACAATAGTTCCCCCCCAAAAAAAATTTTTTTTAATTTTCTTTTTTTTTTTTTCCTTTTTTTTTTTTCCTTTTTTTTTTTCAAAAAAGTTTTTTTTTTTGAAAAAAAAAAGTTTTTTAGTAAAGAAGCGGGCGTGGACTCTAGATGTGAGCGGCCCGAAGGGCCGCGAACCTCTAGTGTCATACAAAATGTAATGCCTCAACTCTTAGTGCGCCCCAGTTAAAATGTGATTATTTTGGGGGTCGCGGCCTGAAAAGGTCGAGGACCACTGCTTTAGTAAACGTACTCAGTTCATTTGCTTTACCTTGGTCTTCTTGCTGGGGTCTCGGCCCAGGACCTTGAGCCTCTTCGACGTGGAGAAGGTGTATTCGATGTCTCCCTCCTTGAAGTCGTAGGGGTCGTCCCCGGGCTCCCGCAAGCCCTCCGCCCCAGGCTGCTCGAGAAGGCCCAGGGCATGGATGTGCTCCCTGATCCTCTCCTCTGAGAGCTTGAATCGCTTTTGCGTCTGCGTGTATAGTCTGTAGGAGAGGGACATAAAATAAAGACACATGAACAAGGGGTGTCTACCGCACCAAATTCTGTGCCCTGGGGTACAAGGATTCACTGCGGGCCCCCCATAAACGTTCTTCTTCTTCATAGGGGGAGGGGGTTTAACCTGTTTAGATTGGAATGCATTATTACACATTATTTTGTGCTTTAACTATTGAAAAATAGCAGATATACAGGCTCACACTGCGAGCTTGTAGATCTGCTATTTTTGAAAAATCTTGAAAAAGTCTTTGAAAAAGTCTTTGAAAAACCTATCTATGTCAGTGGTGCTCAAACCTTTTCATGTGAAGGACCCCCAAAATGATATGTATTTGGCCACGGACCCCCATCTCAAAATATTTAGTTCCAGGGACCCCGCAGAAGCAAAATTTGAGTTACAAATGTTCGCTTAAAAAATACATATATTCAAAGATTTGCACACATTTTCATGACTTTTAAAAAAAATAGCAGTTCTACAAGCTCGCAGCGCGGCACTCGGTGCCGCGCTGTGAGCTTGTAGATCTGCTATTTTTCAATAGCCAACGTATTAAAATAATTGAGGCCCCTCCACCTGGGGGGCCCTAGTAACTCAGTCCCACTTTGCCCCCCTTTGTGACGCCCCTGCACGTGCAATCAGTGCGTGGTGCAGAAGCAGGCTGTCTGAGCCGAGGCGGCGGCGGCTCTCAAACATTTTCATATCAAGGGCAAATATAATATAATATTTAGTGCTCTAAGCACATTAACCCATTCAGAACAGGGTACACTATATTGTGTATCATTATTTTATGCTTTAACTATTGAAAAATAGCAGATATACAAGCTCACAGCGCGGCACCGAGTGCCGCGCTGCGAGCTTGTAGATCTGCTATTTTTGAAAAGTCGTGAAAATTAGAATTTTGACCCGATTCTATAAGTGTCTTTTGATTCCTTCTAAGATTTTTTGATAAACCCATGTTTCTATGTCAGCAATCTGGCCAGCCATCGTCAAAGAAAAGGTAATTTTAACTTGAACTGGAGCTCATTCTGTTCTTGAGAGACTACTATGTCAGTGGTTCTCAAACCTTTTCATGTGAAGGACCCCCAAAAATGATATTTATTTGGCCACGGACCCCCATCTCAAAATATTTAGTTCCAGGGACCACCCAGAAGCAAAATTTGAGTTACAAACGTTCGCTTTGAAAATACATATATTCAAAGATTTGCACACATTTTCACGACTTTTTCAAAAATAGCAGATCTACAAGCTCGCAGCGCGGCACTCGCTGCGCTGCGAGCTTGTATATCTGCTATTTTTCACTGGTTAAAGCATTCAATAATTCTAGGCCTAAATGGGTTAAAACAAGTGTCTGCTCTTGTTGATGAATGATTTAGTAGTCCGCAAGATATCCCCCACCCTTTGCATATCATCGTGCTTTTCATACTGCTCTGTTCATTTGTATCATATTCATAGTCATATTCTGTCTTTATCCTGGCTGCCTTGATGCTACGTGATATAATTGTTGGAATGTCATTGTGAAGCACTTTGTAACCTTGGTATATAAAAGTGCTAGTGTACATATGTACTGGATACTGTATAAACAATGCATTACTTACCTACTTAATTTTGCATTTGTTATCCTTATGTAATAAAAAGAGACAAAGTATATCCTCTCAACACTAAATATTTTATTCCTTTACTAACTGGATCTATGAATTCTCTAATATTGTGCAATACCATACCAATTATGACAATTTCCTATAGCGTGTTCCCCAAATAAGTAGAATTTGATGCTTTAAATCTCAGGAAACTGAAGAATACTATTTTTTAATTGACAACAAGTTAATGTATAGATAATATTTACAAAAGAGATAAGAACATGAGATTCTTTCTTCTACCACCTCTACACGTCTACTTTTATGGTCCCCCGGGCCCTT
This sequence comes from Nannobrachium achirus, assembly GCF_963921795.1. Lineage (NCBI taxonomy): Eukaryota > Metazoa > Chordata > Actinopteri > Myctophiformes > Myctophidae > Nannobrachium > Nannobrachium achirus. The sequence continues at coordinate 15,723,755 of NC_137822.1, forward strand.
TTCCAGAAACATGTCCCTGTCCGATGTCTATCTCTCCTCACCTTTTTAGTGCAGCTCCCTCTGGGCCTATCTCCATCTTCACTTCCCCTAATCTATCAATGGGAAGTTCTCCGGGTCTGAAGTCAGCCTTATCGGTTCTGGGGGTCCTGAAGCCTCTCCACCAGCTGCTCCCGCTCTCCCTGGGAGCCAGTGAAGCTGAATAAAGTGCAGTCTCACTGGGCATCGCCCCCAATCCAGAAACTGCGTCTGGACACTGAGGCATCTCCACGGGGGGATCCAAGACGTCTGGGTCCTGCACCCGGGGATGTGGGCTGAGTGTGGGGGGCAGCGGGGAGACAGGGGAATGCAGGAGGGACTCCGAAGCTTTCCTATCTGCTGACAGGGGTTTGGGGTACTTGCAGTTGGGCATGGCATGAAGGGACTCCAAGGGTGCTTCCAGAGCCCCAAGACCCCCCAGTTGGGGTCCTCCGGAGGATTCCTGTTCCATGCACGGCTCCTGGCTGATGCACAGGCGGTGGTGGAAGGGAGTCATGACGGGCCTCTTGGACTGTTTGTCGGACTTTTCCGACTTGTCACTGGTCTTGTGCTTTGGCAAGGAGGGAGGATATATGGAGACTCCAGAAGACTGAGAGGCACCGGAGCCGTTTGGAGTGTTGACAGAGGTGGAGGTGGTGGTGGTTGGGTTCTGCTTCTGCTGTTTTAACCTGCAATACAACCATGCAAAAAACAACAATACATTATGTACTGCAGCAGAGTCTGATGGAGTCTCTTTCAAGGTCATGTGCAAGTTGACTTACTTGTGATAAATTATTTAATGTCGCACACAAGCAAAACAGTCTGTGTGTTGCGAGTCAGCGTTTTCCCCCCTCTTAACAAAACATTAACTGCTTAAATGCACCTCTTGCTTCAATATCCATAGTAACAAGTGTCTCCGAATGTCTGTCCAATGTGCTAAAAACTAGAGTTGAAAACAACAGAGCTGACCTTGCATGTACCGCATTCACATTCCAAATGAACTCTTCTCTCATCAATTAATCGTACACTTTCATGAATGCTGTTTTTTGTGTTTAGACTTTTATGTATGTATCCTTTTTTAACCAGATTTTCTTTTTCCTTTTAACTTGTTGCTGTACATGTACAATTATTCTTTTTCAGCAATATGCAAATTTCAACTTGGAAATATTCTGCATGTCGTCTAGACTAACTGTGGGCAGCAGGATTCTAATTTCGAAATATATTTTCTCGAAACAAAAGTGTGAAAGCGTAAGTGTGTCTATCCAGGAGCCCTGCTGTTGTGCTAAACCACTGGTTCTCAACATCAGTTACCACTAGTCCAAATGAACCCTAACGGGTCTGTAACTCTCAGGATGTACAAATGGAAACAAATGGACCCGTAAGAGTCCATCAGGTTCCATTTATACACTCTCATATAGTTAAATAAATACAGAGGATTTCACAGTAGATTAGGGTCCCAAAACCAAAATAATTTCAAATGGGGGTCCTTGGTCCTCATGCATATCAAACCGGGGATCCTTGAAATGGTAAGCGTTGATAATCCCTGCACTAAACGTCTGGGGGGCGTACAGTGGGGAACACTACTCCCTGTCTGCCAACCTGGAGCAGCTGCAGGGGGCTCTTGTTCCTGGGTTGCTAAAGTCCCACGTGGTCACACCGTTGGGGACATCCTTCTTAGGCAGCGCGCTGCTGGGCTGCCTCCATCTGGGAGCAAACAGGCACGCCGGGGCGTTAATCATGTCACCGCACATTAACGGCAATAATGCCATCCATTCATACTGTAAGTGCAAAAGATGTAATAGCGAGTCATATAAACGAGCCTGAATGATGTGAGTGATCTTACTTGTGTTGAGGCTGGCTTAGATAGCTCTGCCTCCAGGCTTGATGGATCAGCTGATTAGTCAGTTTCTTCTCCGAGTGCTTTGGGCTGAGGTTGGTGGCCCCCATGTTGTTGTCATGTGTGATGGGGACACTGGAGGCTGAGGTCACAAAGCCACTGTCCGCTGAAATGACAGAGAACGCAGTAGATGCCAGTTAGTACAGTGGTTCTCAAGCTGTGAGTTTGTGTGTGGGTTGAAGTGACAATTTAAGGATTTTTATGACCTTTTTAATAAAAAAAAAAAAAAAAAAAAAAAAAGAAAATTACTGCATCAAAAATAGTCAACAAACTATACAATACAAACTGGTCAAAATTGGCTAAATTGTCAAATTGTATAAGAAAGAGGCGAAGAAGATATTCAGTTTACGGCAAATTATGGTTTAATCGGTTAAATTTAGTTTGCCTAGTCTTGCTTTCCCAAACTGAAATAGATTAGTGGACAATTATATTTCTGTGAAAATTAATTTAGCATATATGCAAACAGCACTGACAACTACAGGCAAACAGCGAGCAAGCAGCTACAAGCTTGTTTAGATCTGCTGTGTTTTCCCTACTTGATTTGTTGGCAGTTTGTGTCAGTAGTCTTAATTGGTTTCAAGTTAATTTAGGGAGCTTAATTAATGTTGATCAAGAAACTAGGAGGTTTGCTAAACAGCTTCACTGCGCTATAAACCCAAATCATTCATCAAGGCCTACTTTCTCAGCGGATTGTTTTTACACTCCAAATTATAGTGCGTTTGTTCAAGATCTCATAGCAATCTTTGCAATCATGAGTACAATAGCAGTAATTGTTTCATTAATACATTGTTGAACAAATATAGCGACTTGAATGTGAAGTCTGTTCTATTTTAATTATATTGTATGCATGATGCAATACTGCTGCCACTACAGCCTGATTGTGTGTGTGTGTGTGTGTGTGTGTGTGTGTGTGTGTGTGTGTGTGTGTGTGTGTGTGTGTGTGTGTGTGTGTGTGTGTGTGTGTGTGTGTGCACGAGAGAGAGAGAGAGAGAGAGAGAGAGAGAGAGAATGATGATGACATTCTTTCTCTACACTGTTTTATTGGACCCTTTGTTTTTTGTTTCCTACATTTAGTTTTTTAATTATTATTATTCAAAATATTTTCAAAAAAGAAAAAACATTACCCAAAAAAAAGCATTTTTTTTTCATGAATTTAAGACTAAATGCAATTATTTTTCAATAATTTCACGAAGAAATCAAAGAAAAATCTTCATTCCATAAATTAGAACACAAATGCTAAAAGTGATACACCATGAAATTTCACTTTTCCTATTTTAAAACCTTTTTTTGGGGTCCCACTAGCACCTTCTATCCTCACAAAGTCCCATTTCTGACCGTTGTGTCTTTCTCTGGTTTTGAGAAGGAGAAGGTTAAAAGTATCCCACGGGTTCTCAAAACAGGCTGTCCAGATTTGCTGCCGATTGTGACGTCAGCTGCCGATTGTGACGTCATCATAAAAAAATAAAAAATCTAAAAAAAAATCTTAAAAAAAAAAAAAAAAAGTTCAGGCCAAAGGTGGTACTGCAGCTGAAATGCTCTGAGAGCCATTCAAAAATGAGAGAGGCTCTCTATTCAGGAGTGGTAATTTAGCCTCAAACCTTTTGAAAAACGTTTTTGGGACATAAACAATATGACATAAATACTTTTTAAATGCATGGTGGATCACCTTTAAAGAAGTAGTGAAAACAGCCAATCTACAAGCTTGTACTGTAGATCTGCTTTTCACTAGTTTGGGTCCCGGGGCGAATGTCTAATCTCTCTTTTGGGTCTCGACCTGAAAAGTTTGGGAACCGCTGATGTACAGCATGTGAGTTGGTACCTGAGCAGGGTTGTTCAGGCGAGGTGGGGGGGGTGAGGGGCACACCGCTGCAGTGGTGCGAGTCTCTACTGACGCTCTGAGCTCCAGGCGCTGGCGGGGGCTGTTGGACAGGCAGGTCCCCCTGGGCGATCAGCACGAAGGCTGCTGGGTAGGTCATCCTCACCCCGCCTGACAAGAATCAAAGAAAAATAATCATGAAAAGGCAGGTAGTAGTATAACAGTCAGAGCATATCGTCGTTGTCGGGTGAAAACCTTGTATGTCCAAAACCGTTGGTTTTGCATTTATCATTTTTAAAATTATTCGAACTAGTGAAAACAGCCGATCTACAACGCGTTGCGAGGCGTTGTGAGCTTGTAGATCTGCTGTTTTCACTACTTTTGTGCGACGGACGGCCTTGTATGATGAAGCAGGGCTTTACTTTGCGAAAGAAGGTACAAATTCGAAACTTGGAGATATGAGGTTTCCACCCGACAACGACGATATACTGCACGTACAGTTTGCATGCATCAATTGTAAATGTAATACAGCAGTGGTTCTAAAACTTAGAAATTTGAAGGTCTCCCCTCAAATTTGTACTGTGTACAAATGGAACTTTTGGAAACCATTTGTACACTGTCAAAGTTAAGTTAAGTAAAGTTAGTAAGGGCCGATTTAGACCCACATAAAGGAACCTAGAGAGTCCTTGAAATACACTTAGAGAACCACTGTTAAATACAGTATTAACACATCTGGTGCCAACCCCGAGTTTCCCGAGTTTGGGCCGTTTTTGAAGATTTTTTTTCATTTTTTTTCCCATTTTCTTTTTTTGACCTCCAGAAATGTATTAGGCATGATCGCGATCGCGAAATTGCATGTTTAACCCCCATACCAACCCATTCTTTCAAACATGGCAGCCATGTTTGTTTACATCTGAAGAAAACATAATGGCTAATAAATCATGAATGCCTGAACGGATTTCCAAGAGGATTTTTTTGTTTGAAAGCTGTGAACAGTGTGCACACACGTGGTGCATCATCTAGGCATGGGCGTGCACGATCCGTGCACTATAAATTACATGGAAGTCTATGGAGACCATGGCATCGCGGGACATTGAAGAGAAAAAATCATTGCAACTTAAGTGTTAATTCATATCATTCTAATTATTAAAGTGGCCTGGCCTGAGCGCTCTCTTATTTATTCGGTCACACAGTAAAATCCTCAGGGTTCATTTGGTTACGTTTGTACACTTCCAGTGTCAACAACGGTGCACGGTTGTTGTTTTCTTTTTCCGGGGCTGTAAAAGAACATAACCTCCTAGTACGTTCGCTGTAATGGCCCGACTTCTTATCCACGGGACATACTCACACGCTTATCAGCTCGTTATTCAGATGAAACACCCTCTCAAACGCCTCTTCACACACTCGCCCCGCTATCGTTCCCCGCGCCTCAGGCTATATAGCACGTGTGTGTACAGTGCAGTACTGTAGGCTTTCTTCTCGAGGTGTAAAAGGCACCGCTACTATTAGGCTTTGATTTCAATCAGGTCAAATCAATGCGCCGGGGTCAGACAGTCGATGAGATCTGATTACACAGAGCTGTGTGTAGCTCTCCCGTGGGCCTCACCTCTCCGTCTCCTCTGCTCCTGTCTTCTCTACGGCTCTCCTTTCCCTCTGATCCACTCATCCCCTCCTTTACCCCCCCCCCCCCCCCCCCCCCCCCCCGAGAGGCGTCAGAGGCCTCTGAAGAACACTGCAGCTGAAGCACACTTCAATAGCATCGCATCCACAATTACCTGGATCTCAGACTGCCTGAGAGCCTACAATGCAGACTGAGGGCTAATCAATGTGGAGTTGTTTTTCCTTGCGGTTTGCTCTCCCCACCGTGTAGAATCACCACCAGAATCCAATGTGTTCTCTGGGTGTTCTTAAGCTGAAAGGACTTTCAGCGTGCTTTTATTAGGTACTGTACTGGCAAAATATAGTATATTGTGTCAACATAGGGTTAATCTAGACACTGAAAGCAGGGGTTGGTAGCGGTCACCGGAGAAATGCCTTATCTGTATCTCCCCTATAGATCAACTGTAGCTTTCCCAAAAGAAAAACAAAACATTGTCTTTTTAATTACCCCCGGAGTCGCCAAGGCTTGGTGAAACCCCTAGCCGTATCTCAGATGAAACGATAGGTAACCCGTGATATCCTGTCATTCCCCCGGGTCTGTCTTCACTCCTTCCGTATTGATGGGCATTACTTATGACCTTTGCTGACACCATGCCACATCTATCATTTTCACCCAGGATGCTTTCCCACCTATGTTCTACCTTGAGATAATAAAAAGGATTGTTCATTTGTGCTAGCTGTCATTTGCCACTTTCGCTTCTGACCCTGATGATGATCAGCTTGGATTAAACTTCTTTTATACACTTGACTTTCAACTTGTTCTGAGTTTGTCTTCTCCTTGATACACGTTGAGTATCTAGTCCTTTGAGAATTTCCACCACAGTACTGAGGCGGGCAGAGAGAATAACATAAAGAGTGAACCCCTGATGAAGGCTTGTCGAGCTGAAACGCGCCGGCCACCTTGCATGTTCTTGCGGTGTCGCTCTGTAGGAGGCTAGCCGTCCATCCATAAGAGGTTTGGTCTGTGTGATTGTCCGCTGCTAATCTTGCAGACTGCTGGATCGATCTGCATCTAATTTCTTATGCTGCCATTAAGCTAACTTTGTACCTCCTCACATTTTCTTTAGTATTATTTCATCTTAAGTCAAAGGTCCAGTCATACATGTTGCAGTCTGTTACAGTTGACTGACGCCAAACGACTGACACTACAAGCTGGCCACATAAAGTCGGAGATCCACAGGATTTGATTTTTAATCTTTAACTAAGCCATGCTGGAATAAAGGCTTTTTAAAAATGTCACAGTGTATCTTGGATCCTTAATTACGTTCTTCTGTTTTTTTTCTGCTAAAGAAAGTCACTTCAATTCGTCTAATGCTTAATAACATGAAGCGCTTTGGTTTTGAGTCTAATTGCGTAATGTTTTCATGAATAAGCATTTGGAGATTAATATTTCCTAGAAGCGGCAGATTATGTTGAAGTGTTACCATTCATAGATCCTAGGAAAATGGCTTATAATACCAGCAGACAGTAATATCCTCTGAGAGTGTACAAAGGAATACATTGAGAGTGAGGACTTTTTACTGTGCAAAAGCAGGGTTGTGTAAAAACTAGGGGTGTAACGATACATTTTAACAACGATACCTATCACGATACATGGGCGATATTGGTTCATTCATGGCGATACGATTCGATTCAATGATTTAAAATTGAAAATTTCCATACAATCAATTATTTGCACTGCAAAACGATTCGATACTGATCATCTGCATTGTAAACGATAACGATACGATACAAAGCCAAAACGCTATGATATATATGCTTTTGCATAACGATATAGTAGATCATTGCAGATTATAATCGATTTTTCCATTCAGTTACTGTATCGTTACACCCCTAGCAAAAACAGATACTTTTCCCGTTTCAGCGTCAAGAAGCACATTCCAGTCTTTCCATACCTACAATGACCTCCACCGCCACGTGACAGTGAGTGTCGTAGGCCTGCCCACCATCTTCTTTCTCCTTCTCTTTCTCCTTCTCCTTCTCCTTCTCCTTCTCCTTCTCCGTGTTTCCCTCTTTCTGGCGAAGCACCATGGGATAGAAGTAACTCCACTCCTCCATCAGCTTTCGAACCGCCGGGTCGCTCATCTTATAAGCCTGACCTGTCAGAGTGCCACTGAGGCCATAGGGACTCAGGATGACTACGGGGACAGATGGACAATATGGACGAGACAGGGAGAAGAAGGGAGGGATAGATGGATGGCGGACAGATGGACAGACAAGCAAACAGATTCAGATACAGTGTACACTAGTATAGCACAGATTTTAACTCATCTAATGCCGATCGCACGTATACTCATGAAATATTAAACGGGGTCCGGAGTGCTGATCCCGCGTATACGCGCGATATATACTGTATATACAGTAAAGCTGGCACTCTTACCTTGCGGTCCGGGCTATCTATCTGGCACTGGTTCAGTCCGCGATTTGTTTACATCGCACGTTCACGTGCACGTGCACGTGCACGCAAAGTGCTGCGCTTCCATAGAAAGCAATGGATCTTGAAATCTTTGGACTTCATTTACTCGAAAAAATACTTTTGATGCCAAGGCTGGCATATTTACTTGCTAAAATAGCACTCGCATGATATATACTTAAAAAAACAAATATATGTCGCATAAAAAAACAAATACAGTATTCAAAGATTTGCACAAAATGTATTTTGCTACGAGCTCGTGGATCAGCTTTTTTTATCGTGAGCTAAAATCTAAAATGACACAGATGCTTTCCGGTTCTACCGGGTTAAGTGTGGTCCTCTAAGACTAGAAGAGGGTTTAAGTGGTCGAATTGAATGTTTCTGCTTCCTCACCTTGTACTGGTGTAGTGGAGGTCTGTGCAAGGCGGATGTGGTCCTCGGTGATGTGATAGGCTGGCTGGTGTTGGACGATCTCCACACTGGTACACACATTGCTCTCCCCATGGAGGAAGAAGGTGAAAGCACATGACAGATGCTCACTGTGGAGAGGAGAAAGAACACTGTGTTAATTACCCATCCACCCAGTATAGCAGGGTTCCCCGATTAGTTTTCCCCAAGGGCCGAATCATGTCTAGGGTACCAAGCCGAGGGCCACAACATTGCAGGGGGCGACGGTGGTGTTCCCGCTACTCCAGTGACAGGTCAGATATCGTCGTTGTCGGGTGAAAATCTTGTATGTCCAAAACCGTTCGTTTTGCATTTATCATTTTAAAAGCATTTAAACTAGTGAAAACAGCCGATCTACAAGCACACAACGCCTCGCGGTGCGAGGCGTTGTGTGCTTGTAGATCGGCTGTTTTCACTAGTTTTGTGTGACGGCCTCGTATGATGAAGCAGGGCTTTACTTTGTGAAAGAACGTACACATTTTGAGATGGGGGTTTCCACCCAACAATGACGATATACTAGTGTTGTTGCTGCTCTTATACCACGATTATTACTGGGGTTGGTGGGGGCCACATAGTAGCCCCCCGCGGGCCGCAAATGGCCCGCGGGCCGCCTATTGGGGAACCCTGCAGTATAGGATGTTATTGGAGAGGTTTTATCTAAGGCTGGGCAAATATATCGACATGCAAGGTATACATATCGACCAAGACAGCTTAAAGGAGTAGTTCACCCCCAGAATGACTTTTTTTCTATTGATTAGTCACACCATGGAGACTTGAGTTAAAAAAATATATTATTATAGTGACTCAGGATGACTACGGGGACAGATGGACAATATGGAGGAGACAGGGAAAAGAAGGGAGGGATGGATGCCAGTGACGTCATTTTGTAGTTGAACCGGACCTTTCCGAAGAAAAGTTTCGTGGTCGGAGACAGTGTGGACAGGCCTTTAAGTTAAGGCATAAGAGCTGGTACTTAAAGCTATACTGTGTAAGTTGCTCAACTAGTGGCCTGTAGCAGTATAGCAAACCGCGGTCGCGTCTGCTTTTTTCGGCCGCTTTTCGCCGCGGATCGGGCCGTCAGACCACCGCGTCCGCCTCGCCTCGCCGAGACGGATCCATCAAGGTCTCTCGTGTGTCTCTACGAGCAGCGGTTGGGGAGTTACATGCTAGACTTCTAGACCAGCGTAAACAAAGCTGTTGAAGCAAGCTATTTCCTGAGAAGACGCAAGATGCACTGCACAAAACCAAATGGACATGCTCTATAAGGGTCCATTTGGTTCTATTTATACAGAGTTAGAGACACGTAAGCGTCCACTTGGTTGCTAACCATCATCTCATTTAGCTGGGGACCCCCTTGAACCCCCTCAAGGACCCCTGGGGATCCCCAGACCCCACATTTAGAACCAGTGCTATAACAGGCTATCTAGACAAACTGTAATAGAGTTTTTAAGCGATCCTGTAAAAAAAAAAGACATGGCAGTCTGACATTTTATGAAGCTACAAATGTATGGCCATCAAATATCCCAGGATACACCTGTAACTACATTATGTATTAATAAATGTTTACTGTCAGTTACGAGTGTGCATGCTGTGAAATTCAGAGCATGCACACGGCATTGATTTCTTATGCATTCTGTACACATTTGGCGGTAGAAATCTTTATTCAACATATCACATGGCAATACATGATGTGCCTGTAAAGTGCAAGTGCTACTGTAAATTAATTAAACGTACAAGGCTTTTCTCCTCATATAGCGGAGAGATCTTACTGAGGATTAGGGCTGTCACGAATATGACATTTTACATGACGATTAATTGTCACTCAAATAATTGCTAATAACGATTTAATTGTGTTTTTGTCGTTGAAAATTACATTTCTGTTTGGCTTGTAGGCTTTTGAAGTTGCAAATGGTAGATATGACACATAACCTAAAAATACAAAGAAATTACTGACATATTTGACGACTTTATACTTAAAAAAGAACATTGATAGTGGAAATAGCCGATCTACAAGTGAGCTTGTAGATCTGCTATTTCCACAATTTTTTTTACTTATCGGAACATTTTTCAACATGGAAACGATTATGACGATTATGAAAAATCATCACGATTATGTCAAATAATTGCGATTAGACTATTATGTAATAATTGTGACAGCCCTTCTGAGGATCATTCTAACTAAAAAGCCTTCCTTCATAAGCTTTACATACATTGATCATTTTAGTCATTTTCCATATACTGTAGCCCTCTTATTGCAGGTATAAATCCTCATTTGGATTTGATGGATCATGGTGGCATCATGTTTAGATACTGTAAGCAGCACACTCTTTATTACAAATCCGAGACATACTGTAGCTCACTGTGCACTTCTCAACACATAGGGGTAATCACAGGGCCATTATTGCAATCTATACATCGCCTGGTGGGCTGGACGTCATTAACTAGCCAGATTGCTGCATTGATGTACATTTTTAATCTATAAAGCCTCTTACTGCCTTGCTTTATGTATAACAGGCTGACAATAAAGTCAGCAGGTACTGTAATCTCTGTGTGATTTCCCCGCTGCCCGTGTAATATCCTCTCCTTGCCCCGAGGAAACGGAGCTTGTGTTTGAGCCATAATGGATCATCAAATTCAATACAGTGACCAATTCCACCAGCCACACATGGGCAGAATTAAACACAGCGCCAGGGGAGGGGGCTAAATGATATCATCCTGCAGGCGAGGCCGCCGCGTGCCAGCAGATGGCGCTGACGGCACTGAGGCGCAGGGAGGAGGGAGGTTTCTCTGTCTAAACATAAACAAACATTCTTGATGGTCCCCAAGAAAAACACAGCAGGCCGTTCCAGTGTTACAGACAAGCACATCAACACGCGCACACACAGAGATGGAAAAGTAATTAAAAAATACCACAATGTAGACATACACAGTTACAAGTAAAAGTCTGGTATTCAAAATTAACTTCAGTAATAGTACAAAAGCATTGGCATCAAAATACTACTCACAGTACCAAAAGCAAAAGTACTCATTATGAAGAGTTTCAAGATTTGAAAATGTATACAAATCATCTGAAAATAGATGATCTCGACAATGTGTTGTATTGCGGCATGTTGAGAGCTTGTTGATCAGCTACTTATACAGCCGAAGTGTACTAGTCCGGGAGCCGTGGGGGTGAACGTGGATTCGCCTGTAAAAGTTTTTTTCTCAACTGATTCTTGTAGCTTGGGGTCACCTCTTAAGGATTCAAGATGATGACCAGTGATATCCATTGAGCATTTTTTATTATTAACCCCTTAATGCCTGAAACACAAGAAATCCACCCAGGAGGAAAATACCCAGAAAAATATTTTTTTTCTGGGTATTTAAGGAGGATCTGAGGGGTCTAACTAGGGGTTTGTCATGATGCTGAATCCATTGCAGGCATTTGTTTTGCACAAAAAACATTCTGTGGGCTAGAAATGGCCTCAGAAAACAATACACGTATGGGTGAGTATTCATGTTAGTCGGAGGCCTTAGGGTTTTTTTTCTCGTGCTAATCAGTCTAAAAGTGCAAAATTTTGCACAGATGTAGCTCAGGGCAAGTACAATAGTTGCCTCTGAGATGTAATGGAGTAGAAGTAAAAGTATGGGAAATACTCCAGTAAAGTAAAAATCACACCCAGTGTGAAGTGAGGGGTGCTTTTCATGAGTTCATTTCATTAAGCGTCCAGTGAAGCTTGGCCAATGAGTGGGACATACACATAATGTACACATGAAAAACAGACAAAGCCAGATGTAGGAGCGGTTAGCAGCGCTCAAAAATACCTAAAAATTATACATAAGTACAGTAAAGTACTTGAATTAATGTACTTGTACTGTAGCTAGTTTCCACCACTGCACTCTGACTGCAACTACAGAAACACACATGCACCACATTATGCTTACACACACACACACACACACACAGGCATACATGTACACTCTTTATCGCTCTTTCACACTGACACACATACATATACACGCGCAGAGACGTGCATACAGTACAGCACGCAACACGCACGCACACATGAGTGAGCATGCACACACATTTCAGGCAAAGTAGCTTACACTGACCTACTCTATAACTCTACTCCATCATTTCAATAATTCACATTTCTACGGCAAAAAAAAAAAAGGTTTTCAGTGTCTTTCCCGTCCAACCCCGTCCTTGCTACATCATGAGGCCATATGAAGTTATATATAGCTGCTAGGTGTGCCTTTGGGGAAGATACGCTAAGATAAGTCTTTATAGAATAGTTATAGGATAGCTACTACTGTATGAAATTGTTGAAAGTCAGAGTACAAACCCAGCCAACCATACGCACGCACGCACGCACGCACGCACGCACGCACGCGCGCGCACACACACACACACACACACACACACACACACACACACACACACACACACACACACACACACACACACACACACACACACACACACACACACACACACACACACACACACAGAGAGTTCTGCCCTGGTCAAATGAAAAGCAAACTTTGTTTGCTGACACTGTAGTGGCCTGCTCATAGTGCTACACTACACTCGTACTACTGTATATGACTGGACAGGAGTTCAAGGTGCTAGAAACAGAAGAGCAACATTAATACAGTGTTAGTGTGGTTGTTTGTTTCTTTCATGACTATAAGGTATCTTCAAAAGAGATTTAGTCAAGATAAACATCCACATCATATGCCATATAAAGTGCTATCCATCTATCTATCTATCTATCTATCTATCTATCTATCTATCTATCTCATGGGTCTTCAACAGGGGGTGCAAGACCCCTAGGGGGTCCTCAGAGTTACTACAGGGGTTCCTCCAAATCTTTGTGTGATAGAAGCTTTTTTCCCCCTCCTTTTTGGAGCTGTGTGAAGCACAGGCTCCCTATACGTGGCCGTGTGGGTCTGTCTGTCTGTCTGTGTGTCTGTCTGTGTGTGTGTATGTAGCCTGAACTTCCTAAACTTCGGCACGCCACTAGTCCCACAGTTTTGCCACCACACACTCGCGCCATATGTCAAATCGACCGGCTTACTCGGGAATCGTGGGCTATTACTTTTCTAAGAGAAAGGTTCTATAGTTTAATTGATATTAATTTATTAGTGAATTAATTTTCCCCATTGACTTATAATGGGAATCGCAAAAACTCACATTCAATTATTTGTCTCTCGCAAACCATAGGGGCTACAGTTTCAAGACTTGGAGAGGAGGTTCATAATGATTTCAAGGATTAAATAAAAAATAATTGTGTCATTTGGCCGCATGGTGGCGCCATAACACCCCACTTTACGTTTTGGCCTGTAACTCTTGAACCGTAGGTCGGAAAATTAAAAATATTTTTTCCCTGGATTCCTTGGGTCATGACGCATCTCCCCATATAGGCCACGCCCATTTGCGCCATGATAGATTTTCCGCCATCTTGAATTTTCTCCAAAACACACTTTTTGCTCCTTTTCCTACATATTTTCTTCAAATGTCACAAAAAACGGTACACATGATCCACACACACACACACACACACACACACACACACACACACACACACACACACACACTCACACACACACACACACACACACAGCTCCACTTCACACGGGTGTGATTTTTTATGTATTAATAACCGCTTGAACCCTAGCGTCCATATTCTGAGAACTTCAGCCAAAAATAGCAGATATACAAGCTCACAAAGCCTCGCAGCAGGCGTTGTGAGCTTGTAGATCAGCTATTTTTGGCAAAGTGGTTTGGTGTAGAGGGGAAAAAGAGCAGACTAAGTACAGAGTGAAAGGTCAAGTTTATTAAGTATTGACGGGTCAAGTGGTTAAAATATCTGAAAACACAAATTGACACGAATCCAAAATACACTGATGATTGTGCTGTCATATAATAAAACTATATGGGTTGTGGGGGTCCCTGCTTCATCTCCCTCGACTAAGGGGTCCTTGGCCTGAAAACATTGAAGACCCCTGATTTATCTATCTATCTATCTATCTATCTATCTATCTATCTATCTATCTATCTATCTGCCTCTTTCTCCTCTGAGTGTGTGGCGTTGCGATGTTTTGGAGTGAGACGACTATCCCGTAGCACGCTTGCTGATTCTTTTCATATTTCAGTAGTGTGGAGGGACGTGAGCTGCAAGTCTAGTGCGCTGATGAGGCACCGTGCATGAAAAGAACTAGGTGCGATACTTAACCACTTAAATCCTCTATACTTAGTAATGTAACACTTATTTGACTCAGGTCGGCATGGACGGCCTTTTTTTTTTCTCAACCTCTACACCAGGGGTCTTCAACAGGGGGTCCGTGACCCCTAGGGGGTCGGCGGGGATACTGCAGAGGGTCCCCGAAATTGTTGGGGAAAAAAATGTTATAATTATAACAATTATATATAATTTATAATTTATTTTTATTTTAGAAAAAGAAAAAAAATAATTTGTCTTTAAATATATAAAAAAAAACATAATTCTGTCTCTTGAATAGCTTGTAGTTAGTGTTAGTAGTTGGTGATTGATTGACTATTGACATTGGTTCTCAGTTAATAAGGTATGTTTATAAATGGCAGTGCTACGGCCACTTGTACATGCATGTTTAAAATAAAAAGCTTGTAGAGCTGCTATTTTTTTGTTGAAACCCCCCCCCCCCCCCCCCCCCCCACGTTGGGTTCAAGTGTTTATTATTCAGAGCAGCTCAATGATGACAACGCTGCCAAATGGGATCATTTAGATCAGGGGACGTAACGTTTTCAGGCTAAAGGACCCCTTAGTTGAGAGAGAGATGAAGCAGGGACCCCCGCAACCTTTTCATAGATTCCATACAGTTTCATCATTTGACAGCACAATCATCAGTGTGTTTTGGATTCATGGCAATTTGTGTTTTCAGATATTTTAACCACTTGAACCGTCAATACTTAATAA